>NC_090923.1:1027863683-1028173587 GCF_040938575.1 Ambystoma mexicanum | reverse complement strand
CGCGGTCGGAAAAAAGGCGGCAGCCATGAGCAGACCCCTGCGGCCCCCTACTCGACTGGAGAAGCGCCAAGCTACGGAGAAGGCAGCTGGAGTGAGGAGCAAGGGGACAACAATAGCGCCCCAGCAGCAGCTCTCCGGCGCAACTCAGGCTCCCCCTCCCCGTGAGAGGTGAATCGAGTGCGGCACGAGCGGAGACTCCCGGGAGCCGAGGGAGAGGTCTGCGGATCCCAAAGCCCCCGAGACGAGCACGGGGTGAGGCCGGGGGACGACGTGCGAGAGCGGCTGGAGCGCGTCCCCAGCCCCGAAGGTGCAGGGGGGCCGGGTCAGAGGTAACGGCAGGACAGCAGTGCCGGAATCTGGGGACACACGCCCCGGCCCCAAGGAAGGAAACATCAATGGCCGCAGATGAAGAAGGGCTTACACAGGTTAGAAGCTCCCCTCGCCCTTCTCACGTTCAGTCAAAGCTCAATAGATCGGGAGGTGATCGATCAGCGGGAAGACTCCCGGCCCCTCCAGGGAGACGGGGAATAAGGCATAATACCTCCAGGCATAATACCTCTGGTGTGAAAGGGGGGCTGCTCTACCACCCCCCCGTTTTTTTTTTCTTTCTTCCCCCGCTAGGAGTAAAACAGCAGAGCACGGAGGCATACAATCCGTGGGGGAAGACTGCTCTTTCTGCCCCATTGCGTATACTCCCGGCATAGAAGTTCACATCCCTGTGGCCCCAAGTGAGAGGGCTGTCGCAGACCTTACATTGGAACCAAAGCAGTATCCCTGCTCCGGCGTTGGGTCACAGGGCTCGTGCAAATTGGATAGTAAGGGCCAAGTGGAGGTCTGCGACCTGGACTAAGGCCAGTGAGCCACTCGCAAGGAGGTAACTAGGAGCATAGACTTGAAAGTGGGCTATGTCCAAGGCGAAGGGGAAAGGGAGGGGAGCCCAACAGAACTCACAACCGTCTAAACACGATACGAATGTCCTCCAAATGTGGGCGTCGGACTCTCCGGTGACGACCAGAGGCAGATCGCAGGAAGACACGACAACTGATGCTTCCCACACCATCTCGAGTGCCCGGCCCCCCTCGAAGGAGTATATGCGCACATGGTTCACGGAGCTCCAAGACAAATTCATGTCGACAGTGCAAGATCAATTCGCTACAATGAGAGACGACATTAAACAGACACTCCAAGACATTAAATAGAACATAGCCAACCTGGAGGAAAGAACAGACACACTAGAAAAAATTGTGCAAAATGTGAAGGACGAGGCACTGCAATACTGTGAAGCCCAAGAACACCTAGCGAGGCTAACGCATAACTTGGAGAATCAGTGTGAAGACTTAGAAAACAGGTCCCGCAGATCGAACATTCGCATTAAAAACATGCCGGAATCAATCGTGGATAAGGATCTAAAGAAAGCAGTGCAGGAAGTGTTTAGGGATATCATTGAGGCACAGGACGCTGAGTCCATTGGCATTGACCTCATCCATCGAGTGGGGCCCAAACGTACAGGCGCTCCCGGGGAGAGACCGAGGGATGTGCTGGCTACAGTCTCCTCATACCCACAGAAAGACCTTATTTTAAGGAGGGCAAGGCAGCTCGATCGAATAAGGATGAATGGGGTGGACATTCAGCTATACCAGGACTTGGCAGCCGCTACACTCCTAAAGAGAAGGGAGATTGCCCCACTAACCAGGGAATTGGCCAGGAAGGAAATAAAATACAAGTGGACCTTACCTTTTGGCCTTTTGTTTGAGTGGGAGGGCAAACAAAGGAGAGTGACCACCTGGGAAGAGGGGCTGCACATCATGGGTGTTCTAACGGAGGAGGTGGCAATCGGGGGCAACAGGGTGAAGGAAGCTCAGCAAAAAAGGCCAAACAGGTGGGAAACGACAGAGCAAAAAAAAGAAACGAAACGGGAAAAGTTACTTTAGATCGACGTCTATAGAATAGTGAATAGTGTCTGACTGGAAACAGACGGGCTAGTTTCTCTCATCTAAGCCTCGGGAAAGGTACCCAATGAAGGATGACGAAATCTCTTGCTGTGCCGGCCCGGCTGCAGAGCGAGAGCAGATACACATACAGGTCTGAGGAACATGCAGGGTTTAGGACTCCCCGCGCAATTAACCTCGAGTCCACAGAGGGCAGGGATCGATAGGCGGCACGCCCTAGCTAACATAGGTACACTGGCCCTCCTCGGGATAAAAGTTGGGTTATGGTTATTGGTTGGAGTTTGGTGGGGAGTTCTCCGGAAGAGAGTAGGGACGACAGTATTCGGGTGGAAAAGTCAGCAAAAACAGGCAGATGATATGGGGCAGATCAGATTTTTAACGTTGAATGTAAGGGGCTTGAATTCCCCGGTGAAGAGAAAAAAATTAGAAAATATGGCTCGGAGGGAGAAAGCCGAGGTGCTCCTCCTTCAGGAAACACACGTTAGAGCCCAGGATAGGGGGAAGGTACGCCTGCGAGGATATGAGATACTCGCCCAATCCTGTGCGGCAGGCAAGAGGGCTGGGGTAATGATTGCAGTAAAGGGAGGAATAGACGCAGCTTTGGTAGACAGGCAGACAGACAAGGAGGGGAGGCTGGCTGTTGTCAATGTTAAGATATATAACACCAAGATGACTCTGGTGTCAATTTATGCCCCAAATTCGGGACAGGATGGATTCCTGAGGGACGCAATGGGGAAAGTGGAGGGATTTGCTAAAGGTGTGATTGTTATGGGGCGGGACTTCAATATGGCATGGCGCCCTCAGATGGACAGGAGCTCGGGGGGGCCCCCACAACCACGGCGCCTCATCCGACCTTCTCAAACGGAAGATTGAGGGGCTGTCACTTCGTGACATGTGGAGGGAGCTTAATCCTCAAAACAAAGGGTACACCTACTATTCGCACGTTGATAATACAATGTCAAGAATTGATTATTTCTGGGTCTCAGTGGGGATTTTGGGAAAGGTGCAGGGGGTAGAATTGGGCCCCATTTCACTCTCTGACCACGCTCCACTTTGGCTAGATCTATTGATCCCAGGGAGGGAGGGAGGCTTATGGCGATGGAAACTGCCGCAGGATCTGTTGTCAGATCTGGTTCTAGGGGAGTCCATAAGAGGGAAAATCTCAGAGTTCTTTGAATACAATGATACAGGCGAGGTCCCCCTGGGAACGGTTTGGGAAACGTTGAAGGCAGTTACCAGAGGAAATATGATTGCCCTGAAAGCCGCAAGAGATAAACAGAGGCATGGATGGGAACGAGAACTAGAAAATAAAATGTCAGAGATTCTGGAGGAACTAATAGCCCACCCTTCCAGAACTTTAAAGAAGGCTCTGAGGCACACGCAGGGCCAACTGGAACTTCTCCATACCAAGAAAGCCCTCCTGTACCTCAAACAAAGACTACATCAAAGCCAATAAGGCAGATAGAAAACTGGCTCGAAAACTCTCCGCAAAGGTAGAATTGACCACCATCCGGAACATCAAGAATGTATATGGAGAGACGCTAACGCGTACGGCAGAAATAGGGGCCACTTTCAAGGACTTCTATCAAAAGCTATATGCTTCAGAACACCCTGATGAGGACAAGCAAAACAAATTTTTGCGGACACTCCCCATCCCAAAAATACGTGAAGAAGATAAACTATCCCTAGATTCCCAAATTACGGAAAACGAAGTCAAAAAGGCAATAGCTTACCTCCCTAACAACAAAGCACCAGGCCCAGATGGCTTCACTGCACCCTTTTACAAACTATTTGCAGATGTCCTGACCCCTTTCATCACAAGACTATATAACTCTTTTAAAGACACTGGGAACGTAACCCCATCCATGAACGAGGCAAAGGTTCAGGTGTTCTATAAACAGGGAATAGACCCTTCCCTACCCAGTTGCTACCGTCCTATTGCACTCATTAACCTAGACTAACTAACCTAAAATACTGGCGACCAGGCTAGCCCCGCTCTTGCCAACACTTATCCACCCGGACCAATCCGTATTTATTCCGGGCAGGCAAACTCACGATAACCTTAGAAGGATAATCCACCTAATAGAAAAAATTAATTTTACGAATACCCCGGCAATCCTACTATCACTTGACGCCGAAAAGGCTTTCGACAGGGTGGAATGGTCTATCCTTTTTAAAACCCGGGAACTTATGGGATTTGGGGAACGATTCATAAACATGGTCAAAGCCAATTATAACTCCCCTTCGATAAGGATAGCGGTCAACGGGGAACTCACAAATCGGGTAAGGGTCAACAGGGGAACGAAGCAGGGTTGCCCTCTTTCCCCCCTCCTATACACCATCTTTTTGGAGCCGCTATTGATTAAAATAAGAGAGACCAGGGAAATAAAGGGGATTGAGATGGCAGGCAGACAGCACAAGGTGATAGCCTATGCAGATGACATGCTACTAGCACTAGAGGATCCGGTAAACTCGCTAGCAGACACTCTGCAAATACTGGAAGAATTTGGGGACTTATCGGGTCTGAAAATGAATACAAACAAATCCGAAATCTTACATTTAGCCGGGAACAGCGACTCCTGGCATAGGGAGATGGATACCACAGGCTTAAAGCTTGTGAAAGATGGTGTAAAATACCTGGGCATAACGCTTACGCATACGGTAGACGCACTCTACAAAAGGAATTACCCCCCATTACTAGCTAACCTGAAAAGGGATTTAGAATGTTGGTGTCCTCTAAATATCTCGTGGTGGGGGAGAATTCAGGCACTGAAGATGAACACCCTTCCCAAACTGCTTTATTATTTTCAGGCCCTCCCAATAACAATCCCTAACTCCTTCTTTAAGACATTGGCAAGGTTAATCTCATCCTTTGTATGGAACACGAAACCCCCTAGGGTGGCGAGCTCTGTCTTAACAACCCATGTCAGAGAGGGGGGATTGCCACTACCACACTTTAAAAACGACTACCATGCAGCGCAACTATGGGTCCTCGGAGAATGGCTGGGTGAGGACCAACGAACGATCTGGGTGACCCAGGATAGAGCGGCGGCGCGGACCCCGCTGGAAGACCTTCTATGGAAACTCCAGCGATATCGACACCCAAACTTAAAAAATAGTGAAATCATGAAGGCCACTTTGATTGCTTGGGATAGGCAAGTGAGGAAGGGATTCATGACTACGACAACAGCCCCATTCACGCCTATTTGTAGGAATCCTCAATTCCCGCCTGGACTAGACCAAGGAGCCTTTGAGAATTGGGAAGAGGTGGAATGTAGGAAAATCGGGGAAATGTTCAAGGGCAATGCCATAAGAACATTTGCAGAATGCAAATCAATGTGGAACCTTACGAATGCGGAAAGGTACAAATATGAACAACTCAGACATTGGTTAACCACGCCACACATGGTACAGGCGGCGACCAGGGAACTGACCGCATTTGAAAAATACCTAATAACCAATTCAGGGAACAAGAAACTGGTCTCCACACTTTACAACTTCATCAACTCGCAGGAGGAACTCATAAAATGGGCATATATGAAGAAATGGGAAAAAACGTTGGGAGAAGAAATATCGATCCATCAATGGCAGGCACTATGGGAGGTCATTCCAAAACTTACTTGCGCTGCCCAAACAAGAGAAATGTGGCTAAAAATCCTCACCAAATGGCATTACACACCAGAGAGGCTTAACAACATGTACCCGACAACATCAGACCGCTGCCGGAGGGGCTGCAAGGAGGTTGGCACGTGGAGGCACATCTGGTGGGACTGCCGAGGGGTCAAAGGATTCTGGACAGACCTGATCTCAGAAATGGGGAAAATGTTCCCAGTGGTGGACCAGTTGGGGGAGAAAGTCTGGCTATGCGGCTTTAAAGATCAACAAGCAAAAACATACACGAAGGCGCAGTGGAGAGGCTTCATGGGCCTGCCCATTGCGGCTTGGACCACAATTGCACAGAACTGGAAGACACAAGACCCACCGCTAATGTTCACGTGGCTCTGAAAAGTTTGGACTCAATTGACTATGGAGAAGATTACGTGTACCTTACAGGGATCAAAAGACTCCTTCTCGAAGGATTGTGGGGTGGGGGGGCTGTTAGAATACCTGCAATCGGACTATATGGTACAGTGGTGCCCACATAATATCAAAATAACTGACATATTCACCTCGTAGTCAATATCGAAGTCACCTGAATAAACACGAACTCTTCCGGAGGAGGGAGGGAAGGGGAGGGAGGGAAGGGGAGGGTGGGTGAGGGACATAACTGTTTTTTTTCTTGCTAAGTTTACTCCTGTTGTATGTGTTGTTATGAGAAAACAATAAAAACAAGTTTAAAAAAAAAAAGCTAATCCTGAAGCATGGGCACGTATACTGAATAAAATGTACTTGGAGGTTCTTGAATCACAAGTCATACCAGCTTCATGGTGCAAATCAAAGATAGTGCCAATATTTAAAAAGGGTAACCAGCAAAGTCCGGGTAGTTATTGCCCCCTTGTACTGCTTGATGTGCCGGGCAAACTTTTTTCTAGATTCATCCTGAGAGACATCACGGGGTGGATTACCCAGAACAACTTATAACATCCCCATCAAACGGGCTTCATTCCGGGCCTTGATACAGCCATGAATTTGATAGTGGTAATGGCTATTCAACAGCAGATTAATTGCTCTAAATAGCCCATTTACATGGCATATGTGGATTTTAAATCTGCTTTCGATTCGGTAAGCAGATCATGCATGCTATCTAAATTGGCTGGAGCTGCATGCCCAGAATCTTTGTTGGCTCTGATCACTCAACTTCATAGAAACACTACCATTCGAGTAAGATTAACCACAGAAGGTCATCTATCGGCCCCAATTACTACCTTCCGGGGTGTTAAACAGGGATGTGTATTAGTATCCACACTATTTAACTTTTATGTAGCAGATATGGGGAATGAATTTGCAGCTGTACAATCTGATCCTCCACGACTAAGAACATTGTCAGTAGCATGGCTCTGCTATGCAGATGATCTTGTGTTACTATCAAAGACACTGTGAGGCTTACAGAGATTATTATCTGCTCTAGAGAAATATGCTGACACAAACTTTTTGCACATAAATGTGGACAAAACAAAGGTGCTATGTTGCAACCCAAAAGCACAAAATAAAACACAAGAGCATGAACTGGTTCCTAAATAGGAGCAAATTAGATATTATATTTCATTATAAATATCTTGGCATTAACATCGGTAGTCAAACAACAGATCTGTCATATCTAATAGAAATTAAAGCAAAAACCAGTTCAATGACATTACAGGCATTGATCATTCAAGCTAGATTTGGCAAATGTTCTTATTCATCACTGATTACATTTTACATGCAAAAAGCAACTTCAATTATTTTGTATCGGTCAGAAACTAAACCACACCAAAACTTTCAATTTTGGACAAGAATAGAAAGCCTATTTTGGAAGCGAGTCTTAGCACTACCCAAAAGCCAACCAATGGACATTGTTAGATACGAACTAGGGTTATCTTCTTTATTTGCATTGCATTCGTAGAAAGTTCTGAGCCTGTAGAGGAAATTCTTAAATGCAACTGATCCCAGTTTATTGGTGACCAAAATATCGAAATACATGCTGCATTTTGATCAGAAGTTTCCGCTACAATGGAGGACTCACATATTTCATGTAATGGAGACAGCAGAAATCTCACAAGACTTGCTAATCATCAATCTGACTAAAGCCACATTCAAACTATGGCAATCAGACTGGATGTGTACCTTAGAAAAGTGTAAAACATATCGAGTGTTTAAAGAAAATCCTTTCATAGAAAAAAGATTTTGCTCTATTTAACCATATTTGCTCAAATTCCCAAGTCCTAAATATCGATATATTTATTTAACTTATCGATTGAACTTGTGCAAAACTAGAGAAATCTTTGCACGACGTTGCCAAATTTAAGTTTGCATGAACTTCTGTAGATTCTGCGGCATCCAAGAACAATGTGAGACTCTACAACATTTACTAACCAAATGTTCAAAATTGGGTCATCAGTGAAATCTAATACTGAAACCGCTCTTCAAACACTATAGACTATTAACGTCGGAAAGCTTATGGTATAAACCTTTTCATTCCAAACTCCCGATGGTACTAGTTGCAATTGCTAAGTTTATCATGCTTCTAAAACTTGACAATTGATGAGTAGTGTATATGCTGTCAGAAACTTCTTTCATTTTAACAATGAAAAAGAACAAAGCTTACATATCTCATCATTCTAAACATGTATACACATCCTTGGTGAAACTGTCATTAAGAAAAAAGAACGCGATACTTATGATCTTTGTACGCAAAGGATGCAACAATGACATCACTTTATGCCATCATATTTGGGTTGTTTTTCTTTTATGTTGCCATATTGCATGCTATTTTATTATGTATATATTGATTGTTTTAAATGTATTGACGTCATCATTTAATGTATTATTGAAAGGTTGATTTTCAGCCATAACAATAAAAAATTAAATTAAAATATTAAAAGCTTTGACAATATGTATCTGTATCCGTCCTCTAGCTATAGAACTGTGTAAGCATGTTCTTTGTGTATTCAAATGTGTGTTTGTGTAATGCGGTTCAAGCCTGCAAATGTGCTTCATGCCTAATGCTGCTATGTCGTGGTGTCACTAATGACGTCAGCATCGTAGCTTCTTGGCGCTTAATGGAGACTGTCCATCAGGGTATTCTCATCCACAATCTCTGTGGTCCCTCCTACCCCTGTAGAAATATGTACTGGATTGGGGCTGTATGGTTGATTGAGGCAATACCTTTCTGTATATGTGCCAGGAAATGATGCACTTGGGATTTGTCTGAAATAAGATGGATCTTCGTCCGATCATGTTCCTGGGGGTGAAGAGGGGTATTCCTGGGACCCGTTCTTCACCTCCTTATAACTCCATATTGCAATGGTGATCACGAATAAGTGTTATTACTTACCTCAAATGACGTCACTCAGTGTGCTGGAAAATGTATAACATATGAAAAATTACTCTCCTGCTTTATTGCGCTTGTTAAATTGAATCCTAACTTTTGGGATTAATGTTAGTAGTTGTTGCTTTTTAAAGAGGGTCTAATTCCTTGTGTGTATATAACTACATTATCATACTATAACTAAGTGTTTACTTGGATACCTGTATTTACTGACTTCATTGTAAAGCGCCTAAACTCACATACCCCTCTTAAAATATGCCTGGCTGCTTAGTCACACTACCAACTTGTGTGGTGCAGGCCTATATTAAAAGGTGGGTTACCTAATTCCAAGAGATAAGTCTTGTAAAGTCCCACACCATTTGGACTCTACAAATTCTTACCCATCACCGTGCACCTGGGAGGCTTGGGGACTGGAACAGGGGGTGGATGGGGCTAGGATCAAGCTGACCCACACATTCTGCACTCATTCTGTATCGCAATATCTGCACCCAAGGCTTCCACCCTCGCTTTGGACTATAATTTATTCCACCCTGTACCTTGCATTACAAATTTTGTCACTTCTGATAAGGAGGAATGGTTGAGTTCTTTTAGATCTTTTATGGCCAGTGGGATTATGGTTGGTGGTCTGGGGTCACCTACTCTTGTGGAATTCAGGGGTGTCAGGACTCAGGCAGTTGTGGGTGTCTTAAATCATGGTTGGTTGGGTGTCGGAGGCCTGCTTTGGCCCGGCTGTGATGAACGTGCACTGTGAGCCACCTGGTACTGTCTCGTGGCCTTGCATGGCACATTCCTTCTCTGGATAACAAAAATTGGCAACAGTTATAGAACAGAGGAGAGTTACTATGGGAGCCAACCACGTGGGTCTCTCTATCATCAGCAAATGGGCATTTTCAGGTTTCTTCGTTGAGTCTGTGTTTACCGCGCAGCCATGCAGGGCCGAATGCTTCTACCATAGCTACAAAATGGCACCTACTTGTATGCGCGCACTAAGTCTAAGCAGCTACATTTCGCATAATATTGCGTTTATGCAGGGTCTCTTAGCACGGCCCCTGCCCCTTGGCACATCGCAAGTGTATTTATGGGATTTGCCTTACTCTAAAGCGCCTAGGCAGATGTGAGAGGTTCATTTCCTTCCCAACACCACATAGAAAAAAATTAAAGTGTTTTCTAAATGCCTCAAGCTTTTAGATTTCCAGTGAACATATTAACCCCATAATGTACTTTGGCAAGTTTCAGCTAAATTTCCAGTTTGAGAAGACAATGCTGGCAAAGTCAATAGTCGGAATGTACATTTGTGAAATGTATCTCTGTAAATGCTCATCAGAATTGTTCATGTGTGGCTACAAGCTGATGCGGCCTGGCGTGGAGTTTAGAGCTGTTCAGATTATTGGCATACAATGAAATTCATGACAGTACAATCCCTCCTAATTCATTGTTACCAGATCATTTTCAGAGACAGACAATTAAAACACCACAATACAAAGCAATCCAATTAAATGTATTTTCCTACTGTAACCTTGTTGGTTCATTTTCTTTAGCTGCTCTATCTACTCCACTCAAATTAACAGGCAGTCCTCCCAACGATCCCTCATTTAAACAACAGTCTTACCGTGGGCCGTAGGATCGCTGAGACTCACCTCCGACGGCTTTCGGGTTTCACTACTTGGAAGTAGCATTTGGCATCTTGACAGCACCAATTTGACAAGTAAATATTACATCCACAAATAATCCAAACAGGAGGGTTGGTAAACATATTTAATTTAAATCAGCAAAAAGCAAAGAGAACATCAACCAGACAGGATGCCACAAACACATTCTAGATTAATTCCTGCCCCCCAAAACACAGTGGGTTGTATAAATACCTTTTTTAACATTAGTTCCTATGAGAGGGGAGTGCTTTACAAATTATTTTAAGGAGTAACTCGCAGTTTCCTGCCTATCTTCAGAAACTTCAAAGAAGAGAACATAAATCTGCCAATAATCCAACTCCTGGGTGAGGAGGAATCCCTTCTATCAGCAAAGGGAACAAAGAATAGTAATGTGGGCGCGCCTCCTCTTGTACCCCTGATCCCCTATACAATCATTACATACATATGAAAAGACCTATAATGGCTGAGGTCTAATTAAGTAATTTCATGATCGTGTGATGTCACAAGGTCGGAGGCTACTTTATGTTGTTAGCCATGCTACCTCTGACTTTGTGAACCCTACATGCTTTGTATCACTTCCTAATCACAGAATATTGTGAAGTAGAGTGTAACATCCTTTCTTTGCCTTGCTTTCATCTCAGTGATTTTGTAAATGAAATCAGAACACTACAAATTAAAAACCTAGATATCTAAAGTGATTGGTCAGAATAACTTGATGTGGTTTCTCTTAAAAAATGTAAGTAAGGACAGTGTTGGCGTTGCTACAAGGCTATACAAAGCTAAGTGGCCACATAATGCCTCGCTGATGGTGTCCATGAAGGAAAATGTGCATACACAACAGGTCTTGGCAAGGTACAAGCAGAGACCGTTAAAAAGAAGTAGATTTAAAGAATGCTGTCCAGTAGGAAACCAGTTCAAGTGAAACAAAGCAGGTTGATGGAAGGTCAATCCACAACTTAGGCTGCGCATGCTGCATCAGGCCCCTTTAGGTACGGCCCTGCATGGAAAGAGGCAGTGGTATGCATAAGTAAAGTGTTTCTCCCCTTGGTTCTGTATGAAGGAGCGAGTTGCAAACTGTATGGGACAAGGAGCCTTGATACTTACACCTTACTTCACATGTACAAATGAAACCTCAGGGAGATACCATCCTGTACAGGCCTATTGCAGACCTCAGTATATGCAGGCAGCACTGAGGGGGATTTGGCCCTCTCCTATTGTCGGTCAGCCCTGATGACTAACAGTGGCCCCTGAGGACCTGGTCAAATGAACAGACACAGCCTTATTTAATTTGCAATCCTTGGACCGCTTTATTTTTCTGTAACTGCATGTGCAAAACAGGTTCTCCTTACAACATTAGCACCTTTACACCTCTGTGCCCCTAGAGTGGGGGCGCTCTCAGTTAATACATGAAATAAACAAATACTTAAATGACATAATTTCATGACTTCAGATAATTAATTAAATAGCGTCAATTCAGACACCTGGGCGGAGGGGTGTTTGGATGGCGATTTTCATAAATAAATAAATGGCTTGGCAGTATGAGTTCATTGACATCTGATAATAAATAATTAAATATTATCAATTCAGTCACCTGGGCAGAGGAGTGTTGGAATTGGTATATTTCATACATAAATTAATAAGTGGCTAGGTAGCATGAGTTCATTGGCATCTGATAATAAATAATTTTAGAGCATCAATTCAGTAACTGTAAGAGTACTGGCCTCCCTTTTTGCACTTGTATTAACCTGAGCCCACACCAGTATTCCCAAGCTCCTGGTAGCTGCAGACTACCACAAGACACGCAACACCTAGGACACAGATTAACATATACACAATCAGACTAAACTGGGAAATTCATCCCCCCAGCCGCCACTACCCCTTGACCGGTGAGGTGTGTAATCTGTCCAAAATGAGCATACCATACCCCACGGAAACAGCCTATTTTAAAGTGTCAGAGACAAGTAGATCAATAACACCCTGCCTGCCTTAACTCCATGAAGAGCCCAGGGTTATGTTAAATACATACACCAGAACTGTCTCTGGCCAACTGTTCTTCTCCCTCACCACCTATCCCCCCTACCACTACACTATTTCCACGAATGGACAGGCACCGCCTCACAGAGGCTACACACCATGTGGGTAAGGTGCGGTAGAATGAGTGGGCCAAGGTGGGCGCATATGTTAGCTCCCATTCTGTTTCTCCGGGCTCATGCGCAACCACGCTTTTCCATGAACAGGGGAAAGAGAGGGAAAAGAAAAAAAAAACTGCGGAGGGACCCAACAAACAATATTGAAAGGGTGGAGGGACCCACACCCTGGGTGTCGCCTATAGTGGTCGCTCCTAAACCTAAGCAGCCAGGAGCGGTAAGGATCTGTGTTGATATGCGCCTCCCCAATGCCGCGATTAAGAGGGAGAGACATTTAACGCCAACACTGGATGACATTGTGGGGGAACTCCAAGGGGCACGTGTGTTCTCAAAGCTCGATCTACGCGCCGGCTATCACCAATTGGAACTTCACCCGGACTCCAGATTTATTACAACCTTCACGACACACGAAGGCCTCTACCAATTTAAGCGCCTGAGTTTTGGCATCTCGTCGGCGGCTGAAGTCTTTCAGAACACTATAAGGGGGGCACTGGCCGGCCTTTGTGGCGTTATAAACATGAGTGATGACATTTTGGTGTTCGCGGACTCTGAGGCGGAACACCTGCGGAGGTTGGAAGGTACTCTCAGTAGGTTGAAAGAACTGGGTCTCACTTTACATCGCCAAAAATGCGAATTTTTTAAAGACCGGATAGGGTTCTTCGGCTTCATCTTTCAGGCTGCAGGAGTGTCACCAGACCTGGCAAAGGTCAGAGACATAAAGGAGGCAGCGGCACCACAATCCCCCACGGAGGTAAGGAGCTTCTTGGGAATGGTGACTTACTGTGGGCGTTTCATCAGGGGACTAGGTTCGATGGCGGAGCCTCTCAGGGCTCTGACGAGAAATGACGCGGTGTGGAAATGGGAATCCCGGGAACAAGAGGCGTTTCAGGCCCTCAAGAATGCTTTGTCAGATACAGACACCATGGCGTACTTCAACCCGGCCGTGGAGTCAGAAGTGGTAGTAGATGCCAGCCCCGTGGGTGTAGGTGCGGTGTTGCTGCAACCGGATGAGCGCGGCGAGATGAGACCCATTGCCTATGCCAGCAAAGCACTTTCTAGTACAGAGATGAGATACTCACAGATAGAGAGGGAAGCACTGGCCATCCTATGGGGCTGTCCGCACTTCCGCCTGTACATTTTGGGCAAGCCAGTTGTGGTGGTCACCGACCACAAGCCTTTGCTGCCGATACTGGCGGGTGCATCATCGAAGCCGCCGCCCCGAATCGAGAGGTGGATGCTAGCCTTGATGGAATATGGGGTGAAGCTTGTATATAGGCCGGGGACCAACAACCCCGCAGACTATTTGTCGCGTCACCCTAACAAAGAGAACGCAGAAGTGGAAAACGGTGAAGTGGACTGTAAGGGTCTGCTATGTCAAGTGGTAGAAGGTGCACTTCCCATGGCACTCTCGAGGCTCTCCGTAGCGACGGTGTCCTCCAATGATGAAGTCTTCCGCATCATCAAGGCAGCAGTGAGGAGCGGGGACTGGAGAGAAGTGTTGCGGAACAACTCAAGGCGTCAGGAGGAAGCACAGAAAGACTTGCAAGCGCTCTGGAGGGTGAGAGATGAGTTATACATTTCCGAGGATGGACTGCTTCTCAGGGGGCAGCAGATCGTCATCCCGAGGGAGCTAAGGATGCGAGTGCTGGAGCTGGCGCACATTGGACACCAGGGTGTCGTCAAGACGAAAGCCAGGTTAAGGCCAAAAGTCTGGTTTCCCGATCTGGAGGGGAGAGTTGAAAGCTTTGTGAAGAGGTGTCTGGCCTGCCAGGCGGCGACTCCGGGTGACAAAGCGCCACCCATTAGCTCGATGGAGCGCAGTGAGAAGCCGTGGGGTACGGTCCATGTGGACTTTGGGTCGACAGGTCGGGGACGGTACTTTTTGGTGGCCGTCGACCAATGGTCACGGTACCCGGAGGTAGAGGTGGTTGAGTCGACGGCGACTGAGTTCACCACGGCGGCGTTGGACAAAATGTTCGCAGCGCATGGATTCCCGGAGATCATCTGCTCAGACAATGGGCCACCGTTCACTGGCAGCCAGTTTGCGCAGTACCTACGAGAAAGGGGGATAAAACACCGAAGAGTCTCCCCGCTATGGCCGCGAGCCAATGGCGAAGCCGAAAGGATGATGAGAACGCTCAACAAGGTAACGCTGATCTCGGCCAGCAGGGGTGAGGACCTTGTCCAAAGAGTGGTGGAGTTCCTTCGAGTGTATCGCTCAACCCCCCATCAATCCACAGGGGTTGCCCCAGCTGAGGCGCTCTTCGGGCGGTGCCCGAAGGGGATGTTACCAGAAATGGAGGACAGGAGGCCGGGGGTCATAGACAACGATAAAGTTCGTGAAGACCGAGCGGTGCGCAACCAGAACGCAGAGGACTACAGGAAAAGGAAGTGAGAGTTGGAGACTCCGTATTAGTCAAGAATAGACATCCGGAAGGAAAGTTGTCCCTACCGTTTGAACCACGCCCATGGACCGTGACTCACGTGAAGGGCACGATGGTGACCGCAGCCAGTGAACGGGGTACCGTTACCCGAAATCGATCTTTCTTCAAGAAAGTGGATGTCCCGGCGGAACCTCAAGTTGTGAATGACCCTTCGAGCCAGGAAGGGACAGCGGAGGCCCAGGATGGTGTCCCCTCCTCGGATCCTGGACCCACACCAGAGGCGGACCGGCGTGTGCCTCCGGTCACATCGAGATATCCTGTGCGCGGGAGCCAGACCTCCAGCTCATCTGAAGGACTATGTCATGGACTCAGGGGACTGAGCGAGGGGTGAATTACCCTTGGGGTCACCGGTTTATCATAGCCTTGTTACTGTTCTGTTCTACTATAAGGGTTCCATACTTCAAGGTTTTGTTTTGTTCTGTTGTTAAAAAAAGAAAGGGATGTGACGTCCCAGTGCCACTATCGCGCATGCGTGGGCCTCGGTCCCGGCCACGCATGCGCAGTTGTAATAAACCGTGCCCGTGCGGCAGTTCGCGCCGGGACGCGTACAGACCAACAGCGCGTCCCGTGTCTTCCTATGCTGTGTGCGAGTGGATGTTCGTATGAGTGCGTGACAGTTCCCCGAGGCACGGGGGACTCCATAACACCAACGATGGCCTCTGAAGACAAAGCTGGGTAAAGCTAGCAAAGGGTCCGTGACCACCCCCTCCCTCACTCTCCTTTTCTTATGTTTGGATCCCCTACCGCCCTCCACCAACACGAGCACCCCTGCGGGAGAACCCTTAGCTGGGCTGCGTTAAACTACTTCAACAACACTTCACGAGGGGCAAAAGCAAAATCAGGCCGCTCCGCTCTCCACTCTGACAGGACTTGTTACACCTAGCCAAACTTGTCTATAAAAACAATTGAGCCATGGCACAGCAACCTCCCACTCCTACCCCTCAGCCAATACACAGCAAAAGGGAGAAAGTGACTCTGCTCTGTCCCTCACAGAGCTGCGCTTGCACTTAGGACAGCACCAGACAACTTTCTCCTTCGGCTCCCGACACCAGCACACCCTCTCAACCATAGCTCTCAACCATTTGTGCTGCAAAGGCGGGTGAAATCACCCGATTTTGTTTTTGGCGGGTGAGACGCCCATTGGAATGAATGGGCGTGCAGTAGGCTTGGCGGGTGATCCAGCCCTTTACAAGGCGGGTGACACCCGCCAAAAGCGTGTGAGTTGAGAGCTATGTCTCAACCCTGGGTAGGGGAAGAGAGAAATTCCGGTTCAGAAAGTGGACGGCCTGAGAGGACGTCCCTTCACAGCAGAGGGCCTGGCTGCCCTCCATGATTCTCCAGAGATCTCTCCCTTTGCGCCACACAAGGGAATCCTTTATTTTCTTCGGTCCTTCCCACCTGCGTCTATAAGCGGGGGACTTCTGTCAGGAACTGAGGGGGAATCACCTCAGCCACACGCCCACTCCCCGTTCTGGTGGAGCGTACCATGTCCACCAAGGAAGCCCACATGCTGGGAGCACGAAAGAGAAAGGAAAAATGTCTGCCAAAACAATCGTGCACACACAGACCATTACCACACAGAAACCCTAAATAAATGTGGGTTTACACATGCATATCGAGACGCACAATTTCGTAGTGAGACTCAATTTTTTAGGCAAACATTGTTATTTTTCTTTCTCCTTCATAAACGA
Organism: Ambystoma mexicanum; assembly: GCF_040938575.1. Lineage (NCBI taxonomy): Eukaryota > Metazoa > Chordata > Amphibia > Caudata > Ambystomatidae > Ambystoma > Ambystoma mexicanum. The sequence goes on along the minus strand of NC_090923.1, from coordinate 1,028,156,740 downwards.
TCCCTTACTGTAATGTAATTCAATTGACAATTAAATTCCCCACTTTCTGACCAGTATTGCCGCAGGGGTCTGCAACCTCTGGCTTTCCAGATGTTTTAGACTACAACTCCAATCAGCCCTGGGCAGCATTGTCAATGGTGAGAGATAAAGGGAGTTGTAGTCCAAGACATATGGAGAGCCACATGTTGCAGGCCCATGGTAAGGACAGGGTATGCAGCAACTTCCCCTCAAATTCCTGCAGCTACTTTATGTTAAGATATAGCTTGGGTAAAAAACGAACAGCCTATAAAGTAAGTGAAGACGCTGTGCACACAACAGTAGACTTATATCGCGATGAGTAAAAGGCAGAGTAGCACTTGTTTGGACCTTTGCCAAGGGAATTGTGTCTTCGGTTGGAGGTGCAGCCTTTCCAAGATGGCCGCGTGGTTCTTCTGCGGTGAGTAGTAGTGAATTAGGACTGGCGTCTGCTCGCCTGCTGTGAACAATGCAGGCATCTTGAAATCTATGTATTTGTTCGATGTGCTCCGTAGAATTTGCTTCCGAAATACGTTTGACGGGCATATACTTTTGAATTATGCAACAACTCACAAACACGAACAAATAAAATTGCATTTCTTATCACAAATTTGGAGACATTGCTTTACTTCTTCGCTTGGATTGTATCGGTTAGTTTCTTGCTAATCTTCCAGTACGCTGGATGGAGCCTATTGGTATTGAAAGATGGCCACCTCGCATCGCCGTGGACTATGGTGTACACAATCCCTGGTTGTCACATACTTTACGTACGTCGCTGTAAAGAAAAAAAAACACGTCCCCGCTATTATTTTATCCACCGTATTTGTTTCTCCCCTGTGAATGTCTCGTCTTGGGTCGACCAGTCCGCAAAAGTATCGTTTTTGCCGCAAAGTTATAAAACGGAGTGAGAGAGACCTTTGCCTGACCGCGCGATGTCAGAGGCTTTCGCACATGCGTTGTGTGTTGATTCGTGGTTTGACATTTGTAGTATGTCAGGTTCGAGCCCGCCCAATGGGCGTTCCTGCCTCAACTCACAGGCCTCTCCAGCGCTCTGGTAGGCGTGGCGGGTGCACACGCATTCTGAGCAGCTGAGCGCGAAGCTTTTGCGGGGACAGGAATAACAGAGCGGAGGAAGCAGAACAGGCGCAAGCAGTGGAATTCCGGGGAGTAGTTGCAACGGCTGCAGCGGTGGAAGGGCAATACGAGACGTGTTGACAGTGGCAGCTGCGGCCGCGGGGTGACAGTGCGGGAAGTATTCCTATTGGCTGAGGCTGTAACAAACAAGGGTGCTCCCCATGGCAGAGCGCGGCGGGGGCTCTGGAGCCCCGGCCTCCTCCGGTGTTACTGCTGCCGCCCCTGTCCCTCGGCAGCCCTCTGTGCCCCTAGGCCGCCCGGTGCAAATGAACCTCTATGCGACATGGGAAGTGGACCGTAGTTCGCCCAGCTGTGTGCCAAGGTGAGAAGTGGTAAACTGTGACCCAGGTGAAGGATAGCGAGAGTCGGGTGGTTGGTCATCCAGGTGACGGCCACAGTGGTCCTCCCGTGTACCTTGCGATAGGTCTGGATTCGGGATTCTATACCTGGTGGCTATTGCAGGGGTAATAGGGTGGGTGTGTGAAAAGGACATACATAGCTGGTCTTTGGCGACCTACAATTGTTGATGCCCTGAGCTAATCAGGGCAATTTGAACTGCCCGAGAATCAGTTTAAAAAATTTATTGGTTTGCCACATCTGAGACAACCCAATATATTTCAATTGTTGTGTTGCCTTTTCTAAGAAATGTAAACTTGAATCACCTCGGCGTTAGCGTTATTGCGCTTTAATTTTGAGGCACAATGAGCAACAGTGAACAGCAGTCTGAAGCACAAGTTGCAACAGTGACAAGAAGATGAGGTAGAATATTTATCAAAACATGAGGCTCTTTAACAAGGTAATGACCAGCACATTGGGTAATTAGTGAACATATGGCAGCATATCCATTGAGTGATAGAGGCGGATAAGTGTCCAATGAGGAAACCCCTCATATGCTTTGAGGCTCATATTAACAACAGTCAGTAAAAACACGTAGATACCAGCTCTCTTGGTTTTCTGCGATGCATGCCCTTTTGGTGAGGTTCCTCTGACGTAACAGTGGAAGTAGTGTTTAAATACTTTTTGTCCATTTCCAACCTCTGAGCGAAAACTGCTAGTGCAACTGCTCACCCTGTGTCTAATTACTGTGCCGATGGAGAGGTGTGAATCCCTTTAAAAACAACTGGATTTGCTGTAGTAATGTCCACCATGTACAAACGTGGAGGCTAACATGACTGCATGCATGGCAGTGATCTAAGAGTAGTTTCTGGTTGTGCAAGAAAGGACTGGAAACCACCCTGTATCCCGTGCCTTTTACTGTTGGACCGCAGTGCACTCCACTGGACGGACCAACTATCTTAAATGAGGTGTGGTGTACAATGTCTGTCAAGAAATGTACAGTGCACAGCAAATATTGTAGGTTCCTTAAAGAGCGAGGTAGAATTATCCCCAGAAAGAAGCAGTTTACCCAATGAGTGAAGGAGGGTGGGTGCTGTGTAAGGCTTAGTGACTAGGGAATAAGGTAGGATGGACAGTGTATGGAGCAGTACATGAGGCAGTCAAGATTTTCACTATACCCTGCTTGCCAGACCCTAACCTCACCAAAGATGGGCAAAGTGCCTGCTTCTTTCTGTGGCAGGTTTTGCAGCATAGTGTGATATACCCGATGCAGGCTCCAGAGAAATTTGGATCTCTGCGCATAGTGCAAGAGATACCACTTCCACTGAGCACCTGACTTGTTTAATGTACAACAGCCTTACTATGGTGGGCATACTCCCGAAACATCTAGGAACAAATTATTATTACACTTCTATAAATGATTAACAATAGACACCATTATTAACTTTCTTACGCTTGTTTTCTAGATGGTAGAATTGTGTATCATTTGAAATATCTTGCCTCTTTGCACTCCCAAATAGAAACACCCAGCTACTGCTTTCACTCTTTTATTAACAATGTATGTATATGTAATCGTTTGTAGAGATAATAAGCATTAAACATAGTGTAGTCAAACAATAAGCAGTTCACACTATTACCCATAATATACCCATAATATAGTTGAATATAGTCGAAGTATCATACTCTTCTGATTACATCTATGAATCTAAAGCCTACATCCAATTAATAATGTGATTATCAACTTAAAATATGGCAGCGTAAAACTTAAACATATACTTGCAGTAGTGTTGATTGGCAAGCTAGTAGACTGGAGAGGCTAACCCCAATCACTGTAATTCCGTTAAATGGATAACTCTAAAGCCCATGGTTCTAATGGCAGGTATCTAAAATAATGGATTAAAAATGCAAGTCAAAACGGTAGAAAATACAGTGCTTGCTTCCTCCCTTCACCCCACCGACCGGGAAACTGCAAGTAGTAGCAGAGGGTTTTTCCATGTGCTTTGCCCAGCCTTGCTGCACACCAACCTCTATGTTGTCCCACAATCTGGAGAATAGGTGGAAGCTAATCTAATAACGATACATCATGGACTGTACTTGCTGTCCAAGAGCACTGAAAGAAACATGTTCTTTAAAAAGGGTAAACAAAGGCTTAATTCAGCCCAAAAATATTTAAGTAGGAAAAAATATAATTTGGACAGATTGGCAAAATGCCCCATTTTAACCCAGAAAGCAGATTCATTCGCTCTAGTTAACACATTAGATGAGCTGCTGTTTCGTCTTACCAAAACAAATCAGAAATTCTATTTAACCCTATTGTTCAGATCTGCCATCGCCACATAAGGTCTCCTCACCACGAATCTCTGTATCCGTCCTTCCTTTGAGATTTGCTGTATAGCCGATTTAAACCCACCCTTATTTCTTAGCAGCCAATGCTCACTTGGCGGTGTCAGTATCTTAATGCCTGTATTGATCTTTTCAAATAGTCACTAGGTTTCTTTTCCATTGACTTTCAGTGGATTTCAAAAATGTACAATGGACTTGCTAATCATGATGGTCATTTGGATCTCCTCCCAAAACTGAGTAAGACCACAACAAAGCTCACTCCACCCACAATCAAACACTGAAGTAGCTGCGAGGTGACTTTCTTATAGATGTGTCATTTATAAAAAAATAAACGGTTACTTGGGAAATTATGGTGATGTCATTGGTTTACTCTAGGTTCCCTTCCACAATTACTCCTGCAGCAGCCATAGCAAATCATCTGCCTGCCCCGTAGAGCTAACATTATGAATCTGTTTTCTTTTTCTTTATGTGCAGTTAATATCAAAATCATACGTTTTAGATGCCCTTTTATAATGGGGACTTGCAGTGGACTTTAAAATATGTTTAGTTTATCGTTCAAGGGCATGAAATGGGTACTTTATGAAATATAAACGATTTTACAACATATTAAAAACTGAAGGTCATCAGTAAGTAGCATAATTTATCATATTACCAAAGTTTTACTTCGTGATCCTGGCAGCTAACAAAATTGAACACATTGATTTCTGCCTACTAATGTGTAACGGGCAACTAAAATAGAGTTTTTCCAAACCGTTTTCGATATGTGTAAATATGTAGTGTTTTGCTTGTCAAAATCAGTACTTGATTTTAGTATGTGAACGTTGTTTTGAAAATAAAGTGCACATTTTTTTGGAACATGGCACACTGATCTTATCAAAGCCTGTGTAAAAATAAATGCTCTTTGAACTAAATGGAACTTTACACTAGTGACAAACAAATGTGCAGTATATTAAACTTGGTAGTATGTAGATTACATACGTTCAGAATAATAGCTTTCATAAGCTTGTAATGTGTTGAGAGAAGGTTTGCTTAGAATATGCAACAAGACTGGGTGTTCTGCTTTTGGTATTGTCTGTCCTCCACCAATGTTTGGCTGATAATAAAACGCCTGAGGGTTTATTCTACAGCCCCCTTTTGATCTTAGTAACTACCACTGGAAGGGAGTTAGGGAAGGAGTAGTGTATAAAGGAGGCTAGTGCATAGCACAGATTTAACATTCTTTACAACCCCAAAGAGTAACTCCTAGGATCTGGCTTGTGAACAACTTAACAATAATAAAATTAGTTGGGAATTTAAGACCACCCTCACTTGCGTGTCTGGAGCAAATTCCACTTTTGAAGTGGGGCATTCTTGGGGCCTAGGTATGGCTTGAACCCACCAGTGCAAGCCATTTGACACACTGATGTTGGCTTGGTATACTGTGACTGTCTTGACCATGTCTTTTTCATGCACTGTTGCATGCCTCCTTGATTTATGGGGCTTGTAAGTACTCCGAAGGCAGTTCATGTTATATAAAACCTCAAAGCAAACCGCCCTGGTTGGGGATAATTGACATTGAGCAGACACTAGTAGAAAGGACGTATTGCTTGTTTGCGTAATGTATTCGATTTTTCACTGTTAATGGGTTAACGTTTTAGAATGATACTGGAGTAAATGTATATCCCCATTTCAGTGGGTGAAGGGGATTTTGGCCATTGTCACTTTTTTTCGGGAAATTGTCACTTTTGTTGTCTGCAACACCACCATAAGGATCTCCTCTATATGTTTGCCTGCTGTTCCCCCTCCTTACTTTCTCTTTGCGATTGCGCATTTCTACAGAATATATTTGGTTTTCTAGTAATTAGCTTTATGGAGAAATATCCAGGATGTAAACCCGTTCCCCCTCCCCACTATGACAGTCTATGCAAAATCTGCAGGCCTCGTATGCTCTTTAAAATCCTGCCAGACCTGCAGGTCGAGTAACTTACTTTACCTACTCCATCTATGGCGACGGGTGACAAACATTTTATCATCACTTTCTGTTAAGCGGTGCATGTCACCGTAAACCACTTCATGTTTGATGCAATGCTGCCAGCCATGCAGTGAAACCTTTAGTTGGCATTTCTTGCAACCAAAAATTGTTTGCAGTTAATGTCAAATATGTTTAAAACATTGCAGAATTTCATTGTACTCTCCAACAAGGTTCAGTACCATAGAAATAGTACTTGACCTTCATAAAAATGACTAGACTTTGCAAGTGGTAGAGTAGATTTTGCTAAGCCTTATCGCGGCCATTAATCGAACGGTTTTTAAAATCGGAATATTACGATTTAAAAAAAGTGGGATTCCAAGATGGCGGCTGATGAAGCAGGACGTACGTGAACTGCTCCATCTCCCTAAGGCTGCACAATAAAGCAAACAAGGAAGCTGTGTGTCTCTTGAATACAGGGCGCTGCCAAGAGAGGAGAACACCTGCACCGGGGGGAGACTATCCAAGATGCAGCGACTTGTAAGAGGGTGGAGTGCCCAAGGCTTTTCCGAGAACCGAGCGGAGCAGGGGCAGATGTGGTAGAAAGGGGGAGGGCGGATCACTCTCCTTTCCAAAACCAGGGGGAAAGTGCCAACGGGGGCCCTGAAAAAGCTAGGACGGGTGCATTAAAAAAGCTGTGGGGCCCGATACTCCACCACCGACCGCCAAAGGCACGGGGGATAAAGGTGACAGGCGGCTGACCCAGCAGCATGACAATGCAAAAGGAAGACTTCCAACTGTGTTTTTAAGGTGTTCCAGGACCAGTTTATGCCCACATTTCAGCTGCAATTTACACAGCTGACGACTGAACTGAAACAATCCTTGCAGGAAGTTAGGTGGAAGTCCGAAATTGGAGGAGAGGGTTGATGTTTCGGAAAGAGCGTTGCAAGACATGGCGGAGGACTCGAGAAAAAACTACGAGGCGCTGGAACACCTATCTCGCCTCTTGCATAACCTGGAACTCCTGTGCGAAGACTAATCGTTGAAACCTGCTGTGCAGCATCTATTTTCAGACATTCTCTCTGCGGAAAATGAAGAGGCGATCCACATCGACTGTATACACATGGTAGGCCCACAGTGAGTAGACCCCGGCTCACGGCCTCGGGATGTGCTGGCGGCGATTACTTCCTACGCCCAGACAGTCTGTACTGAACCCAGCGAGATGCTCAGGCCTGCTGATTGTCAATGGAGCTGAGGTACAGCTATTTCAAAATCTGGCACAGTCAGCGCTGCAGAAGAGGAGAGCAATGGGCCCGGTGGTACGGTTCCTGGCGCAAAAGCAAGTCGGATATAAATTGACATTCCCTTTTGGTCTGCTCTTCACATGGGAGCAGCAGCAACATCGTATCGCGACTTATGTCGAGGCCCTGCAGATCGAGGACAGGGAGGCCCCGACAACAGCAGGAGAGTTGAGCAGATGGAAAGGAGGGGCCAGAAACCATGGGAGTGGAAGACAGTGAAGAGGGACAGTGGGAAATGCTAAGCTCTCAATAGGCCCTAACACTCGCAACTTCGCTAGGCGGACAGGAGAGATCTGCAAGTGAGACCGGGCAAGAGTAATCCTACACCCCCCACAGGAACTACATAGACTGTCAGTGATCAAGAAGGCACACAAGGGATAATTGGACGGCGGCCCATGGGATCCTCGAAAATCGGCCGGCTAGTTGGAGTCCTTGAGTGGGGTTTAGTATTCCCCATGACTTTTCTCTGGGTAATTTTGGGGGCCATTTGCGTCAGGGACTTTGCCCGGTCAATCCTAGAGATTTTGGCCCCCCTGAGGGAATGGAGTGGAATGGAGTGGAGGACATGGGGGAGAGTTAACTTTTGGTCTTGGTGGAGGGGTTGAGAGGGAGGGAAGGGAGCGGGGAGGGGTGGGACAGCACTGCCAGGGGGGTACTCTTACAGAGAGAGGAAGGTCATTACTAATGATAAAAATTAAGAGGGGAAGGAATAGGGAAGCCGGTGAAGCAGGGGGCGAGGAAATAAAATGACAGTTAAAATCTTGTCTCATAATGTGAGAGGAAGGAACTCCCCAGTTAAGAGGAAACTAGACAATTATCTGAAAGGGGCAAAGCTAGATATCCTGATCTATCAGGAGACCCATATTAGAAAAAGGGAAACTAAGGCTGCAAGGTTACTCCCTTTCATACCAAGCCAACGCATAGATAAAACAGCAGGGGTACTTGTAGCTATCAAAGATGGGCTGGTGGCTCAGGTCCCTGACATTAGATTGAACCCGGGGAGCGGGGGGGTCGCTTTCTTTTTCTTAATATCAAGCTGGGACTACACACACATACATTAACGACCGTATATGCACCTAATACGGGTCAGGATAGCTTTTTAAGGGGGGGGGGGGTGCTTTCTCAAATGGAGAGCTTTGCCAAGGGGGATATTATCTTAACTAGGGATTTCAATATGGTGTGGGTGCCCCAAGAGGACAGGATCACGCGTGCTACAAATCACATTTTAGCACTTTCCAAGTCGCTTATGCAAAAAGTTACCACGCTGGCCCTTCACGACGTCTGGTGAGCGATCAAGAGGCAGGCCAAGGGCTACACTTATTACTCCCATGTGCATTCCTCGGTTTCAAGGATTGACTATTTTTGGGTCTTCATGTGCTTAATGGGCAGAGTGAGGGTAGTGGAACTGTGTGCTATATGCCTCTCGGATCATGCTCCGCTATCAATGCTAATTGAGGTAGGTGCAGCAACTGAAGTGGAAGTGGCAATTTCTGTCGGACCTGATTCCGCATCCGATCTCAGCTAGTGCAATTAACGATAAAACAGATAGTTACTTTGCTGAAAATGACACCCAAGCTATGGCCCGGAAACATGATGGGACGCCTTCAAAGCCATCCTGTGAGGACATTTAATAGTTATGAAAGCGGAGCGGGACAAGCAAAGGCGGCGGTGGGAGGAGGAATTGGAAATTAAATTAAGAGAGATACAGGGGGAGATGGCAAAAGGCCTCACTAGGAAACTCCAGAGGGCGATAAACTGTTCATGGTCAACTCGAAACATGCTGTACAAAACGCGCTGAGATGGCAATGCTATTTACTAAACAACACTACCATGTCAAACCCAACAAGGCGGATAGGCTCCTAGCCAGACAATTTAGATATAGAACCTGAGCTCACAAAATCTTGAAGCTAAAAAACAAGGAAGGGGGACATGAGACTACCAATGAGGGGATCCTTGGAATATTCAGGAATTTCTATAGTACATAATACGCCCCAGACAACCGAGATGAAACAAAGCAAGTGGAATATCTGAAGGGGGTATCCTTGACACGCATTATACAGGAACTGGGAAAGGCTGGAAGGGGACATCCAGGAGGGAGAGGTGCTAAAGGTGATTCAATCACTACCCCCAAAAAAAGGCTCTGGGAACGGACAACAACCCTTCAGATTTTTACAAACAATATAGAAACATTTTTACACCAGGCCTTACAAAACTATACAATTCATTTAGGTCAAAGGGCACAATAACGAAATCAATGAACAAAGCGAAACTGGTGGTGTTACCCCAAGGCCGGATAGCTTTAATCAATACAGACGTCAAAATATATACTAGGTCTTGGCGAATCGCCTAGCGGACGTACTGCACAAAATAATAGACCCAGACCAGTCTGCATCCGTCTCCCAGAGACGGACACATGATGACATTAGAAGAGTTTGCCACCCGCTAGAGAAAACAGCCATAACACACATTCACCAGCGATATTGGTATTGCTGGACGCCAGTAAGGCATTCGATAGAGTTGAATGGTCCTTGTTTTGGACCATGGAAGGCATGGGGTTTTGGGAGTTGTTCCTCCAAACGGTGCAGGCAAATTAGATGAGCTATAAATTGGGCATTGTCGAGTACTGTTGCAATTAAACGGGGTACAAAACGGGATGCCCCTATCTCCTCTCTTGTATGCCATATATTTGGTACCCTTACTGGCCAGGGTACGGGATTCGGAGCAGGTCAGAGGCATAGCAATGGTGGGCGAAGAGCACAAAACAATGGTGTTCGCAGGTGACATGCTTAGAGCATTGACAGAATCCAAAATATCTCTACCAACCGTGTGTAATGCTCACCTGGTATCCACAGGGACGTCACTCAGCCTGTTCTGACCTCTTACGACCTCGAGGCTATTCGACTGGAGACTGGGCCTGAAACACAGGATTGGTAGAGTTTAACTCCCTTTTGTCTCTGTGTGCTTGAACCCCTTCTTCCCCGGGGTCCAACCCTTCCCTTTGATCCACATCTCACCTTGTTTTCTTGGATAGCGTGCTCTCTGTCCTGCTTTCAGCGCAGGGGGGCGTTGATTGATGCGGTCTCGTTGCTGCCTAGTTACTTCACTGGCAAGAGTCCGACAGGTAAGTATAATGAGTCTTTTGAACAGTTCTCTAACTTTGTTCCTTTCCTTCCTTAGATGATGGCCGGCGTCCGGGGACGGCGGCGTGCTGCTGAGATGAGTAGTGCTGAAGGTGAGTGAGAGCGCGATGCACCCCTTTCGTATTTGCATTGAACGGAGTTCTTTTTCTGTGTCTTTTAGATGCCGCAACGTTTTCAGTGTGGATGCCGGTTATGAAGAACAAACGCGGTGGGTAAGCGCGGTATGCGGCGCCTCTAGATGTTTCCACGCTAACCTGGAGTGTCTTTTCCCTCTTGCAGATGGATGAGAAGTTCTAGAGACAGAGTTCCCCCAGAGCGACTGGGATTCAGGTAAGCGTTTGAAGCTCGTACAGTATTTAAAAATAAGTGAAGATTTGCAGAATGCTTACTAATGCCTTTTTTTTTTGTTCTTTTCCCTTATACTTAGGAAGCGGCGTGCTGGGATGGGAATGACACCGCCGAAGATTCCCGCAGAACAGAAGGAGCAATGAATGAATGGCAGAAGCGCCGATGGTAAGGCTGTTCCTAACAGTGTTCTTGTTCTTGCAGGAGCTGAGCGCAGAAGAAAGATGCAGGCCTACTGTAGACTGATCCGAACACGGTGAGTGTCACGCTGCAGGTGCAGAAAACACAAAGCATGTTTCTCAGCGTGGGTGTGTGAACTGCTCTCCCCAGAGTGCACGGAAAAAACATAAATCACCAATGCAATTATAGAGCAAATACTTTGAACGCAGAAAGATGCAATAACTCGCAACCACACACTCTTAGAAGATAATCAGCACTTATACGGCTATTTATTCAAAGTTTAGAAGCAATCAGTGATAACATAGAAATAACTCACAGAAGTAACAGACATAAATCATAGAAGAAGCAAAGAATTCAAAGGGAAATACATCACTGTGAGTGTAACTGGATTCCTCATCTCGCCCAGAAGCGGCTGGAAGACCCTGGGAACAGCCAGGCCGAGAGCACCACAGCTCACAGGAGTGCCGGACGTAAGCGTCCTCCTCCGGCTGAAGTCTCACCTGACCACCTCCGGGTTGCCGCATATATACACACTCCGAAAAGGGGTGGCAGTTCTCGAACCTTCTGGAAATAGCACTTGCGCAGTTGATGAGCAGCGGTCGGTTGCCAGCTGGGTCAATCAACAGCCACCCTCAAGGAGCAGAGTGCCTCCCTCCTATAAAAACACACTCCGCGGAGAACAGTAACAAACAATAACAAAGTTAGCTTTCCCAACAGAAATGTCCTTGACCGCATACCAGGTTTGGAAAGCATGTTTTCCTCAGCACCGTGAATCTAACACTCAGCAAAATGTGTGCAGCTTTTCACTGCGGCATGAAGTAAATATCCATCATGGCTCCGAGCGCTCCCATAAAGCACTGCGCACCAGCGCCATTTTAGTTCAAGCATAACAGTGTGGCTTAAATAGTCTCTCGGTATCCCAGGTGTCTCTGGGCTGAACCACACCCAAAAGACTAGACCGCACATGCAGTTCTGGGAACCGAAATATGTGGGGGCATCCATCTTGTCCCCATCAATGCACTACAAGTCCAATCCCCAATGTTATCCTATGGGAGTGAGTGAGTCTGGTGCCACAAGCGCCAAGTCTAACTCCAAGTGGGTCTTTGGGGGGATGGAGAGGCCCTTGAGGGCCATGAGGTGATCGTGGCCTCGCTCCAGCCTGATATCTTGGAGGGCTGGGGACATGAGGGGCAGGAATCATGACAGCGTGGTGGTGGAACTAGACGAATTTGGGGCGGTGTCAATCCTGAATATGTCAGTAAACCCGGATACTCTGGAACGTCTGCGCTCGCCAACCCAGTTGTCTTTGGCAGAGAACAGTATTGGGGTTGGTTCTGAGGCAAACTCCAAATCAACTCTATAGAGCAAAATATCCACAACTCCACTTTAGAGTGAAAGCCGACTTGTAAAGATGGAGATGGAACCCGTTGGCGACTTCTTGGCTGGGGAGACTTGACAGTAGTCAAAATGATGATTCTACCGAGAATCTTGTACTTTTTCCAGGCACTCCCGCTCCAGGTCCCTATGTCCTTTTTTAGCTCACTTACGAAGCTCATAATAGCGTACATATGGCAGAATAAAGATAATGAATAGGGGAGTATCTCTAGTTTTTGGCATGTCCCTTAAGACCTGCGAATGGTGGGTGGTTAGAAAGGGGAGGATGTATAACGCTGCACCCTTTGAGGTGCAATGACTGAAAGTAATGGTGGCCGTTTAAGATGTATTTTTCACTGTTTCTTTCTGCCTTTATAGTACAGTTGTAAAACAGTGATTTGGAGTGGAGGAAAGGCAGTATCCAGGTATAGGGATTGTATGTGGCAGGTGGGGGCGGGGCTGGGGCAGCGAGAAAATGTAGGGCTGCTGCTTATTTTTGTTTTTTTTTGTTTTTTACACATTGACCCCTTTTATTCCCATTATAATATCTCTTTTCATTAGTCTGGTTTTCGTCACTGTGTTGGAAGTGAAATTATCAGTTTGAAGTACTGGTGACTGTCTCTCTTGCGTTTTTATAAATGTCATCATGGGATATACGCTAGCTTTTGTGTGAGGCTTTGTTAGCAGAGGGTGGGTGGGTATGGCTTCAAAACCGTGCATGCGTTTCATTTTGTCTGATCTGCTAGCACATTTTTATAACTTCATATTTTAATGTCTCAGAACTTCCATGAAATCTGTGCAACAGTAATTAATCACATTATTGAAGAATAGCACCCAAACACTGTGCTACATATCCTCCTCTTCATTGCACATCCGAGGACTGAAGAATTGGTGTTCTCCCCTGCTCTCTCACGCAATTACTAATTTCAGACCAGCTGATAAGTTACCCTAATTATTAACCTTTGGCGACGATCAAACGGGTTGAAGTGAGCCAAGCCAGATCACATGCTTAGGTGGCATTCAACCCCTTGGCTAGTTCAGCAAGTCCTCTATGGAGAATCCTGGCTCCCCATAATTGATGATCTTAAGGATTCTGGTGTCTCTTTGGCAACTGTCCATTTTTCTCATGCTGTTTGGCCAGATATCAAAGGGTAACATGTTGTGTGACCTCATGGGGCCCTCACTGCAGCTGGTAAATTGGCCACTGATGTCATCGTATTCATTTATTCGAAGTGTAATGAGTTTTTTGCAAACATTTAAGTGTAATAATTTAAGTTCCTCATTACATGAGGTCACCTTGGTATCTGCACAAGCACAGTGCATTTCAATGTTTTTCAACTGATTTCCAAGCTTTTGCTCTGCCCTTCTACCGAACCTTACATATTATTCCAACTATTGCAGAGCAGCAGATATTTGTACCATCTGGTGATTTCCTTCTACACTCCCACCTCATGTAGATATAGGGTAGTACCATTGGCTAGCTTTATGGACCATAGCTTCTTATGGAAACTCGTGACACATCTTTCTAAATGTATCTCTGAGTACATCCTATGTCATAAAGTGAAGAGTATGGAATTTGGAATTTGTCACAAAAAGAAATTCATTAACCTCACTGTCTGAAGCTATTACCAAATGTTATGACCTGAAATTACTCATCCACCCCATCTACAAACTCGGTTTTTCTAAAGCGATATTGTTGACCTACGACAGATGTTAGAGATGAGGAATTTTGTACACCCTTCCATTCTTGTGGCCTTAATCTAGAACCCCCAAATGACTTGAATGTACATTAGAAAAGTTTTACCCAGTACTTGGAGGATTCGGCGGTTGCAGTGGCGCAACGTCTTCTTATTTTGATTACCTGATCTTGCCCACTTTCATAGAAGCAAGAAAATGCATAGTGTAACTGGGAAGCTACAGAATACCTCTCGTGCAGCATCCTAATGTTCTCTTGTATGTAGGTTTGTGTCCGCTCATACATTCCAATTATCCCTTCTTTAACATTACACTACAAACGAATTTGGTAGGAGTCCAAATGTGCAAAGATCCGACTTGTTTCCATAAAAAACATTGAGGGCACAATCATTTTTTCAAAGGCTGTTCTATCCGTTAACCACATGGGCAATTTCAACCTGCATTATGTAGTACCCTCAAGCCGTGTCAGCTGGTTTTAAAATGCCCAGTTGATTTTTTTAATTAGATTGGCTTTGTTTAATCCATAACCTGAAGAAACATAATTTGTTGAAGAATAAAACGGAGGATTCATAAACTGCATTTTCCATGACACGTGGTAAATTGGTTTTACTATGTTTACCTAGCATCCAGTTGTGTAGAAAACCATATTTATTAAGAAAATAACTGAAACAGATTTCCTGTAAACCAGTGGATTTCACGCTTTATGCTGAGCCCCCCCCGAGCAAACTTACTGTTGTCGCCCTAACATACAAATGTCTGAACTGCTTGTATTTTCTATTAAACACAGTTACTAACTTCCAATTTGAAAGCACCACGGCTCCCTGAATATCCTCTTGCCCCCATAGGAGGAAGAGATCATAGTTGGAAGACCTCGGCTCTAAAATGATTTTAGTGCGTTGTTTATTTAAGTAAGTAGTAATTCAAGTGTCTGCATGATTAGTGAGCAAAGTTGAAATTTTCTTTGTGTAGTGGACGCACGAGTGTTGGTTGGTCTCTTCTAGTTCGTTGGATACTAAGGAAATTAATTTGATTAAATCATCATGTCTGCTTGAGAAACGTTCCCATTTGTTGATTGCATTCAACTGTTTTTTTTCCAACACTTTATTTATTGGTTTTTAGATTAACCACAAAACAGGGAAACAATACATGATCATCAAAGCAGTGGATACATCTTAATTACATAGTTCTTATAACCTTAACAAACGTATTAATACTATAACCATATTTACATTACCTAATACTATGCACTATAAATCAACTATATTACTATAAAAATCGGAAACGTATTACATAACCAAACAATACACCTTAGACAAACATTGACAAACAACAAATGGACAATATGCATTAGTCTCATCTCATTTCACGTCCTATTTTCCACCCAAAAAGTCCTTCAATGCTAGCATCAACCAAACAGTTTGTTGAATGGCCCCCATACTTCTGAATAAGTGTCCTCTCGCATTTGGTTTTTAGCATGACTTTCTCATAACTCGACGGTGTCTGTATGTCCAACAGCCATCCCTCCACATCTGGCTTTTTCCTCGTCTTCCATACCCTTAGAATCTGTCTTGCCGCCACTACAAGCACTCTTTTGATCCATTTAATGCGTTTTCGAGCCACTTCACATCTCTCATTGTTATTCAACAGAATTGTTGCATATGCTGTTGTTGGTAGCGTAACTCCCAGTGATAAATCCAATCTGCTCATCACATCATTCCAAAAACCAACCACCCTTGGACAGTCCCATCGCATATGTAACACATTACCCCCCACTACATCCGCAGCCCCAACATAAATCATCAGTCATACCCAAGCCAGCCATCCGTGCAGGGGACCAGTAAAGTAGACACAGGATCCTCTGAAGCACATATCTCAAATTCAAATCCAGTTTAGAGTGTCCCGACTCTCACCAGAATGCCCCACTCTTTTACCGATATATTCTTGCCTAACTCCACTACCCATGCCTGGCGCAATATGTCCCATGCCTTCACACAATAATCATCCAATGGCATCATTCTCAGATATTTCGATACCATACATGGAGAGGCTTGAATAATGGCACAGACCATTGGTCTCTCCTTCATAGGGCCATCCAACATTCCCTGTCTTTCCAAAAGGAGAGACTTCAGTTCTATATAACGCTTGTGTTCCCTTTTCCCTAGTCCAAAATTTCTTCTGAGTAACTCAAAAGGGATCATCTGACCATCCTTCCACACAACACAAACCCTGAAAATACCTTTCTTAACCCAGCTCCGCCAGCACACAGTCTTGTTTCTAATCTGTAGCCCCATGTTATTCCACAGTGAAGCATCATAGTGAATCAAAATATTCTCCCCTTTACTAATCATAAAAGTTCTCAAAGCTTCCCCAGTAATTCCTATAGGAGGCAATTTCGTGTTCCGATTGGGCATTTTCCCCATTGTATATATATCTTGCAGGGTGTATGGTAGAAACTTCTTTCTCTATCTTTTTCCATAATGGTATGTCCTTAACACTCTCATCAAAATATACCGCAGACTTCTTCAGTACAAATCCCCTACAATAATTTTGCAAATTGGGGTATCCAAAGCCGCCATCTCGAACTACCTGTATCAAAACATACAGAGGAATTCTAGGTCTCTTGCCTTCACCCCAAAGAAATTTCTGAAACACTTTGTCAATTCGCCTAATCTTTTTAGTAAACCCTAGTGGGATAGATTGAATAACATAAAGGACTTGGGGCAAAAGCACCATTTCTATTGCATTAATCTTTGCCCAGACACCAAGTACCAGTTGATCGCATTTCAATACATCCTTTTGGAGGACCTCTACTATCTTGGTTACATAGAATTCCACCATCCTTTTCTGGTCACGAACCAGATAAATCCCCAAATACTTCACTGTTCCTGTATTCCACTGACAATTCCACAAGTTCAAGTCACTTCTTGGCTGGTTGACGTTTAGAGGAAAGACCACTGATTTCTCCCTGTTGATCTTGTGCCCAGACGGGCATCCCACCTCCTCAAACATACTTTTGAGTTTATTTTCCCCCACCCTACTTTGGGTTTGATATTATTGTCATGTCATCCGCATAACATAGCACTTAAATTTCCCATTCCCCTACTTTGAGCCCCCATAAACTTTGTTCCTGTTTGATATAAGCTTTCAGTGGTTAGAGTGCCAGATTAAAAAGGAAAGGCGACCATGGACAACCCTGTTTGGTGCCCCTAGTCAAGGGAAAGGATGTAGAAAGTTCTCAGTTTACCCATATCTTTGCACTAATACCTGAGAATGTAAAGCTTTAATGGTTCTCAGACAGGCATCCCCAAACCCCATCTTCTTAAGCGTATAATCTAAAAAAAAAATGGACCTGATCAAACGCTTTTTCCACGTCCATAAATATTAACACCTCAACTTCATCTTTGGGAGGACCCAATATATCAATTATAGTTCTGATGTGGTCATAGCCATGCCTCCCACACATCAACCCAACTTGAGAATGTCCAATTAGTACACCAATGTACAAGGCCAGCCTATTAGTCCATATTCTAGTGAATATTTTATTGTCCACATTTAATAATGATATTGGCCTATAATTCTCATATTTCAGATGGTCCCTACCTGGATTTGGGATTACAGAGATGCATGCCTCTCGAATTGTTGGGCACAAAACCCCTTCAGCCATAAAATCATTATACAGGCTATATGGTAATGAAGCTAATTCATGACCTAGTGCCTGGTAGAACTCGACTGGCAACCCATCCAGTCCCAGCGATTTACCTACACTGAGTTGATCAATTGCTCTTAATATCCCCTCCTCCTTGATTGGTTAATCAATATTTAAGGCTTGTTCCGCAGTCAATTTTGGCAAATTAATCTTTCTAAAAAACTCTGCTAAGCTGTCTGTTGTCAGAAATTCCATTTCTGTATAGAAGGACTCATAAAAGCTCCTAAAACATTCACATATTTCCTCCCTCTTAACATTAGACATTTCCTGTTCATTCACTATTTCTGGAACATAGGCTTTATCAATCAAGCCCTTCAACTAACTTGCAAGCAATCTACCCTCCTTATCTACCTGCTCCCAATATTTCTGCCTCATGAAAAATAGACCTTTTTCCTCTCTGTATGTCCATTTCATTCCTCAAGGATTCACACGCACTATCCATCTCTACCTTCACTTCAATGCTCCTTGACATTTGGAGTTTCTTCTGACCCTTTTCTAACTTACTCTCCAGATGTTTCAATTCCACCATCCCCTTTTTCTTAGTATCAGCTGAAATATTTATTCTCCCCAGATTGCCGCTTTGAAACCATCTCAGACCACTAGCTCAGCGGCTGAGCCTCTATTTATTTCATAAAAGGTCTTAAGGAAATATTTTAAGGATGTCAGTACTTCCTGATCCTTCAGTATGAATGTTTTAAGTGCCAACTTGACATATTTGATTTTACCTCCCTCAACTCCAGATTTAGCGTTAGCAAAGAATGGTCCGAAATACCTTGTTCCAGTATCTTAGCGTTAGTAGCCTTTTCAATGAGTCTTTCAGAAATCATAGAATAATTAATTCTGGAATAAGAGTCATGAACTGGTGAAAATCAAGAATATTCCCTTTCCCCCGTATGTAAAGATCTCCATATGTCTACTAAGTCAGGACTATGCAACAGTTCACCAAACGCTTTGCTTGTACTTTCCGCAGTATATCAGCACTGCGCTGAACGGTCTGACTTGTGATTAGAAACGCAATTAAAATCTCCCCCCAATATAATATGCCCCCCACACATCTCGCAGTAAAGAAGTAATTTTTTTAAAGAAACGTGTTACCCGTAGTGCAGGGGCCATATATGGATCCTATTGTAATTACATTCCCTCCATACTTTACATCCACCAATAGCACTCTACCGTCATTATCCATAGTCACCTTCTCCACACTCGTATTCAACCCTTTGCGGAACAGTATTCCTAACTCCTCTTGATTTGAAGACATAACAGTTTAACAATATCTTACTATACAATCTTTTATTCAGCAGATTTTTAGATTCGTCCAACACATGGGTCTATTGCAAGAAAACAACATCTGCCCTTTTCCCCTTCAATCTCATTAATACTTCCTTTCTTTTTCTGGGATTATTTAGTCCCCTCACATTCCATGAACACAATGTCATTCATTCATCTGGTAATCAGTTATCCATGCTTATTCCTGATCTTGACCTAAATATGTACAGCATAGAGTATCACACCACCTTCCTACAACACACATTTGTAGTCCCACTCATATGAACCTTGAATCGGAGTAAAGTCGGGCCATCTGCATCCATTCAGTCATCCACTGTTGACGTGATGGAGATCTGCATCATAGATCAACTACATTTAAATGACAACTGTAAACAAGACACCCACTAATACACACAACACAGATCAGAACTGGCATCATCCCAACTCACTATCATCACAGAGCAATTTTGAACCCCAATATTTACATTATAACAGCAGTTCTAAATTATATTCCCTCCTTGGTCTGCGCCTCAATTTGTTAATACAGTACAATTAATACCTACCCCCACTTTTCCTTTTACTTTGTTCTTCCTTCTCCCTCCCAAATTCTGTTCCCATCCAGTTTAGCCACCTGAACCAAGTAACGGTCACTAACACCTTATAACTCCTTTAAAAGGCACCCGGCTCTTTATTAGCCTTTTGGCTTGATAACATCTAGGAACCAACTATAGTTCAAAGATTTAAGTCTCATCTTTTATAATCACTATTCCTACCCACCACACCCCATCAATGTGATGAAAATGATCATGAATTATGTCCCCATATTAAAATAGCTACACACATTTCCCACCGCCCTTCACCTCTTATAGTTCCCAATTAGCCAACTGATCTTCCTCAGTCGCAAGGCCTCACAACTCAACACATACACACACACCACCTAATAATTAGTCCACTAACAGTATACATTCCGCAAAATTCATGTTCCTATTTAAATAACCACTATTTCTGCATCCCTTAGGTGACTTTTCTGCTATTTAACTCTATTATCTTTCATACTACCACACCTCCTTGTAAGTTACCCTTTCGAGGATTCTTACAACAATAACGTGCGAGTACAAAACTGCCATCAATATCATCAAACTCTGTTTTACCGTTTTAAAACATTAGACCAGCAAACTGGTTAAATTTGGAAAACCTGGGCATGGGGACATACTCCATCTCTAATTTGGAAAGATAATAGGCCATACTGGTTATTGTCAAGGATATTCGAACTCCTCACTATTAACTACACATGTGGTTAATACACCTTAGTCACTTGCAGAAATAGTTACATCCCACATTATAATAATAACAAGCTTATAAATATATTAATTTACCTAATCGCAGGTACCAAAACCTTTTCCTTAAAACAAACCGGTACAATAGTTATAATTTGTTCCTTCAAATCAGACCAGTAATAACTCTATATACTCTCATAATATCTTCAATTCATTATATAATGCAAAAGGTTAACTTGATTGCAGCGTGTTTCAATACAGTACCAACATCGACCAGGATAAGGTTTAACCTAAGTTATCTACAAGTCATGCATCATGCTTAGTGCTCAGATGAGATTTAGAAGCGGTAGTATTTTACTCCCTATTTTTGAAAGTTGGGAGTAAAATGATTTTTTAGGGCGCAAAGACATGAGTCCCATCCCCAGTCGGAGTATTTTATAAACAAGTAAACAAAATTTCAACTGTAAAACAGAAATATGTTTGTGAGAAAAATACATCTTTGCACCAAGTTATTCATGCACATTAAAAGATAAATGTGCCCTCTTCCATAATTAGTCATTTCGACCTGTAGTACTACATGAACGACTGGTTCAAACACATCCATGGATCTGTTTGGGTGAAAGCAGGGGCACAAGCTCCTATGTGTCAATTTATTTTTTATTGTGAGTAATTTTGTGGGAGTATCTGCCTATTTTTATGGAGTAAAAGTGGCCGATACAGCCCTTATCTGTAAGGGCTGATCTTGGCCAAAAATCATTAGAAATTAACGATTTCACAGTATGCACAAATTTATCCAGTCGAGCTATGTGCTCTGTATCCAAAAATGGGGATTCTAATACATTTTAAATTTATTTTGATTTTTGACCAGTCCTTAGTCTACAAAACCTATCAATATATGCAATATTACATCTAGGACTAACAACTTTTAATGTGTTCAATCTCAATTTCGTATAAATTCTCGATTCGGAAAGCATTTAATATACAGAGATTAAAAAAAACTTGCTTTGAGATGAATTGCATATAATAAACAATACCTTTTTTTTTCCTTGATAAACACTGAAGATTATTATCCTATCCAACTTTTCAGTTTTTTTCTAAAAATTAACTAAGTTAGCCTCCAGTGTGTAATCACTACTTAAAGTGACCTTAACTTGCTGGAAGAAACTGTAAAGTTTAATCTGGGGCAAAGAGCAAATCTTCATAGTGGCAATAGTCAAAACGCATTGAGGGCTTTTTTTGGCGCAAGATGTTAGACCTACCTCAAAGTACGCTAATTGAATATCTGCGTCTAGAGTTTGGGGTAATCTCTCAAAGCAGTGGTGCTAAAACGCAGAGGAGAACTTCACCTGCGTATTTAGATTATGAAGATGGAGTCCTTGATGGCTCGTGTAGCAGGGTATGATCGGTGGGGTGAAAGGGGTGAGCATGGAAAAATGATAAATTCATGCAATCAATATATGTCCTATTCCCTGAAATAAATTGGTGGTCAGACAGGACCTGTGGAACCAATTATGTAAAACTGAAAAAAGCGTTATCTAGGAAAATAAAACAATGGGACTGGACTTGTAACTATGCTCACTTGGAAACATTGCACGGGTATGTTCAAGTGTCGAGGGTGACCCATTGTTTCATGAGTCCACAGACCTATCTGCTGATCTGCCCTTATCCTGTAGTTAGACAATCTCGAAACCTGACCAGGATCAATAAGCTCCCCAGTTGTACAACCATGGGGGGGGGTGGTCAACTGAAACGTAGTCGGGAGAATCGATTTATGTAGGATATGCAAAAATCCTAGTAATGCAGAAACAGCAAGGCATATCTTTACTGAATGCCCTAGGTTAGGCCCACTATATATGGTAAGGTTAGGCCACCTGGTCCATAACTATGAATACATTTTGAGTAAAGACTTTTGGACCCACTGCCTTAACACAAAATTGACATCAACTCACATTGCTTTATACCAAATTTGAGTATTAAACAACATTTTGAGTAGAAGTATGCTATTATACAGGAAATGTATCAACATTTCACTCTTGAAAATGGGGTGAACGCCTGTATTTTATCTTATTCGTTTTTTTTAATGTAGTGATGTTCCTGTTTATTTGTTTTTAGGAGATATTAATTGTGTGTGTGTATTTAGGCACAACCTAGTTCGTGACATTAGGGTACATTATAGATTAATTTAAGTATACAATGTATTTGATGTGAAATTGTATACTAATATATTTTTTCTATGTGTGATGTGAATTTATATACGAAAAACTCTCTGAACTGAAACGTATAATAAATAAATAAAAATCTTCTACCAATATTTTCTAGTTAAACCGCACAACGCTGCTACCAGGCAGTTTTGTGCATGGATTTCAGGACTCATAGTTATACATTTATTTTTATTTATTGTACTTTTTCTCTTGAGTAAATGTCATTTAGGTGCCATTTTTGGCGCCAACTTAGTGCGAGGGATACTAATGCTTAAATTGTCCCTTCCATTTTTACGTTTTTCAGTCTGAAGTCTTACAGTATCCGGATGTTCCCTAGAGTGTAAACTGTGGAAATGAAGACCAAATAAAATGCAATTTATATCAGTTGTCCTTGTACTGCATGATTGATTCAGTATACAAAAATATTGCTTTATTCCTATGTAAAAGTTACTCCTTGATACAATTCTCTTGTCAGAACAGTGATTAAACATAACATGCACAATTCATAAATCCGTTATTCCATTCAGCGTTAAACTAGTACCACATACACTATCCAAACACGATAACTAAGATGAAAATAATGTGCAATAGTGTAGAAAATTAGGGTATGGACCTTCATGCATTATGATTTGATTACCTCAACAGCTATGCATTAATTAGGCTGAAATCTTGTGCACAATCCCATCGGTAACTATATGCTGTTAAAGTAGTTTAGGATGATTGTAAAAAATAGATTTTTAAGGAGTTGGGGTCGGGAGGTCCTGGGTGAGGGGGAGAAGAAACTCTGAAAACCCTAAGTACTTTGCCACAAAACTAGAACTGTTCATCTAAAACGTGGCAAGAGGTGGTTGAAACTATATATTTAGTCCAAATACATGCTTTACCTTTCGTATCTCTGCAAATGAAAACCTTTAAAATTCTTTGTATTCATTTGTTAATCCACAAGTTAAATGAATAAACAATATACTTCCCCAATGCATGGCGCTGTTGCAGTAATGATTATTTCAGTGATGAACACGGGTTACGACAAGTATGATGTTTTCAATGTAACTGAACCAAATTAAAAACATTACACATAATCGGTGCCTACACATCCCCGCCCCCCAGCACCTATCCGTAAAACGAGTTCTTTTCGAGGTCACGTTATTCCTTGTTTGGAATTTATTCGAACATTGTTCCTTATCATTTTCCTCGTGTTTTCTATGGTCAGTGTGTGGGCGGAGGGTAGACTTTTGGTAGTGTTTGCTTTAGAGGGTGGGGTTGTGTATTCCCAAAGGTGTATTATTGCTCGAAAATGGGAGAGTGAAGGAACAGTGAATGGAGAGGATGAGGTCTAGACCAGCGGCGCTGATGGGAGCTATCCTGCAAATGACACCTTTATGTTCCTGTGAGCTGCTGAGCCTAGTCCTCAGTGTGCAGCTTTATTTCTTTGTATGTACATTAGTCCCTCTTGAAACCCACCCAGGCCCGACTTGACATTTCAGCCAGCATGCTGCCTGTGCATATCAATGGTGCATGTGTGTTTTATGGGGCTCCCTTCTCCAGGGCGTCACAGGGGTTGATGGACACCTGCCTCTTTAGTGCCCCTGCCATGTTGTGAGCCCTGGGCAGCAGCACCTTTTGCTCTGCCCCAGGAACGACACTGGGGATGTATGTTATATAGGGGTTGTTGGGTGGAACCCTCCGTCTTCCTCCCCCATTTAATAATAAGAGGGGGAAAAGACAACGAGGAAAACTACATGAATAAAGTGCAATGAACGGCATACATAACATATCTAACATCTCCCAACTTGCTGGGGATCAAGCGAACATTTATTGAATTTTTTTAAAGATTTACTGTAATTGTATGTCTCAATTTCATGGAGACTTGAGTGTATAATTGTAACAAATTAAGCCATTGCACTCCGAAATACGTGAGTTGGTTGCCATTCCTGTCCATCAAATAATTACAGGGGGGAAAAGGCATTTATCTTTTGCCCAGATTCAAACATTACACAGTATATAGCAGAGCCAACCCCCACTATGGCCCCCACCTACCCCTAAGGCCCAAGACATAGATGCAATGGTTGCATTATTCATAATAATCACACAGACAATTTGTATAGAATTTGGAAACGCTAGATCACATTTATTGGAGTCACACACAATTTGGGGGGCGGCCCCAGCCACTAAGTGAAGCAATCTCCTTAGACTTCTAAAGTGCCCCTTTATGGTTTTACCCGGGCTTGCAATAGTTTTATGTCCCTGGTGTCAACCTCTGATTATCAACTGCCAAGAAGTAATTTCCCAGGTCCACTGAATCTCGTTGACGAGGAGTCTGAACCTCTCCATAAGGGACTTGGTGCCTGTCATCCGAATTTGGCTTGAGTGCGGCCATCGTGAACCGCGCACGGCTGAACCGCAGCCTCAAACTCCTCCCTGGCTAGGAACACCCCATAACTCTGCTACGCTTTGCATATACACTTCCTTTTTCTCATTGGCACACCCTGCCCATTTTAGAGCTGTGTGCTAGGTCAGTCATTCCCATAACCTTTGTATGGCTCACTTGTGTTTCCATTCTTGTGAGAACAACGGCCCACCTCTGATGTCTGACCAACGGGTCAGGACTCCATCAACACGGGCCCCACAGTTTCGGGCCAATATACTATACTCGCCATCTCTCCTTTCGGGTGTCCATTCTGCGTGGTGCAAAGCACCTGAAAACAATTATTTGGTCAGCACAAGTTTATACTTTTTGGTCTGTGTACCTTCCAGGCTTGTGTTGTTATTTTAATATTCTTATGACTGTATGCAAAGTACTTCACCAAGGCTTCACTCGGCCTAACTGTATTTCATACGTCTAGTTGTAAGCTTTTCTCTGCAATATTTGGATTACTATCCAATCTTACCCCTGAGCCTGTAACCCGTGGGAGTATCCCACGCCTTACCAAACTTCTGGGCACTTCTGCAGTGCCCATGGCCATACTGTAGGGACAAACCTGAGGCGGTCGGTCCTCGTCCTCTGATATCTCCATTCCTATGACAGCACATAAACAGTTTTTATTCACACCGCACATATGCAGAACAATAAAACCCCTACATACTAACTCGCACTCTTTGTCCTTTTGCTTACCATTTTTTTACATTCTTGCTGCACCATTTTTCCAACTGGGGAGTGTCCTTTTCCCACATTGATCTATTGAGCACATTTGTGTTGCCCTCTGCCCCTCCCCTCCCCCCTCAGAATTGAAGCATCTTGCAGCTGGGTGACTCCCACTCCCCCACCCACACTTTGCGTAATGGTGTGCAAATTGTCACATTGTGCCCCAACTGCAGGACCTCGTGTTAAATGATCTGCAGGCCTGTCCAGAACCAAAACCCCTGTGTGCCTAATCATTTCGCCTCAGTGCTTGAAGGGGCCCCTGAGGGACCCTCGCGTATGGAAACAAGGCACAATCACCACACACGAACTGATACGCCAGACACGAGGTTGTATTCCCAAAAGCTAGGGTTTATTGCAAAGCAAATAGTCTGTTGGCCAACTGGTCCCACGCCCCGCGACGTCTGTCTACCAGACCTCGGGGGACGCAAGAGGGCGAAGATCGTACAACAGTTACATATATACAAAACAAGCATCTTGTAATCAGTAGTGACACATTCTATACAGCCCCTAATACATTTCCTTTGAACTAAGCACGATGATTGACAATGGTGACGAGTATGACACCTTCAAACATTCATTTAGTAACAGTTTGCAATTTTGTAAGCCCACAGACACAAGTCTTTGTTTTAAAGAACACCATGCTTCTGTTTCTGCAAGCAAGCTGCGCGTAGGGGAGAGACACATTCCAAGCCTTGTTATCTCTTGGTTTCTATTTGTGTGCTGGGGGTCAACTTGCTCTACAGGGCTCAGGAAGGGGGGGCCGCAAAGAAGAGCATAATTCAAGTAATCTAATGTTCGTTCCTAGCATTTCTACTGTGTTTCCGAGGCTAGCTGGCACCTGCTGTACTGATTAGAATGCCTTGCTGCTCACTCTCCAAGGATATGTGACGGAGGAGACCGGGCATTTCTGTCTGGGTTACTGCGTTATGTTTCAACATGCCTCTCGCGGCCTTGCATTATGCACCGGTGAAGTAGAATAATATTTCAGCAAAGCAGTTTTACATGAAGCAAAAGGCAACATTGGAGAAAACAAAGAGACAACAAAATGGCGATTTCAGTCACCTTAAAATGGCCGCACCATGGTTAAGCTTTTGCTACCTTTCTAATACTAAACACATGAGGCGGTTGGTCTTCGGCCAACAAAGTATATTGCCTTTCGATCGAGGGGGTGTCTACTCTTTCTGGACTGACATGCTGAGGGTCCATGATGAAAGGGCCGCCAGTCAGTTTTATGGTTGGGATCATCATTGCCATACCACAGGCTTCTGCGTCCCCTTTAACACCTTTTGCCTTACTGGCCCTATCCTTATCACCCATAAATGAAACCCAGCCCTCCATGTCCTTCTGGTCCCATGACATCTCTGGCAAGATTGACATCTTGGATCTTAAATCCCTGTCGTAATCTATCCACCCTATGTGCACACAGCTGGGAAACTGGCATTTAGAGGTTAGTTCCCGGCATTCGAGGTTAGGTGAACAGGTTCCAGGATGGGGAAATCAAACCACACCACCAGACCTAAGGTCAATTATTTAATTTAAAGACACAATTTGCAACAGCATTTACTACCGCGAAAAACCCCGCTCAAACGGATGACTGGAGGGGAAGGCATGGATCGCATGCTGGGCACGGAACCGTAGCGAATTATCCCCCACCATTGAACAGACATAGTTGCTGCGGCTCCCAACGCTAAATGTTTGCCATTGTTCGACCTCTCACTCCTTCTCGTGCCCCACACAGAAAAGCCTGCGAAAGCAGGGGTAGGGGGAGTGAGCACACAGCCACTGCCGCGCATGCATAAAACCATATTCCAAACATTTTCCCCAACCTCGGCGCAACGACAGAACCTCTGGTAAAAGATCAAGACCATGGCCCAAAATGAATTACCCAATGAAAACAATTCTCGCAACAACCCGCAGTGCGATGACCACCCCAAAAGCAATAATCTCAGCACAGTCAAAACCACCAGGCAGCGCGACAACACTCGTGCATTGCAGGTCTAAGAGGAGACTCCCAAACGACATGTGAAAATCAAATGCAGATGGGTGCAGCAAGCACAGAGAAAGGTGGTGCGCCAAACGCTTCACCAGAGATACCAGGTGAGAAATCAGCATTGCCCATTGAGGGACGGCCTCCCATAATTACCTCAGATTGCACGGCAACACAAAGACACACATAACGGTTCTGCTCCTCCTGCTGTGACTTTGACTTCGGGCGGAGGGCTGCTGGGGCTCTTTCACTTTGTTACAGCCCCCGCCCGAAGTTGAAGTTTGGCTGCAGCAGTCACAGCAGGAGGAGCTGAACTTGCTTTTAGCGTGTCTTTGTGTTGCCGTGCGATCTGAAGTAATTATGGGAGTAATTATACTGCTCCCGGAGCCTAAAGCCGGATGTGGCTCGGCCAGGGGATGCCCCTTCCGAGAAGGTGCTAGATACCCCTGCGGGGGCAGAGTGTAACAAAGGCAGATTGCAATTCCCAAACCTACATAGTGATGTTTTGCAGGGGGGGAGGGGGAGTGTTTTGATTCTAAATATGTGCTGCAGGAAGTATGACTGCTTTACGCTCCCTCGCAGAATCATGAAGAAGTCGTTTTGAATTTGATAGCTGTACAGAAGTTGGCGGTTGCTGTGGCAGTCTTGTCTGTTTTTCCTCCTGCACCAGGACAAATTATTGTTTTCCCTCAGTGGTGTCCCTGCTTCACACTGATGTACTTGCCATTTTCACTGAATTCTGTTAAGCTTTCTGCCTCAAAGTACACTGGAAAGACTGCGGTTTCATTATAACATTCTATGTTTCATTAGCGTAGTGAATAATTGCATGTCCCTACAATGCGTTACCACAACAGACTACGTTTCCTGTAGAGCAATTTGTGCAATATGGAGGTCACATGCTCACTTCCCTGCAGCACCAAACCAGCATTTATTTTTTTCATCCAAGATGATTTAATTATTGCTATTGAGATCAGTGTTAATAAAACCTGTTAACACTGCTGTGAAACAGCTATAGCAAGTACTCCATAAAAACACATGTAGGCGGTGCTATGTAGTAAAATTACATTTTGGACGTTCTTTTGACCAGCACGATTTCCGGAGGTCTTGTGCCAATGTTAAACATGCTCTACTCAGTTAAACCCATCTAGCGCCCACTGTTATTCTGTTTTGCTGCATGGCTGAACAAAAACGCACCCCTCCCGAGAACTTGAAAATTAAAGAGTGTGTGTTCCACAGTAAGACGCCATTAAGCTCTGAAATAATTAGTTGGTTGCCATTCCTGCCGATCTTATAATATACAGTATACGTTTGGATTAAACAACGCCAGACATCGAGCAATGGAGAGTTTACAAAGGGGACTTGCTCTTGATATGAGTGTAAATGTGTTCATCTCTTTTAAGAAACCTACATGCCAAATCTTTAATAGCTCAGGAAATGGGATCACGGAATAGCGGTGAATAGCTTATACCTGCTCTGCTCAATTTGTGTCAGCCTGCAAAAAAAAATTCAAGAATGGAAAGTAATCCGGGCATACATATTCTTCTGTGGCTCATGGAGGACAATGCACAGTTCAGACTATAGCAGTCTTTAATTCAGGTCTCAAAACGTTCCTGTGCCCAATCCAATGGCGAATGATCATGGAAATTGACTTTATGCGAGTAAACAATGGTGTGCTGTGTTCATGTGGAGATTGAAGGTGCAAGTGACTTTTTGTATGCTTCGTAGTAGTTTAGCTTGCAAATTCCCACTTTCATTATTTGTTCCATTGTCAGTGGGAAAGGGCAAGCTTGGAATATTTTAGTTCACAGCATTGTACAGCATGTGTTTCATGCATCCTTTTACAAGCAGCTCCTCTAGAACTGAATATTGGGGTGACAAACCAGAGGAAATGGGGCGTAGTGTGAGGCACATTAAAATAAGTCAACAGGTCACAATGGTTTTAGGAAAGATATTTTACCAAGCTGTTTATATTTCTAAAAAATGTGACATTTTGTAAGTTCAGAGTAGATTGAACACAATTAAGGGTGTTTACATCCAGTTAATATACACCCTAAAAAGATAACTTCTCTAACTGTTGCAAGTGGTCCCATGCAAAGAAATTCTAAAGGCATCCAATTACCAAAGGCATTTGGTCTTGCAAATATTTTCCTGTGTGTTCATTCAATGAATACATTTTTTAAAATCATAATCGTATGTTGTTGTAGCTTTGAATCAATTAATACAACAACAATACATATGATAAGTCTGCAATTTACCCCCACTCTTCCTGTTCATCAGATACTGTCAAGATCCACACCACATCACCCTGAATTGTGGCCCAGCCAAACTTGCATGTTAGTCCCAAAAGAGAGTTTAACTGTCTTCCTTACAGTGCCCACTCTGTTTTTGAAACTGATGACCCATAACAATGTTCCATGGCACCAGAGTCCTAGTGCTGGTATGGTTGTGATGCAATTGCAACTGTTATACAGGTTTACAGGGGATGAGTAGTGGTTTCTAAACTTCTACTCCGCCCGCCATGCTACTAAACTAGCAGTGATCCCAGTCACAAATGAGAAGTGGGAACATAAATGGTACACCTCCTTTGCTTCTTTATGGCAGTCTGAGCCAAGGGCAGGCTATACTCTTCAAGAATGGTGCTAGCCAGCAAAGAAGCATCCAAGACACTAGTATTATGGTACCAAAATAAAAGAAATGCCCAACCAAGGTCCTTGTGGTTCGATGCATTGAATGGGTCGTAACACAGTGATTCAATTTCTACAGTGAGCAGGTTCAAATGGGTCCAGTGAGGGCATGTGGTTCTATAGCGACAATCGGTTAAAAGGTGCTGGAGAATTGGCAAGTGATGTCAAGGCGGCCGCTTAAAGTGATTAGAAAACGTAGAATGTCAAAGGTAGCTCTGCCACGTCTTGCTGCGGCTCAAGGTGGGGTTGATGCAGTTTGAAGTGGTAGAAAGGCCAAAACTGCTAGTGTTAATACTAGGGTGTTTTGGGACTCTATCCAGGGTCCCAGAAGAAGGATTAGTCCTTCTCTCCTTTCCTGCCAGGAAGGTTGCCAGAGAACACTTGCAGGTGTGTTGCTTCCTGTAGACTGAGTCCTGGCTAAAAGTGTTCCCTCAGAATGCAGGCTTTCCAACTGTAGGTGGTTCCAAATGTTCGCCTGAAATTGATGGGTAAAGTGCTTTGCATCCCACCTTGGAGAGCCTTATCTTCACCCCCTTGGTTAGGAACTTTTGTCAGACTGCTACCCAAATAAGCACCCCCCCCACTCCCCCCCTCCCTTGCCCCCTGCACTTGCGCGATCTGTCACCTGGCCTAGTAGGATCGCTGTCTGTCTGCCCTCTGTTCCCCTCCCTTGCCTCATCGCACCTTGAAACACTTGTGCATAGGTGCGTTATAAATGCCATATCATATAATATGTAAAGTGGCATAGAATCTAGACATGCTTCGTGATTGCACTTGGATTTAACAGCTCTTCCCCCTCTTTCGTCTTTTGGGGATCGACTTTCAGCTCTGTTTTTGTAGACAAGCAGCCAAAATAGTATGGACCTTGTCCTCTCTCTCATAACATTTCTGCTTCAGTGTCGCAGTTGAGTCAGTGCCTTGCCTTGCCAAATGTCCCTCAGCTCTTTCCAAAGGGTTCCTATCTGCACTAAGACTTCTTCGCTATCTGCGGTGTGGGTTTGCAGTGTCAATTCTTTACGTGTGATTTCTTTTTTTTAGCTCATTTTCCCTTTTCACTCTGATCCTGTTTTTTTGAGATCCTTCCGCAATCATAATTCCCCGAATGGTGGCCTTTGCCGCCTCCCAAACCGTGTTTCGTGTTACCTCTCCCGCATCGTTTACAGTGAATTAATCCTTTATTGCGTCTGATAGGGTTTCTTTAAATAATGGATCTTTGTAGAGGGTTATCATTGCTGATCCGTCTGCACTCCGTGTACAAGGACAGACCTAGATTTAGAATGCACAATTCATGTTCTGTTCAGGCTACTATCTCAATGGCTGCAGCCAGTATTGTACCCTCATTCACTGCTTCAATCAATAAGTAATCTATTCTGGAATAGGTGAGATGGGGTGGGGAGTAAAAAGTAAATCCTCTCTTCTGTGGATGTACTGTACGCCAAGTGATTAGTTCTTAATAGGCCTGGGAATCCAACCCCTGTCGAGCCGCACAGTGTGTGCTCCCTGTCTCATTGAATCCTAATCCATTTTTGGGTCCAATATGATGTTCAAATCGCCCCCACATACTAAAGTGCCTTCTTTCCAGATTTCTAGGAAGATAAAGAGGGACTCACTGAAGTGTAGCTGATTCTGGTTGGGTGTGTAGGCAGAGCAGAGAGTAACTATTTGGGATCTTAATTTACCTTTTAGTGCAAGGTACCTCTTCCCTATCTATCTTTATATATATATATATATATATATAATTATTCTGCTCTATTTGAAGGCCCAAGGATCTTCTGTATATGATTTCCACACATCCTCTTGTGACAGCCCGAAGCCCACAGCGAACCTCCTATTTCCCTGCTTGCGACCTTAAATTCTATCCCTTGTGCAAATTTTGTTTCCTGCGCAAATAACACATCCAGTTTGGAAAGTTTAAATTCCCTTGCCAGCATAGAGCGCTTTTGTGGCAAGTTCAAGCCTTTTACATTAAGGGACCCAAACTTTATCCCTTGAGGTAATGACATGATTGTATTGTAATTGTTGCTTTCTGTAAAATGTCCTGTTTTTGCTTAAAGTAATGACATTTAGCGAGAAGCGATCTTGGACCATTCGGACGGCCTCCTGCTCTGTGTATTCTCTCGTATTCGAAATTGGGGACATCTGAAGGGTCAAACAAAGATATCACAAGGGCCTTTACTCGGCTTTCTTTTTTTTTTAAACTCTTTTTATTGTTCAACGGTGGTCTCAATAGTTACAGCAACTTAACCCATCAAGAAACACAAGTCGACAAGCAAAGACAGCATTTACATTCAACATTATATGGACATTTCATCATCTTAGAGCAACTCACACAAATAGGTACGGAAGGGGCCCCATATGTCTTTTGGTCGGCTTGCCCCTGGCAAAGTCAAAACAAATTGTTCCTCACATTCATTGGTGTATGTAAGTTCGCGGAGGAAAGTGGTCATATTTGGTGGCAGAGGCATCTTCCAGGCTTGTAGGATACATTTCTTCGCCACAGCACATGCGACATTAAATAGCCTCCTGGTTTTCTCCGAGCACTTGCC
The DNA here is from genome assembly GCF_040938575.1 of Ambystoma mexicanum. Lineage (NCBI taxonomy): Eukaryota > Metazoa > Chordata > Amphibia > Caudata > Ambystomatidae > Ambystoma > Ambystoma mexicanum. The sequence continues at coordinate 1,028,124,120 of NC_090923.1, read as the reverse complement.
AATGTCCCCGAATAAGTATTTTTGGGGGGTTAGCTGTGGAGGTATCTGTCATTTTGGTCAATATATCGGCAACCTCTCCCCAGAATCTCAGGAGAGCAGGACACTTCCAGTACATGTGAAAGGAGTCCGCATGTTGGGCCCCACCATGTTCCGCAACAAATTTTGACATCTTAGTTGGAGTGTAGTGTAACCTATTTAGGAGTTTAAATTGTATCCAACGTAATCCTGCATTTAATGAAACCTTTTTTGTGAGTGAACAATATCTGCTCCATTTGTCCTCTGGGATAGGTATTTGCAAGTCTGTCCCCCATTTGTCCTTGACCCGGTTCACCTAGGGGATGTGGGCCTGTACTGCTCCATATAGTTTAGAAATGGCTAGCCCAGCCTTCATGGTGATGAGTTGTGTGCAGGGGTGCTGAGGAGGTTCATCTGGGAACATTGGCCATCTTTTCTGAAATGCTGCCCTTACTCTTTAGTATTGTAGAATTTTGAGTGGCCCACCCCCCCATCGCTCTAGTAAAGTTCTCTCTGGTTGCAAATTTAACATCAATAAACATATCGCCCACCTTCACTTCCATGAGTGGATCCCAGCCTTCCTGGATACTCACATCCGACATAGGGGGGATGCCCGGAAAATTCCACAAGGGGACCTCTGGGTTATATGGTGTTTCCAGCTTCAGTCGTTTAAATAATGCGCCCCAGGCCCTGACCGTGCAGCTGACGGGATCGTAATCACAGGTGTCTTTGTGATGTGAGTTAAATAGGACCGACTTAATGTCTGCTGGGAATATAGTTTGTGCTTCCACCCAGGTGTGTGGTGTTTCACCAGGTTCCTCGTACCAATACTTTGCAAACTGTGCCTGGGCGACCAGGTAATAGAGCTCAAAGTCTGGAGCCGCTATACCTCCGGTGTCGTAGGGCTCTGTCATTTCCTCCCACCCAATTCTGGCCGCCTTCCCGTTCCATATAAAGGTTACTACCAGCGACCATAGTTTCGAGAAAAAATCTCTACCCGGCCATATGGGTATATTTACAAAAAAATATAAGTTTGGGGAGGGCTATCGTCTTGAGTAGGGCTATCCTGACGTACAGGGATATAGGGAGGTGTCCCCAGATCTGTAACTTGGTGCTCAATGCTTGCAGCGCCTTCTCTTGGTTGTCCGCGTAGAGGGTTTGCCTGGTCCTAGACACTAACACCCCGAGATATCTAATATATTGGTCCGACCATTTAAGGCCGCAGGTGTTCGCAGGGCATTTAGTGTGGGGTGTGAGCGGGAATATTTCCGACTTGGTTATATTAATGACGTATCCCGAGTAGTCTGCAAACTCATGTATATCAGTTATAATGGGTGTTATGTTTTTTTCTGGTTCGCGGACGTAGAGTAACGTATCGTCCACGTAAAGTGAGATTAGCTGGATAGAGCCTTTCATGTTAATTCCCTTGTCCCCGTGTCTCAGCCGAACCGCAGCTGCCATAGGCTCAATGGTTAGGGCAAACAAGATGGGCGAGAAGGGACATCCCTGCCGAGTTCCTCTACCCAATTGGAACATCTCAGAAATGGTTCTATTAGTGCAAACTCTGGCGCCCGGAGCAGTATAGAGCAGCCTTACGAATCCAATAAACGCGGGTCCCACCCCAAACGCTTCCAAAACCATGAAAAGGTAGACCCATGATACAGAATCGAACGCCTTTTCGGCGTCTAGGGCTACGGCTGCTGCGCTTCTGCCCGGGTCAATCTGTGCCATTATACTAAATAGTCTGCGGAGGTTCAGCGCGGTGGATCTCAGGGGAATGAAACCATTCTGATCGGGATGGACTAGTGTGGAGACCAGGGGCAACATTCGATTCGCCAGTACCTTAGCAAAAATCTTGGCATCAACATCTATGAGCGAAAGGGGCCTGTATGATATGTCACTAGGTGGGCGTCGGGGTTTGGGCAACACAGTAATAATGGCTTCCCTCATCGTCGGGGGTAGTATGCCTCCCTCTAGGGCTTCCTCCCAGGTCTCCAACATTATGGGAATCAGTTCCGTGCGGAACTCCTTAGAGAATTCAGCCCCCAACCCGTCAGAGCCCGGTGCTTTGCCCGACGCTAGCCCCATAATCGCCTCACTCATTTCTTCCGCAGTGACCGGTTGATCTAGTGCGGGAGTTGTGGGAGCCCCAGCGACGCTAAATATGTTTTAATCTCAGTTGTTTTCCTATCTTTATTTGAGTACAGCGTCTGATAAAATTTGGCAAATTCTCCATTTATACCCTCTTCGCTCGTCTGTACCTTGCCAGCAGCGTTTTGTATGCTAGTGATTGGGTGAGGCTGCCTCTCATGTTTAATCAGGTTAGCCAATGTTCTGCCCGCCTTACTACCCTCACCATATCTACGCGCTCTGGCAGGGGCTGCTATATATTGTATTTCTCTAGCGGCCAGATCATTAAAGGTTTGAATATGTTTATTAATCTCGGCCAGAACGGCCTTATCGTGTGTACGGCTATACGTCCCTTCAAGGCTGTTCAAGGTATTTTCTACCCCTTCTAGCTCCCGCCTCACTCCCTTCAGGAGGCCAGTGGATTTCGAGAGAATTGCCCCCCTAGCCCAGACCTTAAAGGTTTCCCATACCGTAGAAACTCGTGCCACCGACTCAACGTTATTACTGGAAAAACTCAGTTATTTCATCCCGTAGGGCCTCCACTACACCCGGGTCACCAAGTATCCCACCCGGCATTCGCCATCTTCTGGCAGGTCTAGGAGCATCTCTCAGCCTGAGCTCCAGTGTAACAGGGGAATGGTCGGACAGTGTGCGGGGCACGATTTCACAGCTGTGCAGCGTCTCAGAGAGGTTCTGTGATATAAAGAAATAGTCTATTTGTGATTCACTGTCGTGTACGGATGAGTAGTGGGTATAATGTCTAACGTCTGGGTGTAATGTGCGCCATGAATCTATTAATGCCATTTGTGGAAGGAGTTGCCCCAGTGTCAGTGCCATTTTGGTTGGTGTCCTCGTTTTCGTACTGGATCTATCCATCACCGGGTTCAGGGCCATGTTGAAGTCTGTCCCCCCCCCCCCGTATTATGGAGGAAGCATCTAGTTTGTTGAGGGTCTCATATATGGTTAAATAAAAATCTGGATCATCTATGTTGGGGCCATAGGTGTTAACCAAAGTAATTTGCTTTCCCGCTATTTTCTCCCCACACAAGAACGAATCTACCCATTGCATCCACCTTGTGCCACTTCACCCGGAACCCCAGCGAGGGATGGATGAGAGTGATGAACCCCCGGGACTGGGACGAATAGCTTGTGTAATATTGTGTCTTTCCCCATTTGGGCATTATATTCATATTTACTGCGTCCATAGCGTGATTCTCCTGTAACATCACGATCTGAGGGCAATGTCTAGAAACATAGTCATTGACCTTCCATCGGGTTATTTTAACCTCTTATATTCCAAGACAGAAGCGGTATTCGCAGCCCCCCTGTGGAAACATTCCCATGTGTAATGACACTTGCCATACCATCAACCGATTCCAGTATTCACATGGCGGGAGCAGCAACCGCAATTGTGAGACCACTTAACCTTCAAACCAAGCTCAATAACAAAGCAATTTACCCCCCTCCCCCCTTTCACCCGCAGCTCAACGCAGCTAACTGTTGGCTCGCAACCTGACCCCCCCACCCGCATCATCTCCACCAACTCGACGATGCAGCCCATTAACACTCATAACTCGCCCGGTGGGCTTTCCTATTGAGTTAGTGGACATTTCCAAAGGGGCAGCCAATGTCGCCACTTGGCCGCCCACGCCGGAGGCCCCAGACTCAGTAGTTACGGAGATCGGTCCAGTCTAGTTGTATCGACTTATATGAAGGAAAGTGAACAAAATACCATTGCGGGGATGGTGTAGCTTCATCCATTTGCCAGATCTCTTCAGTCTTCACCAGGATTGAGTCTCGCATTTTGATCCACATTTCGGTCTCTAGGAGGCAACTGGATGGAGGCCTCCACGTATGCCATAGCTTCAGCAGGGTTCTCAAAGAAATGGGCCCTCCCTCCATGCTGGATTCTCATTTTTGCGGGGAACATTAAAGCGTAGGGGACACCACAGAGCTGTAGCTGTCTTTTACCATCTCATAGGACCTGCGCTCTGATTGTATGTTCGCAGAGAAATCCGAATAGATGTGGATTCTATTTTCCTCGTATTGTAGCATACCTTTTTCTCTGGACAGCCGGAGTATTGTATCCCTGTCCCTGTAGTTGAGCCGTGCGGGGTGGAGCGCCCGGCTTCGGAGGCGGTGCAAGGGCACGGTGAGCTCTTTCAACAAGGAAGTGGTCCGAGAGGGATCCTGTCCCCAGCACAGACTTTAGCAGTTCTTCCACTTGCCTTTCCATGGAGCCTTTGCCGAACGTCTCCGAAACCCCGACTATCCAAATGTTGTTTCTGCGGGACCTAGATTCGAGATCCTCGCACTTATGCTGGGTTTTGCGCAGTTCGGTTTGAAGTAGAGGTATGTCACGGCCATGTTGTGCGAGTACATCTTCGTTGGAGCTTATTCAGTTCTCTGCCTCCGTAATGCGCGTGCTTTCCTTTTCCACTCTCGCCTTCAGGGAACCAATTGTAGCCACTATGTCGTCCAACTTGACGTTAACAGCCAGGAACCCATTCTGCACAATTGTTGCCAGGCGATCCAAGGGGTCCGTGTCTCGGCTTTCAGATGTTTGTGCCGTCCCCCCCCGTTGTCGCCTGCGGTTGGGAGCTGGCAAAGGAATCCATTGGGCCGTTTTTTTTCCCCCTGCAACCTTCTCAGTGCGGCCCATTAGTTTCCACCACTGGTGTGGGGTGGATTGTGTTCTCCCACGTATACATGATGGGTGCCCCGGAGACCAGAGTCTGATGTCAGCAGTTGTATGGGAGGGTGGTGTAGCAGCCTTAGCCCTGTCTGCCAGCAAGGAGCTTGTCGCAACACAAATGAGGGATTGAGGCTTGGCGCGACCCAGGTGTATACTCCCTACCTCGGGTCGTTATTATTGAGCTCTCGTGACCCTCTCCCGTGCGGATCACTCACCGCGCCAGCGGCACTCGAGCCGGGCCTCAGCCTTCGACCGGGTCCCATCTTCCTGGTCCGACGCGGGGAGGTCTGCAATCGTGCCTTTTTCCAGGCGGGGGCAGCAATGTAGTGCGTTGCAGTCCCTCAGCCGCGCACGGGTGTTGAGGCGTCGCCCCTCCCCCACTCGGCCAGCCCGCGGCTGCAAGCACCGGGCTCACGTAGATGCCGTGTGGAGTCCTCGGGCGGCCGCGTTGCAGCCCAGCAGTCGCTGCAGCCTCACACCCGGATATCTCGGTTGTTTCGGGGCCGCCGTGGTCAGCGTTTTCAGGATTCCTTCCTTGGACCTTCCGTCGCAGTATTTTATGGTCAACCGTCAACCAACTTAGAGCTGGAAGGATCAATTTGTTGCAAGGATTTTAAACGAGCCGGAGCTCTCCACCTAGGCGGCCATCTTGAACGTGCACAACAGCGCCCTCCAGCCTTTACTCTGCTTTCTCATGCGGCTGGGGTTTCGCCATGTCTCTCGCTTAGGTCCATTATGCGTATGTTTGATCGTTGTTCTTGATTTTCTAGATAATCCAGCTTCAATTCAATGTCTCTCTCTTTGTGCCAAGTCCAGGAACCTGGCTTTGTTGTTCATTACTGCGAGATCGCCTGACATTTGGTTATTCTCTAGAGCCTCAATCCGGTCTTCCCCTTTTATCATTCTAGCCTGCAGGTCGGTGACTTTTTCCGTGAGGTTGGATTTAATTGATCAAATTTCTCCTAGGAGGAGTCGAATGTCCGCCTTGGTGGAACTGTCAGTCGTTTCCTGGTATCTCAGGCAAGCTCAGTTCCTGATCCTGCTCCATAGCTGCTGAATCGTAATAGAATGCGCGTAACTTAGAGGCTGTACTTGGATCGAGGGTGCTAATCGGTAGGGAGATCGTTCTCTAATCTTGCAATCAATGATCTCTGCGAATTCCGCCCCAGCAGTGCTATGCCCGAATTGTTACTCTAATTTTGCGGTTTAGAAGAGGTTCCCGTGGGAAATGCCCCCTTTTCTCCCCCACTTTTACACTTTTGCGCTTTCAAGATGTTTCCCTGCTTACTGTGGCTCTTGTGGGCACGCTGTGCTTTAATAAAGTTATTTTCTTTATACAGTTGCAGTCTCTAGCCTTGAAATGGTATATTATGCCGTGTAGCTATAAATTCAGCCTCTCCCCTGATGGCTATGTGCGCTGCAGGTAGTCTGGATGCGTCGGAGTGTGTTCGCTCTTCGTGTCTGCTGGTGCACAAGGGATATGCTCTTTCCTGAGCTCTCTGCGTTACTCCACCGCTGCAGGGAATTGTAAACGCTGCCTTTTAGAGCCCAGCAGGGGGTAGCGCGTAATTGCGCGTTTATTTGTTTTTATTGCCGGCTTGATATCTCGGTTTCAGTGTCTTCTCCCCCTCTTTCATCAGTGTTTTTCAAGTGCGCTTCATGCGCTGCCTATGAGGGGCCGGAGGTGGAGTGTGTCTTTCACAGTCGGGTGTCAGGCTTGGGCTGAAGCATGCATTGCTTACTGGCCGCATGATGTGTCCCTCATTCACCTTCCGACTCTCCGTGCCATCCTACTCCCAAGGTCAACCTCTCACTCACAAAATGCCGGTGGGCTGGTGGCACTTCGTTCAGTGTCAGTGCTTGTTGTCTCAGTGAGGGGTCTCGTTCCTCTGCCGGCAGGTCGGGAGCTTCTACGGCCTTCAAGCTCCACCTGTCATGTTGCTTGCTTCCTGTCGGAGGGCTCCTGCAGCATTATAGGTCGTGTCGCGTTCACTATGAATGCAGGCATGGTTTCCTCTGGCATTAGACCACAGAGTACTTCTAAGGATCAAGGTTCAGCACATGTATTTAGAATGTCAGAGGATTTGGTATTTTCGGGGTGCTACGCCGTATCTCGGTGCCTGGACAGGGAGACAACGGCTCGAGCAGCCATTACGTCTGCGCCGCTGGTGGTCTCCCAGTCGCAGCATTTTTAAAGGAACCTTTGGTGGACCCTTCTGACCGTTCTATCTTGAGACCCATCTGTGATCTGCCATATATGGCCAAGCTCCTTGAAAACGAAGTGACGTCTCATTACTGAAACTTCGCTGAAACCCATGGTATCTTGGACTCCCTAAAGGCTGGTTTCAAATGCAACCTTTTTTGACTATCTTAAACAAGGTTGGGTACTAGACCAGGATGAGGCTCTAGTGCTCCTTCATCTGTCTGCCACCCCTCGATAACAGTGTCCTATAAGTTGATCCTTGGCAAGTCCAGCTGACGTACCCCTAAAACTGGTTTTCTCGTTTCTGACTGGGCAACAACAGATGCTGCCCTTGCAACCTTTCACTTAGAAAATGTGTGATTTACATTGAGGGGTCCCCCCAAGGCCCCACACACAATGAATACTTCAACTATCATATTTTGATGTCATGGCATATAAATATGCCAGTGACGCACAGTTTTCCTACCGAACAGATTCAGCCACAACCTACTTCTTGGGCTGCCTGATTGCTGGGCAGCACTGGATGTGGTCAGTAGGGAGATGGGCAAGTTCCTGGTCTTTTTCACTCTAGCTATCTGAATTGGGAACAAATCTTGTTTTTAAAAAAGCTATGCACATTTGATGTAGACCGATGTTTCGGAATGCCGTCTGTTAGGCCGGCATAGTCCGAGGTTTTTTAATTTTAATGTACAATGTGAGTAGATGGGTCCCCGAGTGTGAAGCCTGCTAATTGGACGCCCCCCCCCTCCTCTTCATAAAAAGCATAATGCTGTGTCGGTCTGTAGCTGCCTTGTAATTTGGCAATATAGCAGGCACAAAGTGAGGTGAGCATTGCTGCTGTCAGATGTTTGGAACCCAAGTTCCAACAACGAGGCTCTGCCTTCAACTCTGAGCAGCTCTGATTCACCATAATGTATGCCAGAGCCTGGTGGCCTATAAAACTGTGACTATAAGCCAGGTCTATGGATTCTTAGAGCCCACCATGTCAAAACTAATTTTACGGCCCAAAACCTACTGGTGTCCTATTTGTCACCTTGGTTGCTAGTGACGCACTGAAAGAGTCTTGCGTGCAACGGTGTATGGCAGATGGGCTTCACCCAAAATAACCACTTGGGCCCAGCCGAAGGTATCTCCTCCCTCCTAATGGTCTCATTGGGAACGATTGAAGACTTGTCACAACTTCAAGAATACAGGACATCTCTCTGGTGGAAGAGGGGCAGGGGGTTAGCTAGGAAAGCCCAGCCTGGTCTGAATAATGGAGAGACCAGGGAGGTAATTAAAACTTTGATATAGGCAGACAGGAGAAGGGGCCAGAGTATAGTAGCCCTGGAGAGGGCTTATTAGCAAGGTAGGGTTTCCACCATCTTCAGATTTTCTAGGGCTCTAAAACTTCCCTTGCCCCCTCCTTGCAGATCAAGCATTCTGAGTAAGGCATCACCAGCCAGAAGATGCTAAAAAGGAAGCCACGATTAGACCTCTTACAGAAGGCTATAAGGGAACCAATTCACTGCAGCAGGTTGCCTATTTTGGGGATGAGACCAACCCCCAAGTTGAATCCTATTTGGGCTACTGAAAAAGGATTGCACCTGAAACGTTTGTAGGACACATTCTGCTCTAAATGACAAAGATAAGCTCGTTGTTGCGAACAGGTGACCCAAATGCATTCCTTTGGGTACACATCCCAATGTCTAGTTTCAAGTTTGGAAAGCCACGAAAATTCCTTTGTGTCACAAAGTATTTCAAATATTAGAAAGACAAGACTTCTTTGTTTCAAACAAAAATCATTCCTGAATGTTTAATAGTCGCACTCCAAAAGAATCTTACCACATATACATAATTAGAACCTTCCGTCTTTAATTCTAAATGTACAGTAAATCGCATAAACTGTGCAAGTCAAAAATCACTTAAATTAACGAAAAAGTCATTTTCATAACACAAAGCAGCTTGACAATAATGATCAGTCTCAGGTTTATATATGGCTGATTCCTATAGTCGCTGACGTGTTTCGGAATTAGTATCCGTTCTCAAGGCTTTCAAAATTGCTTTTTCAATTGACAATTCACACTTCTCCGAATTTATAAAATGGTAGTATAGAGTTACTAACTGTTAATATTTATCTATATCTTTAAGCCAAACATTTCTCAATTACTGACCTTCAGTTCTCTTGATCAAAGACATTAGTATCTTAAACCAAAAAAGCTACAATCGGCACATGATACCATTAAACCGGGTCATGCAGTCCAAACAACCTAAAAAAGGTGGTGGTTTTCAGGCTGCAACAAGACAAAACCAGGAGATATTTCCCTTCCTTCTCTGTAATGGTAGTAATTTCTTCTCCCCCATACAACCTACTTTCTCGTCATGCCAAATCTGGTCAACAATGGACCACGGGGCAACAGACCGTAGAAACCGGTTGGGTTCCCTGTGCCCATGTGATAATGCAGAGTTCAGCATACATGCCCATGACGGGTGAAGGGGAAAAGGGTTTTACAAAGTGCCTAGGATAGTCTTCTCCAACTGCGTACAAACTTCATTGAAATATAACTTTTGGTAACCTGTAACATTAGGAGTTGTTGTTGCACTGCTTCACAGAGCAAGTGACTTATTGTACAACTAGATGTACCCTGTAAGAGTGATCTGCTGATTTTCACCGAAGCCTTAAAGAGATGGCATCGTAAACGGGCGCCATCTTGGAAAGTTCTATCTTAGTCCCCATTCATAATGTGTTAAGCCAATGCTTAAGTCATGGCATAGTGTGTATTTATTCACATGAGTATGTCCAAGGACTAAACAATCTGCTCTAAAAGAATCTTTCATACAGTTGAAGACGGACTCCTAAGAAAAAGGCAAGCCTTTTCCCTCCACCATTGCTGAGGAACATTTGGGGCCATCTGCTTGCTGGATAGTCCAACTACAAGCTGGCACCACTGGTACCCAGGAACCTATTCACTGAAGGTGGCAGCCTCTGAAAACCTCTCTGGCATGGAAGTGCAGAACAAAATCCCATCTTGCCCCGGGAGACCCTGGACAGGAGTCATTTAGCATCCAGAAGAACCTGCCTTGGACACTGTTGGCCCACTTCAATCTGTTTTCAAGCTTTTCGAACTGCTGCAAGCACCTGTAATTGCCTTTGACACTCCCCACTTTTCGATCTGCTGACTCGACACATCTAGCTGTGCTCAATCTGTTTTTGTGCCATTTACCACTGAAAACCTTGTTGGACCTCTCAGAGCTGACTCAACAGATTTGAGACAGAGACTCAAGCCTTTGCATGCCTCTTCTTTACCCGGTTTGATCCGAGCACTGCTACAGGACCACACCTCACAGCTGGACTGTCTCTGCATTCTCGATGCCTTCAATCAATCAGGACCAAATTACTTGAAACTTCTTAACCCTAAGTTAAATGCCTAGAAGCCTGGCTCGACGTTGACGAGCCCAAGCATAAACATTGAAGGTACTTGATGTCATCTGTCCTACTGGCTTGCCTTAACGGCCCCTAGTGACTAGTAAGACCTCACTCTGTATTTTCTATTTGTTAAGACCCCTTCAGTGAACTTGACATTGTTGCTGAAATTTTAGCCTGTGCCCCCTTTCACTACAAAGTATGCATATTATGTCGCTTGTCTTTCAGGGTTTTTGATTAGTACCTTTTTTATATTTTTAGTAATTGAAGTATCCTATTTAAACAACCTCGGTTGGGGATCGATTCATTTTGGTACCCCAGAACTATTGTTGTTTGGACTCCTTCTGTGTTGCCCTAAGAGTTGGAGTTATATCGGTCGGGCTGTGCCTGTTAAAAAAAAAAAAAAAAAAAAAAAAGGTTAACTTTTTTTTATTTTATTTTTGTATTTAATAGGAGCTGCAGCATGAAACCGGTCAAGTTCATTGGGGTACAACAATGGCGTCTGACAATAATTTTGCCTAGAATAGGTATACCGCTTATGGCCGATGTATAACCATACAAACTGGTTTCTCTACTCCACGTCATATCTTTAAACACTTGTAAATGGTGCACAGGAAACTGGGCAATACAGTGCTTGGCAATTCAGTCCATATCAAAACAATGAAAATGATCTCCACAAGTTTGGCTTACTAGTGATCAAAGGCAGGCTACTGGAATATTCAATAAAGGGCATTCATACACCCACATATCATCCCAGAGCTACAGTTGGGATGTTTTCCGGCTGCTAAGCTCTCCCAATTGTTCCACTACCACATAATCGGGCCACCAGGATTCTTACCGTTATGTACAATAGTGATTTTGGTCACTGCAAGGAAATGTGTAATGCGGGAGGCCAGACATCCTGATATCGGACCAAGGCCCCTCCTGTGTCTCCCAGAAGTTCATCCCTAGGGTCCATGGGTGGCTGAAGTCCACTAATTGACTTAATTTGTGAGCGCACCTCCTTCCAGAAGTATTATGGTTTAGAGCATGTCCACCACAAGTGCCATCCTCTCCACAACTGCTTCAGCAAGAGTATGGGTAAAGTAGGGTTAATTGTATGGAGTCTGCTGTCAGTGGTCCTTTAGAAGTAGTCTGAAGGTGTTCCCAGAGACAACTACAGGAATCCTCTAGTAGGCGTTACTGAGGGTCCAAATGATCCAATAATGTATGTGGAGTTGGTACCCTGCTTTGGCTAATCCAGAGAGGTGAGTAAGATCAGGTACGTTAAGATCTCTCGTCCCTCTGGCTTTTGTGGAAGGATGAGGATGAGCGGCGTACTGACTCAGCTGCGTGTAATGACTTGCTTCTTTTTCATCTCCTTGATATTTGGTCTTGCATTCTACAAATGTCAATGGGGCTCCATCCTCATATTTTCCTTCAATCCTTCCACCCTGAAGACCTGCAATGTATAAACACCCTCCTAGACCCTCCAGGCCTATAGTAGGGCATGCCCAGGACTGGTGAGAATGGACTGAGTCCAAGCAGAGCCGCCACCCTCTCCCATCCTCGCATAGCTTTATCCCAGTAAAATATTGGTGTCCTGGTCGATGTCAACAGAAGGTAGTTCATGTTAGTGAAGAGGAGCTGGGAGAGAGTGGCAGGAGACATTGCCTGCCAAATTCACCTCTGTTTAGCTAGGGGGAAATCTTGCCCCAAGGTGAAAACATGCAAGATCTGCACCGCCTAGTTGTATCTGTGAATGTCTGCTAGATGACAAAAGGAATCTCAAATGTGTTGGACTAGAAGCAGTCTTGTGTGGAGTAAGAGGAGGTGACTGAGCTGAAACTTCCACTTGAGGCAAGATATATCTGCACATTTCAAACTGTCTTTGATGGTCTGAACTCTGATCACGAATTTTATGCTTTCTTGTAATCCTAGCTCATATATTGCAAATGAGCCACATCAGATTTCAGTAGACCGTAAGAATTATCAGTCACTCTATGCAATTGGGGAGTTTTAGGTTAAGACATAATGTTATTTAAGATTCACTCATTAACTAACATTGCTGCATCAAATCTCAAAATATGAATCAAATCTCAAAATATGAATAGACCTCCACCAATAGGCAGCCCATTCATAATTATGCCACCTTAACAGTCTCTGCCCTGACTGAGGCAACTAACTTGCATTTTTATTTATCGTACCTGTCTTGGAATCAGCCCTATTATAAGTCCCAATTAGTTACTGCTACAGCATTTTCTAGTTCTTATACAAAGAAGTCTATCAATCGGACCTAATCGGGGTGTCACACTTAACGCTATAATAGAATATGCTTTTAAGTTACTTTACTTATGGGATGAACGCTAATGTTGCCATGCGCGCAATGCCATTGGAGTAATCTAAACATCAATTCAAAATGGCGTCTGTGATTCACCACGTGAGACTCTAGTCGGGGGCTGAGCATGGGTGGAATGTAATTATCCATATATACATTGTGGTAATTCACTTAAATCTAACGGTGACTAGGCCGCATATATTAAATACACAAATAATGCTGTACAGAATTATTTTCATAATCTTCTTTTTGACTTTCGGATGTGTTGCAGATCTACTTATGGAACTGGCTCCACTAATCTCTACCACTTGAGACACTACATCCGACAGACCTCTTGATTCATCGAAATATCCAAACCTCAAATGAGCAAGGGATTCAATTTCTTAGCACAATCTAAGAACCCTCTATTCCAAGGGCAGTCATGGGCTATTGTTATCCATGTCCCGTTCACCAAGAAAAGGTTTGGAGATGCCACCAGTCCAGATGTACCAGAAAGAGGGCAAAAAGGGTTAAAAGTAAGATGGGCGAGACATGGTATCCCCCTTTTTCTATTGACAGCCAACCTAAGGCACCCACCCCCCAACCTTCATGGGCTGTTATAAGCCAGTTCCCCTAATTTCTTCACATATGACACTTGACAGTATGGGGCCAAAGAAGATGCCTACTAAGAATTGTGAGGGTCAGGCATGTCCCTTTAATTGTGGACAGGCAGGACTGATTGGGCATCCACACCTTTTTATTTTTGGTTTTGCATCAACAACGTAAACATACATTGAGTTTGATCCCGCCCGCGACCCACCAGAACATAATGGTGTTTATAGGTAATGCATGTGATGTAGGCTTTGCCCAAAGTTCCACACTACAGTTATATTCAACTGCTATAATCAAATATTGTACGTATGGAGCCCAGACCTACGGCAGCCGGGTGTGTAGCGATAAAGTTCAAATAAAAGCAGTCTCCACATCATGACAGTATGCCACGTCCTGCAGCCACCCCTGCACAGTGGGAGGATGACCCTTCCCCCCCCCCCCAGGCCATGGCCACCCTTCTACAAGGCACCACCAATGGCAGCCCTGCCAAATGCCTCCTCAGCTGTGGCAGGGACCTCATGCACCCCACAATCGTGAGCACAGGATCCTGCTCCAGTTGTTCTCCAATGATCAGATACTTTCTCCAGTACCCGGGCCCAGACGTGGGAAATCTGCGAGCATTCCCAGGCAAAATGAAGAAATCCTGCCAGAGCAACTCTGCGCCTGGCACAGAATTCCGGGACTGAAGAAAAATGCCTGTGGAACCTGGCCGGTGTGTGATTAGCCTGATGTAGGAAATTGTAGTGTATTATCTTAAATTTGGAATTTAAGGATACCCTCTGAGTTTGACCTAGCATGTATGCCCAATCTTCATCAGCAATACCCCTGCCCAGGTCTCCTTCCCATCCCCGTCTTAGTGCCTCCCCCTCCTATTGTATATCCGCCATGAGGCTACTGTCTAATTGCAAGACCAGGCGGCCCTCTACCCAAGATTTAATCGCCCCCTGTAATAACGCCCATGTGGGAGGTTGTTTGGGAAACTAGGGAATAGTGCCCTGTGCGTGTACTGCAAGTACAGAAAAATATCCTGAGCCGAATATCCCACCCCCACCCCCTTTCTCTCTGACCTGCTGTAAGGAGAAAACTCATCAATTTAAAAAAAAATCCCCCAAAAAAATCAGATGATGACCATGCATAGCTTGTCCAGCCATCAAAGATAGGCTCGCACTCCCGTTACAGCCACCCCCCCCACGTGAGGCACCGGGAGGAGGGGTGAGTATAATGTATGAACACCAAACCTTTCCACAATCTTCTTCCAAACCGTGCAGAACGCAACAGGTCCGGGGTGGCGAGCGCCCTCTCCACCTGTACATGAGACTAGTGGGTGGCATACCAATGCATCAGGAATTGTGCCTGTGAAGCCCAATAACATCATTCTAGTTCCGGCAGAGCCAGAGTCCCCCCCCACCCCTCTCGAATGGTTGTGTTAGCATGGTATATGCCACCCTTGCCAGTTTCCCCGCCCGAAGCAAATCGAGAATGAGCCCAGGCAACCATAAGAAGAAGCCACCAGACAAAAACAGATTGACATTGAGGGAAAGGTACAGGAACTTTGGGAGCACAATCCTTTTTACAATCGAAATTCGGCCCAGCAGCGTGAGCGGAAGCGTCCGCCATCTCATCACTACCTCCTGGAGAGACCCAATTGTGCGCCCATAGTTATCCCGAAATAGCTCATGATGACTCAGACACCTCTACCCCCAGGTACTGGACCCCAGAAGATTCCCACTTGAGGCCGAACTCATCCTCTCAAATTCTCTTCTCATCTATGAGGGGAAAGACTAACGATTTACTATGGTTGATCCTCAAACCCTAGAACTCACCAAATCTGAGCACCGGGCCTAGGTTGCGCCCCGGGTCACAGATAAAGAGGACCACGTCTTTCGCATACAAGATGAACAACCTATGTGGCGCCAGCCTCGGTCCTCTCTGAATGTGCCTCTCCTGTAGAATAGCCACGAGTGGCTCATTGCTAGAGTGAAGGGGATGGGGGGAAAGTGGGCATCCTTGCCGCATTCCATCCCAATATATTGAAGCTATGTGATCTCACACCGCCCTACCACAATCCTCGCCATCGTATTGACATACAGGAGGGGCACAGCGCTATAAGGAGAGCGCCAAGCCTGAGTTTTTGGAGTACTGAGAATAAAAATGGCCATTCAATGGAGTCGAATACCTTTTTTCGGCATCTAAAAACAGCGACAGCCTGTGACTCCTGTTCGAACGCTGCCAAGACCCGAAAAAACGGCATAGGCCATACTTTTAATTCCTCCCGGGAATAAAAACTGCCTGATCCGCCAGGACCAGACCTGGCTTGAACGGGAGCAGCCGATTGGCAAGCACCTTAGCGAAGATCTTGTTGTCCACGTTAATTAAGGAGATTGGCCGGTACTATGCGCAGTCTTTGGCCGGTTTCCCCTTCGTATGTAGAAGCAAGATATTTGTCTCACGTAGCGAAGTGGGAAGCATCCCGGACACAAGCGACTCTGCATACACCCGCAGCAGCATGGGGGGCATACGCCTCATTAAATTCCCCCAACGGGCAGTAGGCCCGGGAAGTTAGATCCTAGGAGATCCTTAATCACCGTCAGGACATCCTCCAGCAGCATCTCCCGGTTTAGAGCCTGCCAGAGTTGAGGCTCCATCCATTACAGTTCCACCTCTAAGTAGAACTGTAGACTCATACAGGCACCGATAGAAAGCACGGAATTGAGCTGCAGTATCTTTTCTGGGGGTTCCTAATGCACTCCACCTGCGGAGGTCTCCTGTCAGCTGCCAACAGCCGAGCCAATAGAGCCCCTGGTTTCTGCCCCTCCCCATACTGACGTACCTGATGGCCTCTGCCCAGAAATCGAATCTCCCGATTGGCATTCGCCCTTAACCCATCAAGCTCCTGGAGCTCCACCAGGGTCCTGGGGTTCGCCGTGCACGCATACTCGCCCTTCAGCCGCATTAGCTGCGCCTCGCCTGCCGTAAGGTCGCCACTGATACGCTGGAGTATCCCATTCTCCTTGGCCATAAACATCCCTCTAACATAACACTTGAAGCATTCCCAGAGTAGACCTTGCAAGGAGACAGATTCCCTCATTGTATTCGAAATAGTTCTTAATCTCATCCTGCAATTGCTGGCAGAACACTGAATCCTGCAGTGCATCAGGTTTAAATCGCCAAGAGTGGTCCCCCTCCGGTCCCCCGCCCAGCAAGCACTCCAGGATCACAAGCCAGCGGTCTGACAGGGTCCGGGGGGAGAATCCAGCAATCTTCCCCACGTGAATCCCCCCAGTGCGGGTCACCAGAAATTAATCAATCCTGGAACTGGTCCCGTGAAGCCAGGAATAAACTGAATTGAAAGCATGATGCACAACAATTTAATTCAAACATCAAAGTCGAAAGTATTAAAGGTGAAAAGAACTAAACAGTTAACTTTTATGAGTGAATGCAGTGCGGCAATGCCACAGCTTGGCACGGGTGTGTGACACTTTGTGGCAGGGCCACAAGGCTAATGGGAGAAGCCAGAGAAGTGCAAGAATGCCCATAAAGGAAAGAGGCCAAAAAAAGGAACTGAGTGAAGGTGACTTGGTGCACAGGAGCAAGTGCCAAGGAATCTGTGTGTGTGTTAAGGAGTCCCGGGCCCTGGTTGTGCAACCTGTAATGGGTGGACCGCGCGGTCCAACAGCTGCACCTAGACGAGAGAGCCCTGAATGGTGAAATTAAGGACACTAAGTAACGGCCTAATTAAACCACTGCATATTAACTGTTTTGTTGAGACTTTTTGGAAAGACTGCACCAAGTATAAGTGGTGGAGTTGAAGTCTTGGGGAACGGAACCCTGAGATTTATAGGAACCACACTTGTCTTGAGAACAGAGTCTGAATACCCCTTTTGCTTTTGGATTGTGTCACTTGAAACTTGGGGGAAAGGAACCCCCAAGGATTGGTTCTGAACTATATCCCCTTGAACTGGAGGAAGGTAAACTTTGAGACATTTTCATAGAACTTTCTTATGTTTGGGGAAGAGGAGCTGAAAGTAAGCTGTGAGTTGGAAGAAGCTCAGAACTTTTGAGTTGAACACTATTTCTTAACTTTGACAACCCTTCACATTTGTTAGCTTTAGTTGTGAGGGCAAGGATAGGTTTTGGACATAGAATGACAATAAAGTTGGACTCTTTGACTCCGACTTTCCTTAGTTTTGTTCAGGTAGGGAAATCCCACGTTAGCATAGGGCAAGTTAGGCCAACCATCCTGACATTTAAGTTAATAAATATCTTTTGTTTGAACTTTAAGTCTCCTGTCTGTGTCTTACTTAATGATGCCTTCACAACACTCTGAGAGGTATTATCAGATTATACATCTATTCAGTAACACAGCAGTAGCTTTCTGTTTGCTCTACACTGATGACTTGTCAACTAATTTCTTAATCACAGACCAATATATATATATAAGGAAGGCAACCAGCATAACCTCTGTGTAGTCGGTTTCTTCATTAACTTCAAAGTAGAATCACAAGGTGAACAACCCAGTTAATTAGGTAACATAAATGAGAGATGGGCTTATGAGTCCTAATGAATCCTTTTTATTTACAACCTTATTGCATTGATATTAGTTATTCACGATGTATTACCCCCTGTTCTTCATAAAATTAATTCTGTTTTATATAATTTTTGAAATGTACAAATAATGCATGAATCCAAAGATCGCCTGTAATATAAATATGTGCCTGATACAAACCAACTGTACAATGTTTTGGGTGGTACATCCCACCCTACGAATTTATGTAACCCTCATGCCACTATGTTTGTCGAATTAATTCACCTTGAAGACCCTTGTGGGTCGAAACAAGTGTTGGTTCTAACACTGCGGCTTAATTTGAATCGATTTTGAACATGAACTTGCGATTAAATTGGCCACTAAAATTAAGTTTTTTAAGCTAATTTATTTTGATGGATATAGCATTATTGATTTGGTATATTGGAGACCTGACAAGAGTATAGACTAAGCGCAATATTGTCACAGGATCCTTGTGTATTTATGGAATGTTTTCAGTGACCTAAGGGCATCGCCACCTGTGTATATGCAGCCAAGTCAGCACTTTCTTTTAATGTTAACACTAGGTGCTATTAGAGAAGCGTTGTAGTGCCCTACAAAGAGTAGCATTGTGTCTTTGAATGTCTGGTACACTGAGAGCCCCATTTTTAATGCCTCCTTAATAGTACTTTTTTCAGGAATTCAAGCACCCTTGGTCTTCCATATAAAGGAAAAAAGAATTTCTGTAGCGCGTGTGAAACTTGCATTTGGGATATTACCTCAGATGGCTAAGAAATGGTCTAGAAATCTGGGAACACTGTTTATGTTGATGGCTGTAACCTGGCCTTTCCTGTTACCCATGACGTTTCCTGATTGTTCCATCTGTATGTAGATTTAGTTAACTCTTTCAGTAAGGGTGGGAAATTAAGCTGATGAAGCATTCCAAGAGAGGATGGGATTCGGACCCCCGTGTACTCCATCTCCATCGTTCCACTCCATGGGCCAAATCCATGCCTGCCTAGTACTGGGTGCATTGGGATATTCAGCCCTGTGGATTTGGGAAAATTAATAGTAAATACTGATGAGACTACACAATCCTGTAACTCCCCATTGGAGCAGTCCATGTGGTACGTCCATAATAGTAACCATTAATTTGTTGGCATAGAGAGACTTTTATACTCTTCCCTATTTAAATCTATTACCTCAACACCTTCATTCCCTCTGATTTTCCTGGCAAGCGGTTTCAAGTATAGTGCAGAAATGAGAGGCGGGGGGGGGGGGTGGGTAGTCCCTGTTATGTCCCTCTACAGATTGGTATCTTTTGGTGTACTTCTTATTTACCTTAATTTTGGTGGATAGGGTATGATTTGCAAAGATAATGCCTGGAAAAAGTTGGGCCTAAGTAATGATCATCAAGGAGTACCTTTTATGAAGTTCCAATCGCTCTTATCAAAGGCTTTATGGGTATCTAGGAATATCACTCCCCATTTCCATCTTCCTAGTTCAACTGCATTAAGGGTTGTTCCGATTGTTGGTGTGGGTGCTCCTGTCGACCTTGAATCCAGTTTGGTCTGGAATGAAAAAATCGGGGAGTACCTTCATTAGTCGATTGGCCAATATTTTGGAATGCATGTTTTTGTTATTGTTTATTACTGTGAATGGACCATGGGATTCACAGTGTGTTGGTTTCAAGTGGTGGCTTGTGGCAGATTCCTCTATGGATGGAGTTATCGTTCCTGTATAGAGAAATGTGTTAAAGAGTTTGTTCAATGGTGGGATCGGGAGTGATTTGGAATGTGCTGTAAATTCAACTGAGCCATGGGTCTTTATGAGATTCAGTAGTGTTCTCAACCGCCTCTTCCTATTTCTTGCCTTGTGGTTGGAGGTAAGCGGAGTCGTGCGGTTGAAGTGATGCCTTTCCACTGGTCTTCTAGGTATAACGAAATTTTACATACAAGGATGTCACAGTATTGATGAATGAATTCAGTTTTTTATCCTTTACTTTTCTCATAATGCACAATCCCTGTATTATCCTTTAGGCTGAGGATATTATTTCGAGTTGTAAGCTGAGATGAATCTGGACAAGTTGTCCCTTCTCCCCAGAGGTGAGCTACCCCCTTTGAATCTAGGTAGGTAAACCTGCTGTGCAAGATTCTCCCTAGGGGTCAGAGCAAACGAGACAGCACTGGGAGTGACTGCCCTCTTGGAGACAAGTACTCCCAACCACCTTGTCTGTATATATCAATATGGAAAATACTTTTCTATCTCCCACAGCAACTGGATTTCACAAGAATCCTTCATTACCTCTCTTGGCTGCAGGCAATACTGAACACAGCCTGGATGCCCATGTCAACGAACAACACTGTTTCAACTATCCCTGTGATGTGTATAAGAAGAGGATGAGTTGTACAGCCGAAGGGAACTCCTACAGAAGAAGGCGAACTGCTACGCAGAGGCGAGCCTATGCAGTAATTGATGTCCTGGAGGGGCAGATCCACGTTTGGCTACTGTAAAGAAGGCATGTTGTCTAACAATGATGACAGACCCAAGAGATCACAGTTCAAGGGTGTTTATTGAACTTCAATGGGTTGGTTAAACACCTATCTAAACCTAAATCTAAGGATTGGGAGCAAGCTACGACCATCAAATAACAGTACGAGTCAAGTCTCTGTCAAAATAAAAGGGCCTATACTAATAAACCTATTGTCAATCCTTGCTTCTAAATACAAAATGGTGTGGGACAGTGATGCATGCAAAAAAAACAGTGTTAAAGAAATAATATGTGCGGATACTTGAGCAGTTGCCTTCCCTTCCCGTATTTTCAGCATGGGGCAAGTCAGCACGGCACGTTCGGGCTTCGCACACACTCTGACTTCTCTGCCATGAGGATACAGTTAAATCATAGGTATGGGGGCCTTCCGCCAAAGCCTCTTTCCCAATAACAGTCTCTTACTGCAGAAGGCCTGTCCCAACAAACAAGCACCAAAGTTGTTTTCTTATCAGGATTTTCACATTCATAATTTCTCGCTTCCAAGTGTTCATCATAGGTCTCCCTCCTTCAGGTTCCCTTTTTATCACAATGTTCCCATTTGGTCTCCTTCGTTCGGGCTCGGATCATGTAATCTCACTTTCTGCGTTTTCCTCTTGATATAAAAAAATCGAAGACTTTCGAATGTGCAATGGGTTTTGCTTGAACCATCGCAGGACCACTTCGATTCACTTCATATAATGTTCCTACCAATCTTCTTTCGTTTAATGGAAGTCAGGTGTGAGTGATAACTGGTAATTGCCTGACCTTGCCTGACCATAGTAGTGGGACATGCCGGGTACAATCCTCGGGTGTGAGTCTGTTTTCTCCCAGAGTGAGCTGTCTGTGTGAAAGTGTTCATGAGGGGAAAGGGGGGCACGTTTTTAAATATCCTATCGGGTAGGATGGGGTGAAGGTGTTACAGGGAGAGGGATACTGTGTCTCGCCATCAGGTTTCCCACTCCCCAAAGACATCCTCACCCAGGTGATCCTCCCGCACTGGTCCACCCCCAGGGTCTGGATCCAAAGGCGATGGCTGTGCCCTGGCCACCTGAGAGGGAGAGAGACTCCCAGCGACTAGCGGGTGAGACACCTTCTGGTTTCTCACACTGCAGAGCCAGTGGGAGCAACGAGGAGGAAGAAGACTGTAGCGGAACATCTGTGGGTTGGTGTCCGTTTTGACCGAGAAGCCCAGTTCAGAACAGGAGTGAAGACGGAGATCTCTGCCACGTCTTGTGGAGCGACCAACAAAGGAGCAGTGGTTGTCTGGAAGGCCCACAATGGATACCAAGACCAGACCATTTGAGGGAGCCCAGATCCCTGAGCTCTGTGCACGTCGGACCGTGGTTGCAGAGACTTGTAGCTATGGGTGAAAGCTGACAAGTTTCGGGAGCCAGAGAAACTCGATGAAAAACATATTGCTACAAGGTAAATAACGATTGGAAAGCATATGAAGGTTATGGGAGCCGGAGTAACCTGAGAGTGGAAAAACCCTATTAAACAGGGACTATATGGGTAATGAGTCATATGATTGTACCTATGATCCTTTAAAAAAGGCTGTAGTGGTTTGTGACCCCTGCATTCCACAATCCCTTCGTGGAAACAGTCAATGGAATATCCAATGTCATTGCAGCTTGACCTTTAAAGAAAGAAGACACAAGAGCAACATCAGATGGGGAAGAGGAAGCCCTGCGGAGTGAGCCATGAGAGGTGACCTCCTTGTGGAGGGCAGAGTTCAAGCAGCAGACTGATGCAAAAGGCGTCGGTTGCGGAGGAACCAAAAAGCCTGCTGAGTCGCTGCTATTTCCAACAGAGTCTGGAGCCATTCGGGCTCGACTGGGCGAACGGGGAAGCAACGCTCAAACTGCATGCGAGGAACCTGAGCAGCAGTAGGCTGCAGCACCAAATCGCTGAGTCAAGGCCGGAAGAGGAGCCAGACCAGAGGGACTGACACAGGCAGAGCAGGAAGACACTGGGTCGCTGTATCATGAAAGCTGAAAAGGACCACCTCCTCCAAGGACACACAAGGTACGCAGCTGTTCCTGGGAGCAGGGAGAAGGTGAAAAGACCTGGCAATACCCCACAACGGGGTGATCAACACATGAATACTTGGCTAGGTGAAGGCAAAAATCACCCCAAGAAGGGGTGAGAGCAGCCCTACAGATAAGGCGTGTATCGGCCACTTTTACTCCCTAAAAAATATAGGAAAATACTAAAAAAAAGAAATAAATTGGAAGTAAAAATACTGAACTAGGTGCAAAAAAAAAAATAATGATTACAAAAAAATGTCAGTTTCCCATTTAATTTTTTTTTTTTACTCGCTTATAAAATACTCCCATTGGGAATTTGGACTTACATTTTTACTCCCTAAAAAATCATTTTACTCCCAACTTTCAAAAATAGGGAGTAAAATACTCCCACTTCAATATCTTATCTGGAGCACTGGGTGGGAGATACCATATCCACAGAAGGGTGGGCAACCAGAAAGCCCTTTGCAGGGTGAAAGCCAATCTACACAAAGAAGGGGTAAAGGGACAAACAAACCCAAGAACAAATGAAAGGGACCATACTCCAGGGTGGACGACTCGCCATTTAGTTGGTAAAATCAGACTATTGTACTTGAAAACACGAGATACCCAAAAGACATTCTTACCAGAACTTTGAACTATACAGTGTAACGCAAGACCTGGAAACTTATTGATGGACAATTGGGTTTGGGTCAGAAGCCTGCCACTAGTTCAAAGTTGGTCAACTTTGTTAGTTCATTTTATTAGTTGTAGGGCGAGTACTCGGGTTAGATTAGGGTTTTGAAGCAGATGACTATCCGAGATTTGTGACTTTTGGACGAGCCCCATTTATTTGTATTTTCTTAAATAGGGCTAAGTCACACCTAGAAGGCAAGGATATAATGGTTTTTCCATTGGATTTAAGTAAGTCATGTTGTAACCCTGACCTCTTGTCCTCAACCCGAGTCCAACTTAGCACAGGGCTTAACCATTTTTCAGAAGCGCTGTGGCTTCCTCTAGTCGACCGCTAGGGAACCTGCATCTCTCCCCAAAGCTGAGAATAGTTAACCTGCCATTGCCACCTGCAGAGAGGCTCCAGAGACAATGAATACCAATATTCAGAAATATATACCAACATTTACTAGCCCCACAAATAATCAGTTGCTTCGTCGCCCATTCCTTATAAGCGGAGATCAGCATACCTGGGCATTTTGGTAAGCATTGACGCAATCCCCTTCAACACAATGGTAAACACCAGGCTGGAATCTAAATGCTACACATGATAAAACCGACCAACATCAACCAAGCAAAGAAAGGG
This sequence comes from Ambystoma mexicanum, assembly GCF_040938575.1. Lineage (NCBI taxonomy): Eukaryota > Metazoa > Chordata > Amphibia > Caudata > Ambystomatidae > Ambystoma > Ambystoma mexicanum. The sequence continues at coordinate 1,028,100,393 of NC_090923.1, read as the reverse complement.
GTACGTGCGCCCCTCTGCGAGAACTAACATGGCTTAATGACCTGTTCTATGCGAAGGTGCCCACTCGAGAGTCCGAAGCCACATTTTAGCTTACTGTAACTTTCAGAAAGGAGGAATAGCCATTTGCATATCAGTCTGTCACACCCACTTGAGCAGTCCTGCGCCGAAATGCTAGGCAATCCTCCTTTGAACAAGAGTACCTACAGCAACCCCAGACACGTGTTTCGGCCTAGTCGGGCTTAATCAGTGACATCCAGTACAACGTTGTTTGAAGGTCAGGTAATTGGGTGGCTTGGAGGTGCAGGGGGTTGGAAGTCAGGGGAGTCCAAATTAAAAAGCACTGACAACTTTATATATGAAAGGTTGTTGAACTAGACTATTATTTTATGATGAGACAGGATGCAGCCTTATTTGGAAGTATACGAATCGGTAGCTCTGGTAGTTAGACAATATGGGCTTCCTATGCAGGATATGTTCATTAGAATGTTGCACAAGTGGATATGCGACCAAAACCGGGTTGATGGGGACACAAGGGGTCGATATCTGTCCAGTATGTAGTGCCAGACTAGCACCCTTCTCTGGAGAGTGCTGTATGCCTCGGCACAGGGCTGGTGAGCACAGAATGAAGCTTTCAGGTCACAAGCAAACCCTAGATCATGAACCCCAATATGCCCAAAGATCAGCACAGAGGAGGCTTCTCAGGAAGTGGAGAGAATTGGTGAGGGACAGATGCGTATGTGCCCCAAAGCAGACTCTCCTGCGAGAGAAATGTTGATATGGACAGCTTGTACACCTGCAAATCCTTTTAGTAACCTCATTTGGGAGTGATTGTATATCAGAAATGCAAATGCACGTTGTGTGCAACTCCTTGAAACATTGGGAAAATTGCCCTTTTTTGATCCCTTCGCTAGCAATAACAATTTCATACTAAAGTCACTACAACAGTATAAATAAAAGGCGTTTTCCAGGCACTACCATCATGTTAGGATTTGTACTGTGCACTGCTGCCCTTTTCATTCATGGTCTTCAGACTCTCTGACCGATCTGAACGAGAGTAGGAGAGTTTGCCTATTTGGGAAGAGAAGGGAAATTAAAATTGCAATGCCGAAGTTGTACACTGGAAGTACCCAGAGCTCTGCGTGTGTGACCGCTTTCTAGGTGTGATCTGTTATGACGCATCAAGGGCTGTGTGTCCATAGATAATGCTTTTAGTGTGGGCAGGCGTTTGCCAGGGGATAGGCATATCTCTTGGCGTGAGCAGTGTTTAGTAGTGTTCAGAGGGTCCACAGGGTCCTTTTTTAGAAAACATTTTTCATTTTTATTTTTGGTTAAAACGTGCTGGAGTGCCTAGTTTGGTTTTCATGTTGGGAATAAGGTGGAGGGAAATTAGGCTTTGTTAAAAGGGTAGGTTACAATCTTTGAGGGTTATTTTATCATTGCTAATTCCTGGCCCTAGTGTGGTTAGTGTTGTGGTGAGAGACATTTAATTTTAGTGGTTCATGGTGGGATGATGTTTTGTGGTTTCGATATTTCAGAGACTAAAGTGTTTTGAGGGCACTGTTGAGTGTTGTCATGTTCTAGTCGTTACGTTTTGCAGAGTGCCATGCATTGGTTCATAGGCAGACAGTCGGGCCATTATGGCATTCCTATAGACTCTGTGTGTGGGAGTCTGTCTATTGAGAATGGCCTTTTCTGATGCTTGTTGAATGTAGGTTAACCTTGTGTCTAGTGCACATGGAAGAACCAGGTTTTCAAGTTGTTCTATAGTGTGCACATTTTAGTTGGCATAATGTTCCAAAGTTTGGCCAGCATAGTGGAAAAGGAGCCTCTGTTTTTCTCTGAATCTTTGGGTTTCTAAAAGTACATAGTTTATCTATCTTGGCTCTGTGGTTAATTGGTAATGTGAGATTTTGCTTAAAAGAAATTGTGCTCTTTAACATTATAGGGCTCTGCAGACAATGCATAGGTCACTGAAATTGATTCTTCTTTGGTTTTTGCGTTTTTCTTTAGTGATAGCCAGTGGAGTGCTCTAAGAGCTGGTGCTGTGTTCCCTCCTGTTTAGTCTGAGGAGTCTAGCTGCTGTGTTGTAGATCAGTTTTAATTCATCTGGTAGTCCAGCATACCTAGATAAATGCTATGTATATAGTCAATTCATGAAATAATCTGAGAGACGATAGCCAGCACTCTGTCTGGGAAAGTGATGTAGGGCATAATCCCTCTGATGAGGCGCAGATTGTATAAGCAGTTCTTCAATATTGCATTGTGTTGAGGTTCCATTGTAAGTCTGTTGTCATTTGGTTGCTGAGACTCTTCATCACTTTAGATGGCCCGTGGCACTTACTCATTTCCTTATGCCTTGGTAGTTGTGTTTTGGGTGCAGTGTGAGGTGAAACAATACATTTATTTCTGTTATGCCAGGGTTGAGCTTTATATATTTGACAGTGATCCATTTGTTTTTTTGCTTGAGGCAATTGTTGAGGGTGGCGCTGGATTTGCCTTTGTCGGTCCTTTTGTGTCGTCCCCATAGTTGTAACAAGTGAGGCCATGTGGTTTCATGATCTTCATCAATGTGGATATACAGGTTGTGGGTCCTGGGTTAGATCTCGAAGAGTGAAACCGTGGGATTTCTGTTTTGTCCGTTAAGCAGGATCTCATCCATTGTAAAGTTTTATTGTAGAGTCCGGTTTCTTCAAGCCTTCCAATAGTGTAGAGTGGTTAACTCTGTTAACAGCTGCTGATCTGTAAAAGCGCCTTGAAACTCTTGTTTATAGGCGCGTTATAAATGCTTTATCATATTATATTAAAGGAATAGAAGTTTCGAGGTGATGTTGTCTGCTTATATTTTGAGTTTGTCCCAGATGGGAAGGAACTATTACTGATTCAGTACCACTCCAAGGTCTGAAACCAACTTGTGAGTGATGTGATAAGTTATTAGATCCAAAAGTCTCCACGATTTGTTTGTAAACATAACTCCCTGGAATTTTAGCGGGGTTTGGTATGTCTGAAAGAGGACGCAAGTTGGAAGGAAGGAAGGGTCCTTGGGGTCTGCCAGTGCTCCAGATAATAATTGGTAGTGGGAGTATTTTACTTTTTAAGTTTGAGAGTAAAATGTTTTTTAAGGAGCAAAAATGTAAGTCCAACTCCCAATGAGAGTATTCTATATTTACAAATGTTGTTTTCAGATGTATTTCGTTGCACCTAGTTATTCATGCACATTAAGTGATACATGTTCCAATCAGGCAGTTATAATAGTAGTTTTTTCCTGTTGTACTATGTGCACTACTGGTCCAAACATTTTCATGAACGAATGAGGGTGAAAGCAGGGGTGCAAGATTCTACATGTCTTTTCCCTATTTTCTGTTGGGAGTATTCTTACTCCCTATTTTTATTTTTTGGGAGTATTTGACAATTTGTATGGAGCAAAAGTGGCTGATAAGCCTATCTGCAGGGCTGGGGTCTGCAGCTCTGCTTTCTGTAAGTGATTTGAGTTGGTCTTGAAAGCTTGTGGTAAGATTTCTATTTCGAGTGAGCAATTCATTGTTTGCTGAAATATACTGCTGGTGTTTGCTTGCTGAGAATATTCAGGGACAGCGGTCTATCTGTGGGCTGGCTTTGTTGCTGAATTTCAAAGTCTGGTTCACATAGTGGTTTTAAACTGTTCATAGGGGAGGGGTTGTGTTGGGTGGTTGTCTTGGGCCAACATTTGTTTGTTGCTTCTATTCCTTATTGCTGCATTGATAGATGAGTTGGCAGGAAAGGTTGCTTTTATCGCTGGTTGAGTGCGAGGTAGATCACAAGCCTGTCGCAGTCTGTGTGGTGAAGTCGAGACTTTGAAATATTCTTTGTGTGCCAGGATGATGCCTCCTTCTTTTTGCAGTCCAGTTGACTTTGATGGGTTTGGAGTTATGGGGTTGAATTTGTGTGCCAATTCCTTATAGTTGTCTGACAATGTGTTATATCTTATAAAGATCATGTTTGCATCCTCTTTCACTAAGAATTTTGTGAATCTACGTTCTGGGTTTAAAAGTAGAGCAGGGATTGATCAGGATGCAATGTATCTGGTCTGATGCCTCTGGGTCCCGTAACTGTGCATTGTATGGTCTTTGTTAGTTATGTCTGTGACCCAGAGTCCAGAATGTCACATGGCTGATTGGTTGTGGGGGTGGACAGCGGTTCCAAGTCTCTGATTTCATTGTTGAAAACATCCAATAGGTTTTGGGTTGGGTGTTTCATTGAATTCCTCCACAAATGTAGCACCAGATAGTCTATGGTGAGGAAAGGTGTGTTCAGGTAGAGTTTTTCTTAGGTCAGTGCAAGCTTACTGTGCCATGATGAGCAGTTTGTGCACCCTAAGTCGGTGTTCTAAAATTGTTTTTATGAGTCAGTCGCCTAGTGGATTGGCTATGTAGAGTTTCTTAGGTTTTGGTTCTTGTCCACATGTTTTCGCTTTCTTGTGCCGTTTTTCTGGGCATGCTTTGCGAATGGTATGGGCCATGTCAGTAAGTACAGAGGTAGTGAGTCAGAAATTGTTTGGGTCTGGCTTGTAGGCTTTCACCCACGTGAGTGATTTCCCCCCCCCATACCCTCATCCCCTCTGTTTTAAGCCCTCTTGATTCCGCTGCCCTTCTTTTGGTGTCCCATTGTCACTGCGCTATGAGGTAAGCTTTGGTGTGGAAACATACAGATGAAACAATATTGTACTGTCTTTTTTTTTTCTTTTCAAGTGTATTTTATTGCCATTTTCAACAATAGGAACACATGTAACCCCCCCCCGACCACCCCTTAGCCTATTACCCCCCTTGACCCCAACACATGTAGACCAAAACTCAACCATTTATATTTCCCTCCAAGTCCATATACCCTTCAGTTTGGCTCATAGTCCCAAGTTTCTGTGAGTGGGTAACTCCTGCCAGCCAATATGCGGGCCTTGCTACGAATGAAACTCCCCACTTACTCCTCCCCTAGGTAGATCACCCACGTCCCAAAGAGCATCCGATGAAGGCGTCCACCCCATGTGGGGTGAGTAGTCACAACAGCCCCAACAGACGCATTTTCCTCAGACACCATGCTGCACCCAAGTCCATTTGTAGGTACTGCAGGTCAGTGTCCCAGTCCGAAAAATGTTTGGTGGTCCCGTTGAATCAAGAAGGTCACTCACTCTAGCATAACAAAGTTCGAAATCTTAATAACATATTCATGTTTTGCGGCATCTTTGTTTCCTATTTGTGTGCCACCACTAGCATCGCCGCCACCATCAGAATGACCTATGTTTTTCGTTGAGCTTTCAGGGGTAGTTTCTCCAGAACCCCGCCCAGTCCCAGCATAGCCACCCCTATGTTGTCCGGTATCTGACCCCCCAAAAATCCTGTTCATTGCTGCACGGACAATATCCCAATAGGGTTGTGTGACTGGGCATTCACACCAGATATTCTACCAAGATCCCAGTTCCCCCACTTCCCCTCCAGCCGAGTGCTGAAACTGATAGGTAAAATCTATGTAGTTTTTCTGGGGTGAGATACCATTGGACCATTATCTTAACCCAGATCTCCTGGATCCGGATGGCCCACGTGAGCTTGGGGATATCTGGCCAAAACTGAATTCAATGTTCCCCCTCCAGTGGATTCCCTACTGCGGATTCCCACTGCTCCATATAATGTGACGCCTCGCTCCTTGCCCCTTATGCTATCATCCCATATAATGCCACTACCAAATGTCTATCTCCTCTGTTGGTCCTTATGTACCTCTCAAAGGGAGTGAGTTCCCTTGTGGTCGCTGACGTAACCGTTGGTTTTGGAAGCCAGTGCCTCAGTTGGGAGTATTGGTACGTCTCCCCCCTCATCTAGTCCCAAATCCTGCTTGCACTGGTCAAAGGATTTAATATCCTTGCCAGTGAACATGTCCCTTAGTTTGCAGCACTTCACCGCTTCCCACCTGCTGAAATCTCCCCTTTCCCTGCCCTGCATGAACTGGGGATTTCTAAGCAAAGACTTCCGCTGCACCAGCTCATCCCATGAGTCCCCCAATAGAGCCACTATCCAGCTTGGATACATGTTTGCAGGCCTGTCCCCCTTAGGTTGCCATAATACCTCTTCCAATGGTGAGCCTACAACTGCTTTATCCATCCGACACCAGACTTTCTTGCGGTCGCCCCTGAACCATTCCTAGATCACTCTTGATTTGAGCCACAAGGTAGTAGAATTGGATGTTTGGCTCTCCCATCCCTCCCTTACATTTGAGGGACATTAACAGCTGCATAGCTACACTAGGTCTCTTGTGGTTCCAAATAAATGACCCCACATGTTGTTGAAGGGTCCTGAAAAAACCCTGGGCAACTGCCACTGGTAGAGCTATGAAATAATATAAACATTTTCGCAAAATCACCATTTTAATAACATTTATCCTCCCCATCCAAGATATAGACCAGGGTCCCCAGTCAGCCAACAACTGGTGCAGCTTTTCCGCTAGAGGCGGGTAGTTAGCTTGGTAAAGAGAGTCCAGTGAGCCAGTAAACTGCACCCTCAAATATCTAATGCCGGCTTCTGCCCATCTATAGGGTACTGTACCCCGCAATTCCTGATCTTTGTCCAGTGGAGCAGTCAAATGTAACACTTCCGACTTGTGGGCATTGAGTTTCAACCCTGCCACCTCCCCAAAGAGACGAAGTTCCAGCGAAATCCCTAGAAACGTGTCTGGGTCTATGATCATGCGGAGCATATCCCCAGTGAACGCTGCATCTTTATGCTCATTTATCCCAAAAGGGGATCCCCCTAATATCCAGGCAGGCTCTAATGCTGGCCAAGTGCAGCTCCAAGTGGATTGCGTATAAAAGCAGGGGGAGCGGTCCTCCCTGTTTGGTGCCTCGTGAGAACTTGATCCCCTGGGAAAGCAGTCCGTTAATCACCAGGCGCAGGCGTTCGGTAGTTAGCTTTGACCATTGAAAGAAATTGAGATCCAAACCGCATGACCTCCATAGTGTGGAAGAGGAATGGCCATACGACCTGCTCAAATGCCGTCTCGGCATTCAATGCGAATGTCAGTGCAGGGGTTCTGGATTTGTTGACTTTTTCAATCAGATGACAGACCCGCATAATGTTATCAGAGGTTTGCCTGTGCCCAATATATCCATACTGGTCAGGATCGATCAGTTTGGGGAGGAGCTTATCCAGGCGCAACGCTAGTACCTTGGTGTAGATTTTTGCATCTAGATTAACGAGGGCAGTTGAACGGTACGAACTGCATAGTGTGACATCCTGACCCGGTTTGGTGAGCAGCACCACCTTGGCTTCTTCAATCGACTGGGTGAAGCACCCTGCCCCCCACCCCCAAAGGAATTTAAGAGCGGGACTAGGCGTGGGATCAGTGCCTCTCAAAAGTTTTGTAAAAAATCTCTGGGAAGCAGTCTGGGCTCTGTGCCCTTTCTGATGGCAAGGCTGCTTTTGCCACCCTTCTTCAGGAATGTCTCTCTCAAGTGCTTCCCTTTCCTGAGGAGTGATCTTAGGGAGAGGACACCGGGACAGGTACTACACTTGGGCTCCCTCGTTGGAGGAATCTGACGTGTACAGGTAGAAATATTATGTCGGGTAAAGCAGTGTGATCTGGTCTCTTACCTGTCTTTATTTTAAGGATCGTCGTCGATGTCTCCTTTTTCCTAATCTGACTAGCCAAAAGGCGATCCGCCTGGTTGGCTTTGACAAAATACCTCTGCCGGATATGGAGTATTGAACGCTCTGCAGATCTAGTCTGCAAGACATTTAATTGACCCGTAATAAACCGGTTTTCCCTCTGCAGTGTGCTCCCTGCATTATTAGCCATTATTTGTTTCGTTTAGCTTCCAATTCCTCCTGTAGGAGACCTAGTTATTTATCCCTCTGGCATTTCTTTGCAATAAGCTACCCCTTCACTCATCTGCTTACCATCAAAATTACTGACGGTCCTTTAATCTCAATTGGGGTCTGTATCATCAATCGGTGCAATTACCGGTTCTTAGCCACAAGAGTAGTTGTACCGCATGTGAAAAACTTGACGTTCAGTTCAAACCTGTGTGCAATACAGATAGAATAGCGCACATTATATTTGTTTATGACCAATGCATCACATACCTAAAATGCAATAGCTCCTGGAGGAACTCCATATGCATACTGACTATTAATACAGCTTACAATATATACCTCCAGGATATGAAGTGCCACAAGAGTTAGGACGTCCTTCCCAGGTTCCACTGTGAACAACAAGTCAAATTGGCTTTCGTTGATTCAAACGTTCCAAACATGTAAAACCATTGGTATATTGCTGCGGAACAGCAACGGCATGATATCACTGCCCCGCTGCCTAATACCTGCCTGCATCGTAAGGGCAAGAAAAGAGTGGAAACCTAAATTAGTTCACGTTTGACTCTGCAAGCCGTGCTCTCTACTCGGCTAACGTAATTTGCTTACCCAAATAGCATATGCATCTGGCTCTTCAGGTACCCGTCACGGTTCGGCGGCCATTCAGTGAACAAACACGCGTAGTTAAAGCAGCTGTTTATAGCTACGGCATTGTGTGAGATGTGGGGCAGGTTCTTATCCGATGGGATTACGTGGGCGCAAGGTGCAGCAAAACCAATCCGCTTCTCTTTTGAATCCTCATATTTACAGCGTGTGTTTAAAAACAAATATGCACACACGTACCCACGCAATGCTATGTCACTTGGGACAATCCCAATTTATATTAGCCTATCGATTTGATCATTTAGATATGTTTGTGCGCTTTTGGTCAAAAATATCAACTGTTGCTCTTTTTTCAAAAGGGCAATTTTGTCTCTGTTCATATCCATACTAGGTTTGATTTTTATAAATGATGGACCATTTTAAATCCCCCGATCAGTATATTCTTTCAATCCAATGATCCACCATTGGTGCATTCGGTGTCCTGATTTTTCAGGCAACTCTTGTGTTCGCCTATTCTTACTTTAATTTTCCTGTCGGGTTTTGCCAATTTACATTTTGTTGCAATGACACCAGATAATATATACCACCATTGATGAGTAACAATTGGTGTGTTTTTGTTTCCATGGTGATTGTAACCCGATGTCGATCTCTGTGCTTCTAAACGTATAACGACAATACGTACATTGTCCACATTAGTAGTGTCCAATAATTTCCGGCATACCCCATTGTTGTGGCAGAGTCCTCTGTTTTGATGGTTTAACACTGACATCATTACGAGTGAGGTGATCTTTTAAAAGCTTACTTCTCCTAAAAGCTATGACAGGTCGTACAGGCTTTGCACTTTTCTCTAAAATATTCGAATTTTTGGAGTACTTCTTGATCGCATTTGAGGTATGACTGAACGTGTTCACAAACACGAGTTTCTTGTCCTTTTCTTTGTTTGTTGATCAGTCCTTATACTCTAATAAGGCATAAGGCCTCGCCATGATTATTACTGACCCGTTTTAAGGCTTTACCAGTGATGTCGTCCGAATACCCTCTTTGGCAAAGCCGTTCTTTCATTTTGTGAGCTTCTCTTGTAAAGTCCTTTTTTTTTTTTTTTTTTTTTTGGGAGGGGGGGGTGGTTTCTCTTCAACCGCAGAAATTGTCCCAACGGGAGATTGTCTCTCACATGTTTTGGATGAAAACTTGTGTAATTTAACACCCCATTTCTATCAGTTGGCTTCTTAAATGGCTTTACCAAGAGAGTTTTATACACGTGATCAACTGAGATCGTAATGTCCAGGAAGTTCAATGCTTCTATGCTGTAATTGGAAGTACATTTCAAGAACCTTTCCTGACCATTGATCCATAGGCAAAAATCCTGTAAGCCTGTAGTTGTCCCATTCCAAATGACAGATATTATGTTCTTAGCATATGGGTTGCATATATTCATTATTTTGCTGTGTTCGAAAGCCTCCATATAGAGATTCACTATACTGGGTGCCAGGGTGGGCCCCATGGCAGTTCCATGGACTTGTTCATAGAAATCTCCATTAAAATGGAAATAGCTTTCCATAACGCTCATTTCTGCACACCACATAAAGAACGAAATGGGGGTGATTCCAACTGTATGTTCTTGAAGTAGTTCTTCTAGCGTCTCAAGGGACTTTCTCTGGGGGGATACTAGTGTAGAGAGCCACAACATCAAGGCCAAGACGTAGATCAGCTGTTCGATCAAAAGGCACCCCTTCTGTTTCTTTAATAATTTGTGTGGTCTCCTGTACATACGCCATTTGGCCTACCATCGGTTGCAAAAAGGCATCCGCGAACCTAGACAATGGTTCAAATACCGAATTCACAACTGAGACAGTAGGCCTCCCTGGTGGATCCTGCATGGATTTGTGTATTTTGGGAAGCGTGTAAAATTGCGGTACTAAGGGTTCCTCCTTGATGAAAAAGTCTGCTGCTTTGGGCGAGATCCACCCTGTGTTCTGCCTTGGCGACCTTCAAGCTGATGGTATCTTGGAGTCTTTGAGTCGGGTCTGTTTCCAGATGTACATAGCAATTTAAGTCTAAACGTTGTTTGTTTGCACTCTTAGCTATGCACCTCTATCTTGGAGGACAGTTGCTCCCCCATTGTCCACTTTGCGGATGACTATTTTGCTATTGGAAAGCAGATCCCTCATTGCTTCATTCTCTCTCTCTTGCTCATATTCAAAAAGTTGCTCTTACCCTTGAATTATTTCTCTAACAGGTCCAAATCATGCAGGACCCTACTTTGGAATACTTTTGCCTCTACACTTTGCGCTTGTACCGGTACACAGAAAGATGACTTGTTGTGTAAACTAGTATCAGAGCTCTCCAGCTCGAATGCTCCATCTTGAAAATATTGAAAAAGATGGATTTTTCACATGAATTGAAAGAACTCTTGGCGAAAGGTGAATGGATCATTGATGTTAGTGGGTACAAAGCCCATCTCTCTTTCGAACACTCTAGCTTCGTATTCCGTCGGACAGTGTGATGATAAGTTTACCACAATGCCCGCCTGCTGTGGGTTACCCGTGGTTCTAGATCCCAGGCCTCTGGGCTCCTCTCAAAAAGATTGTGTGCTATTTCCCCTACTCATTTGATTGCCACGGTTGCTATTGTTTCTACCGCAATAGTTCCGCCTACCTTGTTGACGATGGTTAGGCCGGCCGCGATTGAACCCCGGATCGCCGTTAGAGCTGCCATCACTGGAGCTGAAGGAGGCATTTCTAAAACTCACTTTCTTCCTTTGTATATTACCTGCGTTGCCGGTTCCATCATCTTGTTGTTCAGTCTGATGGTAGTTTTCTTGTGTGCACCTAAAAGCTTTTTCATGATTAAAGTTAGATAAGTCTTTATTCATACGCTGAACTCTTTCCCTAAGCGGATCTTCTGTGAAATCAGTCATTTCTAACCTTAAAGGAATGGTTCGGTCAGAAATGTTTATTGTCCCTACGGGTCGGCCTTGTGTTTTTAAGCCTAAGACGGTCGATTGTAGAAAGATTTCCTATGGACCTTACCCGAGTTTTCGTCTACTAAACGCACATGAAAACAAGCAGCAGGGTGCTGCCATTTCGTGATAATCTTATCACTTGCCCCATCGCCCTGGGTGACCTGCTTTTGCGGCACTAAATCATATCCTCCGCCCCTGAGCCTGACCTCAACAAAGCATTCATATTCCCCGCCTCTCTCCGTGACGTTACTGGGCTGCATAGCCAAACGCGCCCAGTCATCTTCTACGCGACTTCACACAGAACCCGGAAACCAACACAGATCATCTTACAACACAGCGCGCCACAATTCGGAATATGAAACTGTAGTTTAAAATCAAACAGCAAGATTGTACATTTGGTAAAGTACATTTATTTGACATTAAATATTTAGAGAATATTCAGCAATCGGCATATTAAATCGGAATGGACATTTTTTTTATTTGCTCTGGATCTGCAAATCCGCTACAGTTTATTGTGCGCTGTTCCTTTATGGTACACAGGGTGTTGGTTTTCGTTAAAAGAAGCACTTTGGTTGCACATTGAATTTCAAGGCTGTTCCATCAACTAGGCTCTAGGCCACCGTAAAGGTTGATGGGTTGCTTCTAGCCTCTAATACTGCATAAGGGCATATGGGCCCTTGGCGATCGTCCCATAAAATAGTCAAGGTAGTGCAGTTGTTTATAAGAAACTGCAGCTGGCGATTGAAGAATCTGTCGGCCGGGGTCTGAAATAGGTGGCAGTCGCAGTGCGGTAGGATGTACCTGTTTTGAAAACAAAAAAATAAAATTTGTCTTGCCAGCCGATCTTTATTACTATTATTCATTTTATTCATTAGGGCCGAGGTGAAACTATTTGCTTGCGAGGATAGTGCAATGGAGTTTGTTCGGCTCTAAAATCAATGCAAAAACTGACGAAAGAAATCGAGGATAACACACAATGTAATGATTTATTAGTGTTGAACCACTGAGAAACGACTGTCTACATGCGTGTCGAATGGGGACATGCATGCCCATGTGCCCGGTAGAAAGACGATCCCACAAATTTTTTTACTTGCTCTTCACTGTAATATGCCACACAGAACGAACAAGTACAACTTAACCTGGCTTTAACGGTACGCTATTGGTATTATATTCCGGTATAAAATTGTCTAAAGAGTTACTTACATTACATTTGCCATTTGCATTGTCTCCGCGTAATGCAGTCTGTAAATCCCACTCTGTTTGTGCCAACGATTTTTCATATACTGAACTAACATGAAACTCGGTCTAGTTTCAGAATTTTCAGCCTTATCGTCTTACGTTATTGCGCCCCTCCTTCAAATGAAGTCCTTTGAGCATGGTCCCTGTCTCTCAAGGTAAAAAAACAATAGAACCTTATACTGCCAGTGCGAGTCGTGGGCCTCTCCAGCCCGCGAGCAAAAAATCAAAGCTGGTGACCTTCATTCTGAATGAGCATACCTTCCTACTTTGCAACATCCCTTGTAAAGCCATCCGTGAGAACTTGAATTTTGGACTCCATCTTAGTACTAGGCCTCACTGTGCTAATGCGAACTGGCTTCTCTCCCATCTGCAACGCCTCGCTTGGCGCGTTCCAAGGCCCCCAAGTTTGTCCTCATTGTCCGCGAGCTTTGCAGCCCCAGAGAACCATAACTATGGAGACATTGACTTTTTGGGGGAAGGTGAGGAAAAGTATGAAGTACCTGAGGAGTTGAGCTGAAAGTGAGATTTATTGTTTGTTTGTTTTTATTATTTGTAATGCGCAAGCCTCCCCTCAGGTAATAGTGCGCAGCGTTTACATGAAATTGCGAAGCTTAGTTACAACAACAAAAATATATACATACACATATTGAAAAGGTCAGCGGTATGAGGTGATTAGAGAGAGAAGTCAAAGATGACACCCAGGTTGTTCGCCACTCAGGATGGTGAAGGGAGTGGTTAGGGTTAGCATACTTTATATGTACACTGTACAATAACATTTTTTTCAAAAAGACAATCAGATTATAATCATTTATACCGGGATTTGTACTTCTCAACGAGCTCTGCTTTGGGTGGACATGGCACAGTGGCAATGTTTGGTGGCAATGTATCTGTGCTGTGCACAGAATCGCTCAAAATTCCATGTGTGTGCATCTCTAGTACATTAACAATAAGGCCTGTAACAAAGTCGAATTCCATTTCCTCATATACTGGTTTGCCCACCCATTTTTTACTTCTTTTTGTAAATGCCGTAGTGTAGCGGCACACATTCTCGTTATGTGCCAAGACCGCTAGTAGAGTCCTATGTTTCATGCCCTGTATGCCGAAATGCAATCGCTTTGGCCTGTACTTTAGGCACATATTGTGGACCACCTCCAAACCTCCTGTGTGACAGAATTCTGTCAGTCCCCTCAAATCTCTTGATAGTTTTATCAAACACAATCTTCCCAATGGCTTTGTGTGTAGGTGAAGATGGAATCAACCACTTCTTCTTCCGTGCCTCTTCTGGGGACAAAGGGCCATGTTCACATTGGTAGAAATGTTGGTTTTCTGTCCAGCGGTGAACGTTGGTACAGTGGTGCATTAGTGACCGCCATTTTTCAAGTAGAATTTCCGCTGACCCTTCACAAGTTTCAGAGCTCCACCAAAGATGGTTGCTGATAGACTGGGACCATTGTGAAATAATTTCCAAACCTTTTTTTTTTCCCTGCAGCCGAGATTTTCTTATTGATTGATTTAGCAAGATGCCATATGGAAAATTGATGTTTAATATGTGGGAACTGCTCTCTGATTGTCTTGGCTATTGAAACGTGTCTGTCCGTGGATATGAGGTCGATGTGCATTCTCCTCGATTGTAGATATTCCTATGATTTTATAAATCCTAGTTTCTCCATGGCCACTGAGGATTTACATTGGGACACCTGCACGACCACCGAACTCACAATTCTCTTACATCCATGTCCTGAAAGTGGTAGGTGCAGTACTTGGCTGGAAATCCAGGGCTGTCGCACTGTCCATCGCCGGGTAGCCTGAACCGTTTGCCTTCGGATGTACTTTCAATAGACAATTGTTCAATTTTCCAAGCATCACTAATGGCCGGAAATAGATAATCATGTTGGAATTTGTAGTACTGCGTTTTAGAAATGAAATGAAGTCCCACAAACTGAAAGAAAGACTCTAACTTTCTAAAACTGGACCCACTAAAAAGTGAGGCAGCTGCATACAGTAGATTGCCTGCTGGCAGTTTCCCCAGCATCGTTTGTGCAGACCATGAGAACATATGATGTAATGTACAGGTGGCATGTATTTTGACGTTACTGCCTTGTGAGTCACATTCATCAATGGCTTCCCAAATACTTGCCCTCTAACTGAATGCCCACATTGCAGCATACTTATAATATCCATCAAACAACTGTCGAATACTATGTATTTGCCTTCTTTCATTAGACTGTCATCCTGCATCACAGTTGTTTCGGACTGTACCAATGTTGGACATATCGCCCAAATTGAAACTAATATCGGTGATATGTTCTGGTGCTTCGGTGAATAGTGTTGCTGGTTCATTCTCTGTCATTTCAACACCTGTTACTTGAACATTGATGGGAGAACACAACAATGTCGACAGCTTTTTGGGTGGCATTTTTTTGGCGGGTGTAGATTGTGTGAATTGACATGCGACTACTTCAGAGCTATCTTCAATACATTCAGTATCATCTTCTTGTGGTGGTGCAGTCGCACTGTAGCAATGGTCCAATAAAACTTTGCTGGATTCTCCGGACACATTCAATTCGTGTTCTGGCCATTGGACAAATGCTTCTCGAGTCTGAACACGCCGCGCCTCAATTACTAGTTCCTCCAGAGTGTAAATGGTTTGGCAAGCAACATCTCTCATTTGTTTCACTGTCTGTGTATGTATAGTTCATGCACCCATGGGCAACTAGAGGACAGATTGGAAAAGGGACGTTCAGTTTAAACCCAAGGTACAGTATTGTACAATTGACAGAAAAAAAATATAATATAGTCTCCAGCATTAAAAACATTTCTAAAAATATGAACAGTTTGTAACTAACCTTATTTTTGTTTCTTTTCTTTGCAACTTTCTTGACTCGAACTTCAACATCTGCACGCTGTCGCTCCGATTCGTAACCGCATGCCTCCCCTTCCTCTTGCGCTGCAATGACTATAATTTCTGGATCCCCATAGACAGCACGGAATGATGCTCCATCGACTCCCTGAAACATAGTACTTTCATTGCTATGGATCACAATATTGAAAACATTAAAACACACTTGAGGACGACCACATCTCAATAGCTAAACACGAATGAAACATCGTGTAGAACAATCAAACGATATGTATTCAAGCTCTGATGATCTAGTTCGATGGAACTGTCAGTATCCATACCTCTGGCTCCGCATAGACTGCCATGATTGATTTTATTGGAGAGGACGCTTCAGCATCTCCCTGAAACACAGTACTTGCGTTAGTATGGTTTTCAATATTGAAAACATAACACACACTTGGGGTCGACGACACAGCTACATATCAATGGCTAACCACGAATGAAACATTGTGTAGAACAATCAAACGACAAGTATACAAGATCTGATGATCTCGTTCGATGGACCTGTTAGTATCCATACCTCGTGCTGCTGAAGAACATCTAGGGATGTTGTCAATGTGGTGGACGCTTCAACATCTCCCTGAAAGACAGTACTTGCATTGGTATGGATAACAATAATTCTAACTGAAAACAAACACTAGGGGCTGACAACTAAGGTGTATATCAATTGGAAAGCACTAACCAAACATTTGGTCAAAATAATTACACGAAACATAAAAACTATTACTTGACATGCATAAAACAAGTCTGTGGCGGAATAGCTAAGTAAGATTATCTGATACACGCTAGAAGTGGTTGATAACTGCTGGCACGACATGGATGGAGAATCTTGTTGGTTCATATTCAGTGGATAGTCAAGAAGTTGTAAAGGTAAATTGTTTGATAGTGAAATGCCAATATTAAAAGGTGCAATGTAAGGCAAAAGAATACTTGAGAATAATGCTATTGAAAATGCGCAATATAGCACAGTTCCCTGTGCCCATAAATAGATTTCCTTTGAGGGTTATAAAATCAAAAAATAATTTATTGCTAAATGTCATTATTCAAAAAGCTATACACTCATATCAATATCGAAAGTATTACAAGGGACACACCTTAAATATCAATTAATCCATTTGGCTACCTACACACTACCGCAAGGCCTAAAGCTAAATCTGGACACTTGACTCACCAGTGGCGGAATGTGGACGAATAGAGTGGGAATAGCGTTTGCGAGCAATTTTTGTGTCGTTCGCCGTTTATTCTTCTTTGTTACCCAGGATGTGGCGTACATGTTCGAGGGAAAGTGCCGGCTGCAGATGCGGTATCGATCACCCCTCTTGTCCTCAAAGACTTTTTGGACTCTGCTTTCAAGCTCTGACGGTGCATATCCGCAATATCGGACCATATCTCTTAACAATTGAAACTCAAGTCAATAGCAATGAGACCAATGAACAAAGCACTATTGAGTACTCAACTTGCAAATAGATAGAAATTTAAAAATCAACGAAATATGACTGTGATACATGGCCTTACCTTGACCAACAAACAGTTAGATTCAGCAAGCCGAGTGGTGTGTGGCAGGAGAACAGGTAGATTGCCACAGGTAGCACACTGACGAGTTTGCGCGTAGCGGTCACAGATAGCACGACGACGAGCAGATTAGCATCGATCTCAGTGGTTCTCAAGTAGCACGTTCAGGAGTTGACTTGCAAAGCACAAAGATGTTCTCATGAGACATATCAAGTGGTTTATAAAGTATTAGAAACAGAGGTGTGTTTGTGAATGAATGACGTGTATATGTTGCAGTATTATGTGGTTTGCAGGGGGGCGGCCAGTGTGAGGGGGGGGGAATCCTGGCCGGAGACACAGGGTCTGAAGAGGCCATGTGAGCAATGGCCCCTGGGCATGGGATACCTTTTGAAGTGTACATGCTGTTTGGCACCTTGGCCGTTTGCGCCCCTGACAGCACACCCTGGCAGCGCACATCCACTGGCGCGAACTGCCTTTTGATAGAGGGGGGTGGCATGGATGGGCCGGGCGTGCAGACAAGGCACCGGAACACTGCTGAATGGAGACAAACTTGATTCATTTAAAAAATCGAAACAATCGTTGTTAAAATATATGTTGTGTTTCATTTTGTTTCTTATTTTGATGGCACAAAAATACTAAACTTTACACATTGTACAGGTCAGGTTGCAGCACAACGAGGGAAAATCCCCTGTACTGACCGATGTCACTGGGGAAAGTTTGTCTTATGGCACCAATTACACAAGCGGGTATTAATCTTCGAACGCGGTGTCCAAGCCTCCCGTGAAGCCACCATGTAAAGGAACGATAGGCCACCAGCCTGTACCACCTGTGAAAAAGAATTATACAAACTGTTTTTCAATGACCAAGATAAGTTTTTTAAACCTTTGTTGTCAATGACAATTCTTGTAACTAATGGCATTCTGCTCGGACAAATACTATCTAGACACTGCACAGTATTGAACGACTTCCATGCGTTCCAATGATATGTAGATGTAATTTTGAATATAGGAGACGACCATGAAATAGTAGTGGCATCACAACCAGAGTATACTTACTCGTTACTCGGATTACGAGGACGAACAGTTGCGCGAAGTTCGTGCATAAGCACCATCATTATCCTCCACACGGACCATGTGAGGCAGGCTGCCCTGAAGTCTGGTAGCTCGGTGATGCATTGTGGCCATGGCTTGCCTTCCGAAATGTAGGCCACACATCCAGAGTTTTCACAGCAGCAGCAGTTCTCGTCCTCGGTTGGCATTAGCTCGCACCCATTGCATGTACACCAGGTGGAAACACCGTCCATGCAACTAGGTCCAGGGTCTTCATCCGTTGATTCGTCCTGCCAACTGCCGTCCAAAGCCCCATCGTTTTCACATGTTTCCCTTTCCAGTAGTTCCTCCTCAGTATACTCGGGCTCGTACATGTAGGGCATTATTGTAGCCATTGTGTGGTAAACAAACTAAAATAATTGATAGCGATGGTACAGGTATCTGTTCACATGGGCTACAAGCGGCGAAGGTAGCTGACCAGAGCACAGAAACGAGTCACTCAATACTCAAAGTAACACAGAGAGGAATGGAATCGAAAATCTGCTGCTGTGTGTTGTCTGTTTATACTTATTGAGTAAAGAGGCGTCCTACCATTTCCATGGCGACACGTCATTAGCTGAAGCGCAGCGATTGTTGACACGAGACATGCTTTGGCGTTGCGAAATGGGCGGTACGCATCTGCTGATGACAGGCTCAGGGGCGGGGGATATGATTTAGTGCCGCAAAAGCAGATCACCCATGGCAATGGGGCAAGTGATAAGATTATCACAAAATGGCAGCGCCCTGCTGCTTGTTTTCGCGTGGGTTTAGTAGACGAAAACTCTGGTAAGGGCCATAGGACATTTTTCTACGATCGACCGATTTGGGCTTAAAAACACATGGCCGACCCGTAGGGACAATACATTCCTGACCGAACCATTCCTTTAATGCATCCAATCCTTTTTTTTTTTTTTTTGTAGAGCTCCAGGGGCACCACGTTTTGGATTTCTTCCTCAAGAGTCTTGAGATCCACAAGGATCTTCTGTCATTTCAGTGGCGGTATCAATTATTAAAAAGATCCAATCCCTGCCACATTTATTGGCCACATAGCTCCATTGTAGGATAACGTTTTTATTGTCCAGGAAAAGCCTGGGTTCATTACGAACCACTAATCCCTGCGGGAGTGTGCCCTTCCTTAAATACTCTTAACATTATCGAGCCGTGTAGCTCTGTTCTTATAAGTCTCTTTTTCAATTGGGTAAGTTCGTCCCAATTCGTGATGTTAGGTTGCTTCTGACTAACCTCCCAAAACGGAAGCTTTTTCCAATAAATCTTTGACATATTTTTCATCATAGCTCTTGTATCTTTCTAGAGCCATGCTGAATGGTTACGAGCCCTGATGTTACTAAGCTAACTGGTTTGGATGAGACAAACACTTGTTAAGTCTTATTAATCAGCAAACGTTCAACTCTACCGTGTAACTTGGTGAACACAGTAACTACTGTGGTGCAACCAACCCGAACAACGGGTAAGGTCTCACGGTCCAGCCACTGTCCTAGAAACCAACAACAATTTTAATAGGTTTGAGGGAAACCTAACCCCCAAAGCGATCCCTCTGTTAGGTTGAACAACCTTTAGATGCAAACAACAAAATGCTTGGAAGCGAACAATCCACCAAAACACTGGCCTGGAGAGCACGAGAAGCCCTACCATCACTCAATGCAACAATTAATTTCTTACAATTTCTATTAATAACAACTCACAAATATAAAAACGCAAACAGTATTCATCAATAATACAGAACCACAATTCGTATTTGGTGGTTTACACAGTGCAAAAAGCGAGCAGACAGTATCTACAGGGATGCATACAAATTGTGAACTTCCTCTTTTTTTTAATAGTGTCTGGTGCTGTGCAAATACAATAATAGACATCAAGCACTCCATTCATACTAATCACATGCCAATCATACCAATTCATTCAATATCAATAAAACCCAACATGTTTCTTTCCAATCGATCAGTGTCTTAATAAATACAGGAAATTCATCAGGGGCTGCCTGACAACAACAATTTGCACTGTTGTATACTTAAAAAAAGCAAAGGCAATCAAATCTGTTATTGAACTTGTAGATACTTTGCTTCTAAAGAACAGATTTCGCTGTAATGATGTTTCATAAAGCAGGAATGTCATCTCTTTCTGGCCAGCGTTGGCGACCATCCCCTGTAACAGAACAGACATTATTACTTTCCATATGTCATATATTAACATAGTGTTAATCTTGATGTTGACTCTTTGAATGAGCTATGAGACAGTGTTCCTACTACACTATTGACTAAGGGTCACTCACAGTGTCCTGGGACCATCAAGAAACACCGAGCATGCTTCATGCTCCACAGTAGAGTTCAAAAAGATATTGGTGCAGAAAAGGTTACAGCTATGATAGCACACCTAACATAACACAACATATTGGCCACCACATTCTGACTTACCTTAAAACCTTCCAAAATATGCCAGACTTGGCTTACCACTCTTGGTCACGTGGATCTCCAAACTCTTCTATGCGTCAATGCAAACACAAAGTGTTTGCTTGCTCTGGATCAGAATACGCTCTGAGGAACAACAAAAACCAGTGTTTATGGTCTGTGAACATTTTCAACAGATATGGCAAATCTAGTTGTCTCGCCTGGCGTATCTACATGAGTAACTTCACACATCTGCTTCCCCACAAAATTACTGACGGTCCTTTACTCCCAATCAGGGTCTGTATCAGCAATTGGTGCAATTACCAGTTCTTAGATAGGCCACAAAAGTAGTTGTACCGCATGTGAAGAATTTTACCCTCTGAGCACCAAGTGTAGAATATATGAAAGGTAGAAAGTGATGTATTTTCTTTTTCTTTTTTTTTTTTTGGAATGTCCTAGAAGTAGAACTAATATTACAAGGCAGAAGGCTTCACATTGGAAATTCTCAGGTGCCCAACACAGTATACTAACTGTTGGCTTTATCTAGAGCACCCAGGCACCAGACAGAGTACAGCACAATGCAGTATGGATGTCTGGGTCCTCCTGGGTGGAGAAAGCAGTAGTACAGCGAGACAAGTTTTGATCTGGAAGCATCTAGATCTGGAATTTAAAATGTTGGCATTTGGCAGTGGCACCCTGATGCAAAGCACAATAATTAAATGGGGATGCCTGGAAATGCCCATGTGTAGAACGGTACAACACGTTTCTGAATGGGATCTCCTGGATGCAGAAAATGAAAATATAGAGCAGTGTGCTTTACCCTGGAAAAACAGATGTACAGCAACGTGTATTGCAATGCAGTAGGCCTCTGCCTGGGGCCTTCAATTACCTGCGCCATTTTCAAGCTGTTGCTATCTTGTAGCCAGATAGTACCATTATGACAGAGCCTACTGTAAATACCTATCCCATGCCTATAGAAAAGCCAAAACTGTTAGCTTTGCCCATGCTTGTTTCCATCGAGCACGTTTGGGTTCCTTTCAAACACCATGCTCCTCTCTTATGCCCTGCAAAGTGGTGAAATGATATTTCCGGTGTGTCATAATCCCCTTTGGTCTGAAAACCTGATTCTGCCACTCGGTGTTGGGGGCAGGCTGAATATTTTCTTTCTGTGAAGGGACTCCAGTCGGGCTGTAAATAGTTATTTTGCAATGCAGTTGCGTGATGGGAATCCAGTGTTAAGGTGCTTTTAGTAAACTTGATACGTTTACGGGGAAACTGGCAATCATGCTTTGAATGCTCCATAGCAAGTAACAGCTATACCCACACTGCATCCCTATGCAATGTGTTGGTGAGGGGGAGGTTGTGGGTGACACCAAGAACAAGCGATCATAACATCATTGGCATGAATCCCACAAGTAGTACAATTAATGACACATTTCTCCATCAGCAATCCAGTCCTCTGTTCTCACTATATCCAAAAAAGCCAATTCCGGATTCCAAGATGGTGGCTTGTTGAGGCAGATGTGCGGCTCTGCGCTCCGTCCCCCTCCTGCGGCACCAGCAGCATGATCCGATCGTAAAAGGCCCCCCCCCCTATAACGCCCTGGGAAGAGAACAGACTGGCTTCAGAGCAAGTTACGGGTGCATTAAGTTACGGGTGCATTAACAGCGACGAATATCATCTGCCCTGAAGCGGCCCGGGGAAAGGGTGAGCCAGGAGCCGAACTCAGAAGCACTGTGGAGCTACTCCGGCCGGCGGCGGGGTGCTGAGTGGCAAAAGGGGGCTAGCTAGCCCACCTGGGATCCCCCCCACAGAGACCACAGTGGGTGACTGGCGGATACAAGACCTCGGCAGAGGAGAAGCAGAGAACCGGGGTGGTCATCCCCCACGCCCATGTGGAACAGGGAACGGTGCGGCTGAACGCAGCTGTTCTGTACATACAGACCAGGAACATCGGCCTGCGGCAGGACGCAGACCCTGCTGCATAAGAAAAGGCACCCCATCCATAGAAGTGAGCAGGGTGTCGGGGCGGTGGCACGAAGCGGAACGTGGAGGCAATCTGCCGCCCGGATGAGGAGGGGCTCGCCTGCGGGCCTTATGGTATTGAGGGGGCCACACAAGGACATTATAGCGCGGACGCTCGAGGCGCGCTTGATTGGAAGCAGGCCCCCACGCCACGGCATAGCAGGCAATTGCACTTCTACGAGACAGAGCACCGTTAACATGGGCGGACACGGCCCCCAGGGATGAAGCACCATCATGGATGCGAGGAGAGGGGGCAGTGAACAACACAGGCCTACGAGCCCCAACATAAGCGCAGGATCTGAACGCCCCCCTGCGGGTGGAGGGGCGGACTTCTGATCGGCTTTAGTCAAAGAAGCCAACAATAAGGGTGTCACCCGACCCGAGGCACAGAGCACCCTTGAACACAATAAGTCCTTCCACATCAGCAAAGAGGCCAGGGCCCCCTCCCCCGCACACCTGCTGGGTAGCAGGGGGGAGCCCCCGGAGGCTCTAAAACATCCACGGGGGGCCAGTCCCAGACACCAGGCTGACCATCATCAGAGACACTGAGTGGGGCATAGGAACCAGCAGGGCAGTTGCCCTACCACGCAGTCTTCACCCCCACACAGTCGCTATACTCTCCCAGCAGAAGTCAATAATCCGGTGGGATCCTCTGGGGCAAGCGATGGCCACTGATGAATTATACAGAAATGGGAAAGACCCCCTGGTATCGGCATGGCCCAGTAGAGGCATAAGGATTCCAGTCACAGCCGCAGCAAGAGCGGAGTGACTGGGCCAGCCAAGTGGGCTGCATCCCGGGAAGCGTGGACACCTGCTCACAATGTCAGGAAATAGAGGCAAGACACAAAAAAAACTCCTGTCAATAAAAAGAGGGTCCATTGCAACGCTGTTGGTCCAAAGAAAAGAAGAGGACCCTCCCTCGACCCCCACAAGACCAACCACAGCCATGGTCGGATGGCCAGCACACAGTCCCCTCATTGAATGCAGCCACTAAAGAGGACATGGCAGCCTGCTTTCAGGAATTCTCAAATAAAATGACCCTCGCGTTCCAAGCCCATTGCACATCCTTCATGGGGGGGAAATGAAACCATCCATCACAGAACTGAGGCGGGACATCAGAGCAGGGGGATCGCACCGACACAACAGAGAGGGCCCTGCAAGAGTTGGTGGAGGACACTCAGAAAAAGGACATAGCCTTGGAAGAACTGGCGAAAGCCACCCATAATATTGAGCAACAGTGCGAGGACATGGAGAACCGGTCTCGTAGATCAAACATCCAAATAAGGAATCTGCCAGAATCTGTATCGGATCAGGACCTGAGAAACACGATTACCCGAATATTCGATTATCTCCTGGAAAGCGACCGCTCAAGCGATATCCCGATAGACAGGGTCCACATAATCGGCCCAAAGCGTCAAGAACCGGATGCGAGGCCGTGTGATGTGGTAGCAGCATTGGCTAGATTTCTGCAGAAGGAAGCAATTCATAGGGCGGCCAGGTCTGCGGAACCAATTCAATACAATGGGGCGGAGATCCATCTATATCAGGACTTTGCACATGCCACCCTCCACAAAAGGAAAGAAATGGGACCAATCCTCGGGGGTTCTACAAGAAAAGCAAATAAGATATCGCACAAGAACACCCTGCAGAAACGCCCTGGGAATCCAGGTGGGTCTCGCCCCGCTCACGATGGGGGAAGGCATACAGACCTGCCACAGGTTAGGAGGGGTGGGGTGGGGTGGAGTGGAGTGGAGTGGAGTGGAGTGGAGTGGAGTGGAGGAGGTAGGGTGGCCAAGGCTCAAGTTGGGGTAGAGTCAGAGGGCACACCGATCCAGGGAAATTGCTAAATTCGCACATCGCTGAGATGATTAAACTCCTCTCTATGAACATACAGGGGCTAAACACACCGGTAAAATGGAGAAAATTTGAAAGATTCTTAGCGCAACATGCACCAGACATCATCACACTGCAGGAAACGTATATATCAGGAATCCTGATGCTAACTGCTTAAAACTGGGAAGGTTCAGTATTCTCGTCCAGGCGAACGCAGGGTCCAAAGTTGAGGGGGGTGGAGGGTGGCAGTGCTAGTAGGAATCAGAACAGGACTCTCGGCCCAAATAGAGGCTACAAAAGCAGACTGGGATGCAGCTATGCATTTGTTACACTGGTAGCGGACAATTCCATTCTAACACTGGCCACAGTTTTTGCCCATAATTCCGGACAGGACTGGTTTCTTCAGTCAGTCTTGGTATTATCTTGAGGGCTTCGCACAAGGGGAGATCATTCTAATGGGGGATTTTAACCTGCCGTGGGACCCGCAAAGGGATAGAAGCTCCACTTCCCAGCACCCACAAGCACCACTGACGCCGGCCCTCCTGAGAAAGATTGAACACTTGGCTCTTCTGGACCTGTGTGTTGCACTGAAGGGGGCCGACCCAGGGTTCATGTATTACTCCCACGTCCACCAAACCTTATCCAGAATCGATTTATATCTGGGTATCCACCACTCTATTAGGCAGAACTCATGGCATACACACGCTTCCCATCACCCTTTCAGATCATGCACCAATCCTAGTATCAATAAAGTCATTTTCCCCGGCAGGGCCTATGGCGATGGACGTTCACGAGAATAGCCCTGTCTGACGTGGCTCTACGAGCAGACAGGGAAGCAGAGATCAGGGACTACTTTAAAATAAACTGAGACTCGGTGGGGGTAGGGGCGGAGGGGTCGGGGGGGGGGGTTAGCGGAGGCGATAATCAGGGATACCTTTAAGGCTACTCTCAGAGGGGAACTCATTGCCCTGTGTGCCCGCTGGCAGAACCAGACGCTGGCTGTGGAGACCCAACTAAAAAAAGAACTGCAGGACATTATGGAAATGATAACACGCAATACCACAAGAGCTCTACGTACAGAACTACAGCACGTTGGGGGGGCAACTGAACATGCTCCAAACTAAAAGGGCGGAATGGGGTCTGCTACCATTTACACACAAATATTACGTACATGCCAGTAAGGCGGACCGGCTGCTGGCTAGAGTTGAAGCAGAATACCGCTGCCCATACGATTACAGGGATTACCTCCCCACAAGGCGAGAAGGTTCACGCCACCCCTGATATTGCAGCCCTGTTTGCCACTTTCTATGAAAACCTATATAGGTACGACTAGCCAGGCGAGGCAGTTCAATTGGACTACCTCAGGTCGATTACCCTCCCCCAAATACCAAGCACAGACAGCGAGGCCCTGGAGGCGGATATCACCGAAGAGGAAGTCCTCAGTGCGATCAAACACCTTCCCTTGGGAAGCTCCTAGACCGGACGGGTATACCCCAGGGTTTTACAAAACCTACCAGCACATCCTATCCCCCCAAGTTGGCACCGCTCTTTAACACCTTCGCCGCTTTGGGGAAAATCACCCCCACTATGGAGGAAGCAAAAATCCTCTTATTCCCCAAGCCAGACAAAGATTCCACACAATGCGGAACATACAGGCCGATTTCATTAATAAACATTAATGCTAAAATCTACACTACAGTTCTGGCTAGCAGACTCGAGGGCCTTTTAACGCAACTAATACACCCCGACCAATCCGGGTTTATCAGACAGAAGCAAACAGACAACAATATCAGGAGGGTCTGCTACATCCTAGAAAAAACACAGAAGAGAGGAACCCCCGCGGTCCTCCTCTCTTTAGACGCTGAAAAAGCATTTGACAGGGTAGAGTGGTCCTTTCTGTTTAACACAATGCGAAAACAAGGCCTGGGGCCGAAGTTCATGGCCATGGTCAGAGCTAACCATGGCAACCCGACAGCCCGGATTCAGGTAAACGGGGAATTATCACCCCAGATAAAACTTTCAAGAGGTACCAAACGGGGGTGCCCCCTGCCGGTCCTTCTATTTGCACTTTATTTGGAACCATTCTTAGCTACCATTCGTCAGAATAACGACATCGAGGGCATACCATTCGGGAGGGCGGAGTATAAAGTCTCGGTGTATGGCGATGATATGCTCCTCACCCTGGAGATGCCAGAAACATCGCTGCCAGCAGTGATCAAAGACATATAGAAATTTGGGAAAGTGGCGGGGTTGAAAGTGAACCTCGCCAAATCGGAGATTCTGAACTGGACACTGAAGGGGGACGAGCTAGCGCAAGCCCAACACTCCATTCAATTTAGGTGGGTGGACTCAAGTCGAAGGTATTAATCCAAGTAACTCCATCTATCAGGGGCCTTTACAACGTTAACTAACCCCCGCAGATAGAACAACTTAAAAAAGAATTCCACACCTGGGGGCCTCTTTCTACCTCCTGGTTAGGCAGAGCAAGGTCATCAAAATGAGTCCTTCCTAATTATTATATCTCTTCCAAGCTCTCCCGATCGCGGTGCCAGAAACATTTTTCTGCGCAGATATAAACACATCAGCACATACGTATGGCAGAAGAAGCACCCCCTCCTCCCCCCCAGGGTAGCGAAGAAAACACTCCAGCTGTTGACCAAGTAAGGAGGGCTAGGCATGCCCGATCTTCATGCACACTAAAAGGCCACTTAAATGAGTTATTAAAGACTGGCTCGCCAGGGACTCCGGGACGATATGGCGACATATGGATCAGGCAGTCGTGGGTGCCCCACTGGGGAAGTCCTATGGCTACATGAAGATCACTGCCCGCCCAATTAGCACAAATCAGACATCACCACTTTAGTGGAGCAACTCTGGGACTTGCTTGCACGGGTGAAACAGTTCACCACCTTCCCCTCTCTGTGTACACCGATCTGGGGCAACCCCCAATTCACTCAAGGTATTCACGAGGGGACGTTTAGGAAATGGAACAAAGCAGTCTATTCCAAAATTGGGGATATGTTTCAAAGCCCAGAGACATAAAATCCTTCCCTCAATGCAAGGAGGAACTGGGTTTGGCAGAAACGGACAGAATGCGTTACCTTCAACTACGCCTCTAGCTCATGGATCTCAAGATAAGGGCGGGGCAACTAGAGCCCTAATGCCATTCGAATAATTTCTCACAGCAGACCCCAGGGACAAACGCCTTATATCCAACATCTACAAAATGAGCCTTGATGCGAACCACACCAAAACCACTAAATGCACTAGTTACATGAGGGCTTGGGAGGAGAAACTCTGGGAACCTATCACGGACGAAGACTGGGAGGGACTCTGGCACGATATCCCAAAACTCACCCAAGCAATTCAGATTAGGGAATTCTGGTACAAGCTAATGACACAGTGGCACTACATCCCATCAAAACTGAAACAGATCTACCTCAACTTGACGGGATGTGCTGGCAGGACTGTGGAGGGGAAGGGGACTCGCTCCACATCTGGCAGGGGTGCAGTAAACTGCAAGCCTATTGGAATGCAATAGATCAGCACGTGTACACGATTTCTCGAACAAACGCCCATAGAGGGCCGAGGGAGGGAATATTAGGTGTGCACATAGCTGGATGGAACGAGTGGGCAAAACCCACCAAGAAAACATGTGATCCTGTCACACTCGGCACTGTTGGTCATTGCGCAGAAATGGAAGGCGAAGGACCCACCTACGGAGCATGACTGGTTCCTGAAAGTCTGGCATTTCACAGCGCTAGAGTGGATTTCTTGCACACTACAGGAAGCACAAGCGAAGTTTGCAACAGACTGGGAAGAAGTGATGGCATTTTTGAATGAGCACTACAGAAAGGGCCTATGCCTGCATACCCTTTGCATACTGGAAATGGGGTAAATCTTGATCAGAGGATTGAACTGGATCGATGGAGGGGGCAGTGGGGTTGGATGGGGGACAGGTTGGGTTTCTTCTCGTTACCTATGTTGGTCAATGTTAATTTAGTGTGGTTATTGTCAATGAAGAAAAATAATTAAAACACTGTTAAAAAGTCAATTCCCTGCACATTTCAATCCCCTTATTCTATTAACATTCACAGGCAACAGCTGTTGCTGTCCATACCTGGTATGTAGGCCACGCAATTCCATGAGAGTAGCAAGGACAGTGTTAATCTCCCATCTCTCAACCTGTTGTTTCCCCCCCATAGTTCAGCTGTCTCCTATTAGGTGGCCCAATGGCTCTCTCAGGGATGACGTGCTGCGCATATAATGCCGTTCCATACCAGTACTTCGAGTGGCTTGTCTAGGCCAACTGATAGTAAGTCTCCAGAGCAGGAGCCACCAGCCCCCCTTCCTCTAGAGGGAGGGTGATCTTTTTCCAGGCCCTGCTTGCCTGCCCATATGTACTGAACTAGCATCTTGTGGATTTTATTAAAATACACTTTGGGAGGACAAATAGGGATGTTAAGGAATATGTACAAAAACCTGGGCAGGATCACCATTATGAGACTAGATGTGTGCTGTGAGGGACATGGGGAGGGTACTCCGGTTTAGCCTCCATGGCTGTCCACACCGAAAGGTAATTATCAGTTCATCATGGGAGACCCACACCCTCAAATATCACACTTCTGCAGGGCACCATTTACACCCCAGTGTGTGTGGACAGGGGTGTTGGCTGTAAGGGACAGTAGTTGAGATTTTGCATAATTGATACATTGACCGCAGAGTTCACTGATGTCAATCACTGTGCTGACCATAGGGTTTATGTTTACATCGGGGTCCCGATCATTAGATTAGCAAGTCGTCCGCTTAGAGCGATACAATAATACGCTGCGTGTAAAACCTTAGTCCCCTCTGAATGTGTTCAGCGCATAATATACACCCCAACGGCTCAATTGCCAACACGAACAAGAGCGCGACAGAGGGCAGCCCTGTCTTGTTCCCCTTTATAGCTTGAATGGGGATGATGCCATGCCATTGACCTACAGCCTGGCCAGCGTACAGCTTCATCATCGATAGCATATAGTTGCCCACCCCATGCATTGAAGAAAACCAAACATACTCCCAGCTCAGGCTGTCCAAAGCCTTCAGTGACAACATGACCATGGACTGAGAGTCCGTGTCCACCTGAGGGAGCACAGCAAACAACCTGTGCAAGTTAAATTGCGTAGATCTCCCTGGCATAAAGCCACACTGGTCTGGAAGCACCAACCTGCTCATCAGTGGGGACAGTATGTTGGCGAGCACCTTAGCCAGGAGTTTAAAATCTGCATTCAACGGTGATGGCGGTTGGTACGAGGTGCACAACCGACGGTCTTTCTCCGACTTGCGGATCAGTGTTCTAATCGCTAGCACCCGCTCAGTCAAGGCTTCCTGAAACATTGCTACCAGCAGAGGGGCACTCGTCTGATCGAACCCTTTGTAGTACTCTAGTGAAATACCATCAGAGCCTGGGGCCCTTCCACTCGCCAGGTCCTTAATGGCCTTCTTAACCTCAGCCTCAGAAATGGGGGCATCCAGAGGAGCCCGATGTTCCTCCCAAGAATTGCATCTGCCTGTCCTGCTGCCCAGTCGTTGAACCCTGGTACAGCCTATTGTAATAGTAGACAAATTATAGCTTCTTGGTCCCTGTATTGCACGCCCTCCACCACAATCTCACTAATCAACGTGGATAGATTATCTGAACTTATAACCCAGGAAAGCAGTCACCCTGGACGATCTCCGTCACTGTACCTTCGGGCTGATACCTTCCGCCACAGAAACCTCACCTCTCTACTCACGGCTTCCCTAAACTCCCCAACTTACTTTTATCTTTAGCCACTGTGTCCGTGAACTGATCCCTAGCATATCGCACCGCCAGCTCTTTAAGAGCCGCCTACAGTAGATGAGTGTACCCCTCAACACCCTGCACTCCTTTGAAATGCACACTCCTCTCAGATAAGCTTTGTATGCCTCCCGCAATGTTGTCATCTTATCACCTGAGCCCCTATTAATTTCTAAGAATCCCTCCATGTCCCCCTGCAAGTCCGCTCTAAACACTTCATCCCGCAAATAATTTGGCTTAAACCTCCAACCTCTTCCTATTTACCAGGCTCGAGGAACAAATATTCCCAGTGTAACGGGAGAATGGACTGAGAATGAGCTGGCAATATATCACTATGCTCGACCCTGACACTCCACATGGAAATCAGCAATTTATCAAGGTTGGAGTGAGAATCCTGGACTGATGAGTAGAATGTGTATTCGCACAGTGTCCAGTGCATCTCCCTTCAAATGTCCTGTGCAGAGGTCCACCAACACCCTAGCAGCACCCGTCAGTTGTTTACATTTGTGGACCTGTCCAGGGCAATATCAGTCACTGTGTTCACATACCCAGCAATTATCAGTGCATAGTCTGTGAATTCCAATAACACATCTCCAGAAATACAACACTCCAGAATGACAAACCTCCCCTCCGGGTCTTGAATCATTTTATGATGCAATCCAATACAGTTTTATTTACTATGATTATTGGTGTACGATCAGTACCATCTCATATGACTCCTACTCCTTAGAACCTCTCTTGCCTAACTCGAGACAGGTGAGTTTCTTGAAACATAACAATCACACTACTGTGTTTCTTTAGATGTGCCACTATTTTCCTCTGCTTTAGAGGGTTATTCAACCCTCTTACATTCCATGACAGGAGCGCTAATTTCACCCTGTCTAGTGTCCCTTTATTCACCATGACACTCTTCCCCATCTAACTCTGAGCTATTGAATCTCTGAGAAATGCAACCATACCACACTCGGCACGAGTGACAGTCAGCAGTTTGTGACAATTGTAAGTGTGTGAAAGGAGACTGACGCACAGGTGGCATGATTGTTGCTTAGACATTTATTCATGAGAAAAATAAAGGAAAAATCCTGCCTGACCATATTACTAAAAGGGGTTTCCCTGCCTCAACTTAATACTGAGGATATGCCAGAATGACGTAAACAAAATTCTGCGGTCCTGTGTCAAAACATATTTCCTTCCCTTACACCTCTAAGCAAACTTAAAGGTTGGTGAGTCTTCTTAATGCAGAAGAATGGGCCCTTTCTTCTGTAGAGTGGACCACCATGCCAGTAGTCGGGAGAGACTATTTCCTGAGGGAATGGCTCCCTTCCCCGGGTTTGCAGTCATTTCAAAGATAGCACGCAAAAGTTCCAGATTGAAAATGTCTCAGTTAACAAATGAAGCAAACCTTTAGTGCCAAGACAATGACTCCCCTCCCTCAGTCTTTCTAAGACTTCTCACAATTTTCACAACCAGGAGGAATGACTCCCTTCCCCTGGTCTTTCCCAGGCTTCTGACAGAAAGAAAGAACACGTATGCACTCCTTAGATACTTGAGGGGAAAACCTATTTCTTGGTTTTAGGGTTGGTAGTGAGGTGCTGAGGAGTGAAACACAACCCTGACACTAGGTTTTGGGTTTGAGAAAACTGGGAGAGGGAGGGTATCCACAAGTTGTGGACCCCTCGCGTCCCCTGCACACTCGAATACTGACCGTGGACAGTCAAAACATTTGGTTCTTTAGATGTCATTATTTACAATCCTGTAGGTCCGAGAATATATGCGAAAAATATTATGGTTCATTCAATAGTAAAATGTTAGAAAAAATTTGAAAAAGTTAGCAAAACTCAATGAATAAATAATTAAGTATCACTCTAGGTTCTCGGCGCAAAATATATCTATACATGTATTTTGTTTACTTCACAAATATTGTTTGTAGGATTATCTTTTTAACATGCATGTAGTACACAGATCACAACATTGTTTGGTGTACAATTGTCCAGAGCATATAGCACTCTCTGTAATTTCTCACACGTGACAATTATTAAAAACTCAACGCGTTTCGGGAAAAATCCCTTCTTCTGGAGTAAATGTTAAGGAATGTGAAAGTCTACTTCTATCCATAGCTTTTCGTCAATCTCTAAAACTTCAAGGATGATGTTTCTGGGTATCTATAAGAGAAATAATAATTCTCAGATGAAATCTTGTACATTTAGTCAAAAACAGGTTTTTCTTGCTAATTGCATTTGTCAAACTACTAAAGTACTTCCTACCTCACATTGGTGCCCCAAGGTTGTATCTCTGGGTCTAAGTAGCTGATATTACAATCAATAAAGGCTTATATGGCCCAAAAGGGTAAGTGTGAACCCTAAAAATCAAAGGTAAATCCATTAAGTACAGGGATAAAGAAGAATACACCGGAGATTTACATTAAGAGTGTTCTACAGCTGTCTAGCAAGAAGATGTACCTTGGTTATCGGGCTGTATGGATCCTAGGATGCCTTGGCTAGATTCACAATGTCGTCAGTGGTTCAAGTTGTAATGACCATGCCCTGCTGTAATAGGGTGGCTGAAGCCTCAAAAGGAGAGGAGGGGATTCAAGTCCTCCCTGTGTGGGTCCTCATGTGGATAGGGACTCCTAATGAAGAAAAAAGGAGATGGCAAAAGAGCTATCAATTTCACATAGGGAAACTATTTCGAGGGGTGAGTTGGTAGGACCCAGTAAAGAACACTGGAACCTATGGTAACAAATCTAGCTACAGAGTCTTACCTTCTATGGTCTCAAAGATAGTAAAATCAGGGATCCTGTTCCTGTGTCCACTAAGGATGGGCTTACCCCATGCCATGTGGCTAAATGCGAGTGAAAACTAGTTTAAAAAAGGCAGAAATTCGCTGCCTGCATCCGGCGCATCACACGCATCACGCCGTCAAGCGCGCGATGATGTCACATGTAAACATGTGACGTCATCACACAGCACGCCGTGCCTACCAAGCGCATCAGGAGTAAAATGCTGAAAGGGATACTGCATGACAAAGGTAATCTTAAAGGGGCTGCCGAAAATGTAATTAGTTAATACTATGTATAATCCTCATAGTATGCCCAGTGGCATCCATGAGGTATGTGATGTCCAGGGAAAATTGTTAGAAGGAGCACTAAGGCAGTAAAAACGGTCAGGAAAAAAAAGGAATGTCTAAAATTGTAACCATAAGATAACGCAGTGTAAGTGGTATCAAGAGTAATGCCCCAAGGGATAAATTGAATGGTGTATAAGGGGCGCTGGAAAACTAGGGTAAAGAGTCACCGGTGCATAATTTAAAGGTGATCAATAAGATGGTAACTAGAGGATATAATGGTTCAATGAGCTATAGGAAGGGTATGGAGATCCTTAAGGATAAACTGGATCACTCAAAGTGTGGAGCTCAATCTGTATTGAAGAGAAGAGGCCAACCCTAGGGCACCTCTGTTCACAATCTGATGCCAACTTATTTGCAGGATGTTAGTGCAATCATCTACTTCAACCCATTATACTTTCCCAGGCTTCTCACAATATTCACAGTACCTGGGGGGAATGCCTCCCTTCCCCGGGCTGTTCTCAGGCATCCTCACAAAGCCTAGAGAATGACTCCCTTCCCTTGGCTTTTTTCACAATGTTCACCAACACCATGGCAAATGACTCCCTTCCTCTGGCCTTTCCTAGCTTTTGTCTTATAGCCCACCTGGTTCACTACCCTACTAAGTACTGTGACTATGAAGATGACTTGGGTTACTCTTCATAAAAGGGTGCATGTCACAGACCTGTGAGCTTTTCTCATCTTGAGGCTGCAGACGTGGTTCACTATCCTGCTAGGTACTGTGACTATGAAGATGACGTTGGAGGCAGTTTGTTATTAGGTTTGGGTCCCAGACCCCTTTGTTACTTTTTGACGGGATTGTGTCCTTCGACGTATTCCACATCTGACAGTAATCACCACAGCTGTGCTGCTTTGGAAAATGTCCTGCGTCGATGATGTCGATACACCCCTTCGAGGACGACCTCCGACGGCTGACGTCACCTGTTATTATATGTAGGGCACTCGACGCCCATAGCCTCAGTTCCGTTTTTTCCGCGAACGGGTTCGCTTCGGAATCTCGCTGCGCCTCGGTTCTTCTACCTGTTCAATCGGTTCTTCGCTCTTGGTTTCTTGTTCGAATTATGTCTTCTTCTTCTACCCCGAGGTCAGGCTTCAAGAAGTGCAGCGGCTGCGGTTCCAAGATGTCGCTTACAGACCCGGAAAACGTCTGCCTGTGGTGCCTCGGCGAGGACCACGCTACCGATGACTGTGACGAATGCTAGTCTTTAACGTCGAAGGCCTTGCGGGAGCGATAGAAGAAGCTTTCTGTAGGTAGGGTTTCCAAACCCCGTAAATCGAAATCCATGGGTTTTCCACCGACGATTCGAGGGTCGACTCTCCGCGTCGGCGTAAGTCCAGGTGGTCTCGGTCCCGGAGTGGTTCCCGCCATTCCTCTGTCTCTTCTAGGCACTCGCGGAAGCGCTGTTACCGGTCGCCTTCCCCGTCCTCGTCCGAGGACTCAGCCAGACAGCGGGTAGCTTGTCCCAACAAGCATTCATCTCCGCCAGAATGGGACGCATTTTGTAAGGAGATGATGGCGGATTTTCGAATCGCAGGGCTCCGTTCCGTCCGCGCCTTCGAGAGAAGCCGGCAAGGAACGCGCTAGGGCCACCGCTCGCACGCCTTTGGGCTCGGGCGGTCGGCGCGATCACCTGGAACCGTCAAGGTCCCGATCGGACAAGGTAGATCGCTCTAGCCGTGCCCGCTCCAGGTCCCGGTCCTCGATGCCCTTGAGACCGTTGGAACCTGTGAAGCCTTCTAAGAAGTCATCAACGCCATGTCCGTCGAGGGACTCTCTCGAGGCTCCGCCTCCGAGGAAGTGATCGAGGCCGTCGAAGGACATGCACGGGGCTCCGGCCTCGAAGCCTTTGTCGAAGCCGTCGGTGCCTCGTTCGGCGTTGATGCCGATTCCTCGACTCCTTTTGAGGTGGCTTTATTGGAGGTGCCCCGGAGACCAGTGGAAACCCTGAGGAAAGCCATGAGTAAGTCAGTGAGGACTGTGTTTGAGCCATTTTCTGTACCCTCATCGAGGGATTTATTCCAGAATTTGGATTACATCTCTGAGGTGGATGAAGGGTGAGATATGGAGGGGTTTGTTCCTCCTGAGGTTCCTGATGACCTGCTGTCTGGTCATAGCCAATTGGAAGACCTTTGTCAATCTTTACATGATGCAAGTGGTTTTGATACGTCCCCGGAGGTTGAGTTTGCCAGGCCTGAGCCTGGTACACATGCTGACTCCTCGTACAGGCGCCTCATGTCGAGGGTGACGTCGTATCTGGGGTGGTTTGCTCCACCTGTGGATTTTCTGCAGGATGACCTGACAGATATTCTTGACCAAGGTCCACCCACTGACCCGGTGTTGCCATTTCATATGGCTTTACAAAGAAGGGTGGCGGCAGCTTGGACTGCTCCGGAGAGTCTCCCGGCAGTGAACAAGTCTTTGTTGAAAAAAATACCGTACAGCCAGTGGTGACCCCTGCTACTTGTCTACGCGCCCTACTCCGGAGACTTTGGTGGTGCAGACGTCTGCGGCCCCAGCAAAGCAGGCGGCGTACCCTACAATCCCTCCTGATAGGGACGACAAACGCTTTGACGGCTGGGCAAAGAAAGTATTTTCAATATTTTCTTTTGGGGGTATGGCTTTAAAGGCAGCCAACTCCGTTTGTGCCCTTGCAAGATTCATGCACACTCTGTGGAATTGTGTCATTGGCGGCTGA
Source organism: Ambystoma mexicanum (assembly GCF_040938575.1). NCBI lineage: Eukaryota > Metazoa > Chordata > Amphibia > Caudata > Ambystomatidae > Ambystoma > Ambystoma mexicanum. Next base: position 1,028,064,360 of record NC_090923.1, on the reverse strand, counting down.
ACATATTCCCGAAGGGGAGGAACGGGATGGTTTTCTTGCCCTCGTTCAGGATGGCAAGGATGCTATGTGTGAGTCCGTTCAGTCGGGTCTGGACGTGGCAGACTGTGTCAGCCGGTCCATGGCGGCGGGCACCGTGATGCGCTGGTGTGCGTGGTTGCGGAAGTCGGGGTTTGCTCGTGATGTACAGTCCCGGCTTCTCAACATGCCCTTTGATGCTGACCATCTTTTTGGCAGCAAGGCTGACGAGAGCCTTGAGAGGTTGCAGACCTCTAAAGCTGCAGCAAAGTCGTTGAGCGCTGTAGTACGTCAACCTCCGCCTTTTTGTCCTAGGGGACAGCAATGGAGTGGGGGCCCTTTCGATATTACTCTTCCTTTGGTAGATCGAGGGGAGCTGCCAGTCAAAGGGGTCAACGTAGGAGTACCAGAGGTGGAAAAGAAGGTACTCGAGGTGCCAAAGCCGCTAGGACAGTTCCCTCTTTGCCCTCGGGCACTGCCGCAGCCGCTTCCGCTCAGTCATGAGGCCATGTCCCATGGTTCGCCGGTTGGGGGAAGGCTGGTGCATCATCTTGTAGAATGGCGTGCCATTACTTCAGATGTGTGGGTTCTGGAGATCATAGCCCACGGCTACTCTCTTCCTTTTCGGCAGAGGCCTCGCAACAATCCACTCTCTTTGAAGAGTTCGGATCCGCTCCTTGCGCAGGAAATCAAATCCCTGCTGGAGAAAGGCGCCATAGATCTGGTGCCTGTAGCGGAGAAGAACAAGGGATGGTATTCCCCATATTTTTTTATCCCGAAAAAAGACTGGGGATTGAGACCCATTATGGACTTGCGTGGTTTGAATAAGCTCCTCAGGAAGGACCAATTAAGATGATTACTGTCTCTCAAGTACTCCAGGCCCTTCAACTTCAGGACTGGTTGGTGTCTCTCGACCTCAAGGATGCTTACTTTCATGTGCCGTTTCATCCCAAGCACAAGAAGTACCTGAGGTTTGCGGTTGGCGACTTGCATTTTCAGTTTCGGGTCCTCCCGTTCGGATTGACCGCCGCCCGAGGGTTTTCACCAAGCTAATGGTGGTGGTGGCAGCGTATCTCAGGAAAGGGGGGGATTCACGTCTGCGCCTACCTGGACGATTGATTGATCAGGGGGTGCTCTCCCGAGCAAGTCCTGGATCATCTGTCAGTCACCTGCCACTCCCTTCATAGGCTGGGATTCTCCCTCAACTTAAAGAAGTCCCACTTGACACCTACCCAGCGGCTCCAGTACATCGGAGCAGTGCACGACACATCCCTGGGGCTGTGTTTGCCTCTCCAGGTGAGGGCTCATCACATTCTGCAGATGGTGCACAAGTTTCAACATGCCCAGAGTCTCCCGGCGTTTGAGTTCTTGAGATTGCTCGGCCTCATGGCATCCTGCATTCTACTGGTGCCAGAGGCCAGGTTGCGGATGAGATCTCTGCAATGGGCTCTCAAGATGCAGTGGTCACAGTCCTCCGGCAGGATGCCTGATCCTATTCAGGTGCCACCCTCGGTCTTCCAGGATCTTCTGTGGTGGGTCGTCGAAGGCAATCTGATGAAGGGGGCTCCATTTTGGCTACCCTGGCCGGAGGTAACAATCGTGACAGACGCATCCCTCACGGGATGGGGAGCTCATGTCAACGAGTTGACAGTCGGCGGTTGTTGGTGTCTGTCGGAGTCCAGACTCCATATCAATCTGTTGGAGCTGAGGGCCGTCAGGCTAGCCCTGAAGGCTTTTCTGCCGTCTGTGCAGGGGAAGAATGTCCTGATTCTGATGGACAATACAGTGGCCATGCACTACCTCAATAAAAAGGGGGGGGGGCAGGGTCTCTCCCACTGTGCAGAGAGGCGATGCAGCTCTGGTTCCGGGCCATGCAGCAGGAAATTTCGATTTCAGCAGTTCATCTGGCCGGAGAAGAAAACAAGGCGGCGGAAGCTCTGAGCAGGCAGAGCACAGTCTCTCACGAGTGGGAGCTGGCTCAGGAAGTTCTCTTGGAGTTCTTTGCCCTTTGGGGGACCCCACAAGTGGATCTCTTCGCCACCAGTGTCAACCGGAAGTGCGAAAGATTCTGCTCGCGGGAATTTCCTCCAAGAGGAGCCTTAGGGGACGCGTTCGTAGTGGAGTGGTCCTTCCCACTGCTGTACACATTTCCTCCAGTCCCCGTCATTCCGTAAGTGTTGCGGAGATTCGGTTCCCGAATGATCCTCATTGCTCCGGCATGGGCCAGGAGAGCGTGGTACCCGGACCTTCCCCACATGTCCATCTGCCCTCCACGCCGTCTTCCCTACCGAGACAATCTGCTCTCACGGGAGGGGGGTCGGGTTCTCCATCCAGAGGTCAAGTCTCAGCCTTCATGCTTGGTATCTGAAAGTTTGAGGTATAAGGATTGGGACCTCCCTGAAGACGTGATGGAGGTGTTGCTTTAGGCCAGAAGGCCCGCAACAAAGTCCCTGTACCGTTGCCGCTGGAGAAAGTTCTGCGACTGGTGCAGGGTACAGAATGTGGATCCTTTTTCATGTGCCATTCCTGTGGTTCTGTCTTTTTTGCTTTCGTTAGCCCACATAGGCCTGCAAGTGGGTACCATTAAGGGGTACCTGGCCGCGCTGTACATATTTAAGCGCTCGTCTGGGGAGTGTTCTTATTTTAAGATCCCTTTGATTTCTCAATTTCTGAAAGGGCTAACTCATGAGTTTCCACCGTAGCCTTTCCAGGTGCCGGGATGGGATTTGAATTTGGTTTTAAAGTTCCTCATGGGAACTTCGTTTGAGCCCTTACACTCTGTCCATTGAGACTGTTGACCTTTAAAACTGTATTTTTAGTTGCGGTTACTTCCGCACGCAGAGTGAGCGAGTTGCAGGCACTTTCCGCCAAACCACCCTTCACTGTGTTCCATAAGGACATGGTTGACCTTGGGGTTCGTCCTTCTTTTCTTCCGAAGGTTGTGTCAGAATTTCATTTGAGCCAGAAGGTAGTTCTTCCGGCGTTCTATCCTCCTCTGCATCCTGGTAAGGAAGAGGAGAGGCTCCATAGGTTGGATCCTAGGAGAGCTTTAAGTTTCTACATCTCGCGCATGTCCCGGGTCACAGTGGGCGATCAGCTCTTTGTTGGTTACGCTGCAAGGCGTTTAGGTCAAGCTGTTTCTAAGCAGACCTTGTCCCGTTGGATCATATTGTCAATCTCTGAATGCTACCATCTGGCGGGTAAGGACCCTCCGGTAGGCTTACGGGCCCATTCTATTAGGGGTGTGGCTGCCTCTACTGCTCTTTTCCCACCTCCATACATTGGTACTGCTTTGGGAGTCTGTCATAGATGTGGAATACGTCGGAGGACACAATCCTGCCGAAGAACAAGTTACTTCCTTACCTGATAACGTTCTTTCGATGGGATGTTCCTCTGACGTAATCCACATCACACCCTCCCAGCCTGCCCCGCTACAGAATTTCCTCTGCGATTGCAGCTTTCATTTCCACAAGGATTCTGTAGTAATACTGGCAGAAGATTGGTGCCACACGTTCTGGGAAAAAACTACAACTGAGTCTACGGGCGTCATGCGTCCTACATATAACATCGGGTGATGTCAGCCATCGGAGGAGGTCCTCGAAGGGTCATATCGACGCAGACGCCGAAAATTTTCCGAAGCAGCACTGCTGTGGTCATTACTGTCATAGATGTGGAATACGTCAGAGGAACATCCCATCGAAAGAACGTTACCAGGTAAGGAAGTAACTTGTTATTCTGCCCTTTGGGGTTCCCACCACATGTCCCAGCTTCTCGTACCACTCCAGGGTTCCCAACAGTGAACTCCGGTTGTCAGTGGGCTTCTCCTACGGCTCTGGCTTCTCAGTGTCTCTCCAGGGGCTACGACTGCCTCGCAGCATTCCCCTGCTCTCTGCTTGTTTCCAGCTCTCTGCGCGAACCGGTTCTGCCAGTAAGGTGGTTGCCCTGGCCTCTGCCTCCTTCCTTGGTCCAACCATAACGGACCTGTGGGGGACGCGTCTGCTGGCGGCCAAGTTTCTTGGTCTCTGCGCTCCTGGCGTCTCTGTTCCTCCAGCTCATTTGGAGTTTCCCAGTTCCTCCAGGAATGGTCCGACAACCCGTGAAGTCCATGCATGTTGGTTCTGTGGAGCACTTTGCATTGCTCTGCGCCTCTTCCTTGTCTCGTTATTGATGTTCTCATCCTTAACTAGGTTACTTGTGCTCTTCTTCTTTGTCCCAGTTTCTGTATATGAATCACATAGGTAGTCCCTACTCTTCCTCGTCCCAGTACTTTTGAAAGAGGTCAGATCTACCCTACAGAGATGCATGGAAGTGTGTGGGATTATGGGACCCTGTATAGGGTAGGAGGATGAGGAAGGTGGGGAGATGCTTGGGGCATATAGTGTTCTTTCCGGACAGTCGTCCCTAGTCCCATAGGGGGGATCCCTACCCTTGAGATCCACCCTCTGAGTAGCACTGCAGGAGGACTATCTGTAAGCGGGCTCAACTCCCTGGCCTCATGGGAAAGGACTTGAGTATCAAGTCTCTGTCCCTGTAGTTCAGCACTTTAGCAATGACCTCTGGCATGCGGTGTGACCATTCAGGAAGTGGTCCTAGAGGACAGGGTGGCCCAACATCTCCGGAAGTTGTTTCTCTGGGAATATCTCAAGCGGGCCCTTGGCTGTAGACTCCGCAAGCCCACTATGGATATGTTAATATTGTCATTCTTCTCCTGCACCATTTTCATATCCTTCTCCAGCCATGCCACCTTGCCTTCCAGGATGTGCACAGCATCCTCCATCGTCCAATTCGAGTCTCCATGCCTCCCATCTGCCCACATAAGAGTTCAATCTTATGCTGTGAACATTCAAGGTGCCCGATAGCGCATCCATCTTTCTAGTGCTATCTGCCTCTCTGCCACAATAGGGGCTCCAGTGCACCATAGTATCCTTAGCTCTTGCCCGACTCAGGGTTGTACATGTCCTGTTAGTTACCTAGCAGATCAGGCAGCCGCTCCTCTTCGCCCTCTACAGCACACATCCCGCTCCTCTTTCCTGGAGTGGGCTCTGCTGACGGTGCGTCCTAATAAATCATAGCGTCCTCGCCATAGCCGACAGCTGCCATTAGTTCCTGGCCTGCCGCAGCTTCAACAGGGCACCGGGCGCTCTCGCCATACAGGTGCCCCACTGCCCCAGATATGGACTCCCTGCATGCTGCAGTCGGGGAAGCCCAGTGCCACTACAGCACCCAGATGGCAACCTGTAGCTCTTCGCACGCCGTGCTGCTGTGCATACCTTTTTATTATTTTTATTAATAATAATAATCTTCTAGGCCTGTTTGAGCTTCCGTCTGGCACACAGCTGCCTGTGGTCGTCTCGCCACCTCTTCAGCCGTCGGCGCTCCATCTACACAGCCACATAGGCGCCAAGGGAGTGCATGTCCCAGATTCACGGGTATGCCTGCTCCTACACTGCTCTTGCAGCCACAGATGTGTTGTCCCCAGGCAGAGCTCTGCATTTATGCGGCCACCTTATTTGGTGCCCTCTAACACCCCCTCTTGCATAATGATTTTTAATAAGGCTTCTGTAGGCTTTGGAATTTGCCAGATAAGGGAAGGCCATAAGCCTGTGCCTTGCGAGGATGGCCAGTGCTCCCGGTTTGGAGTGTGGTGGTGTTGGGACATGGGGAATTGTGGGGTTTTATATCCTTAAGTGGACGAATCCGACAGGCGAAGCAAATATACAGTGATAAATCAATTTCTTATGGATTATGTCCTCCCACTGATTCCTTATCTTTTATATATTCGTATCCTCCTTTGGAGTCTCAGGAAACATTTTGACAGCAGGGGCACTGGGTGACATTGATTATAGTATAGCACGCACTGTGTGCATGCTCTCGGAAGGGTAAGACTCGCTTCAGCGATTCTCTTTGACTAATTCATTACTTTTCGTGCTTATTCACGATGGCTATGCCGAAAACAGGCTTTAAGAGATCTGCGGACTGTGACTCGAAGATGTCGATCACTGATCTGCACTTGATAGGTCTCTGGTGCCTCAGCGAAGAGCATGAAGTTATTGAATGCCGCTCCTGCCAATTGATGACCAGTAAGGCCTTGAAGGAGAGAAGGCCAAAGCCCACCCCAGGTTGGTTGGTTTCTAAATCTGTATTCCACACATTCCAAAATGAAATCTTCCAAAGGTAGAAGTGCAACCGGAGACAAGTATCCAGAAAGGCCAAAGAAATGCTTCAAACATTAGAACCGATGAAGGTCCAGGAGTGATTCATGTCAGCATTCTTCTTTGTCATGAAAGAAGTATAAAATAACAACGCCATTGTTCGTCTCCGTATTCCTTGCCCGACAAGCGTTGGGTATGTTCCCCCAAAAAGACTGCATCAGTGGCTGAATGGGAAAACTTCTGTGAGAAAATGATGGAAGTGTTTTTGAAGTGGCCCCTCCTAAACCCTCAAAAGAGCTAAAAAAAAAAAGGCTATTGATTCCGCCATGTCCTCCAAGACCGGCAAGGAGTAGAGTAAGGTTTCACCATGGGTGCTGTGATGGATCAAGGGTGTTCTTCCCTTCTCAACAAGGAGAGGCTTGAGGCTAGGCAGTTGAGCCCACTCCACAAGACATTCCCTTAGGTGTCTGGGCAGGTGGGACCTCATTGGGAGAGACTCCCCCCCCCTTAGGGGACAACAACTCCTGTTCCTGTGAGGAACTCCATAGAACCCCACCACCCCCCACCATAGCCGCATATATGGGACTACCTGCTATGAAGAATCCTCTGACGTCTGTCTGTGTGAATGAAGACAATGCTGAAACAACTAGTTCGGAAAAGGAAAGGAACCAGTCTCTAAGGAGAGATGTATACTTAACTTGGATAAGTAGTTTGAAGAGAGGGAGGGAGGATCGCAAGCGAGGGAAAACCTCTGACATCTGTGAGAGCTCAGAAATGAGAGGTGGACACAAAGTTGTAATGTTTTCAACATTAGACATTTTATTCAAATGAAAGGGTTTGGTAAAAGGCCTTTCCCTATTCAAAAGAGTTTCCCTACCTATGAAACCAAAACTAAAGCTTAAGTCTGTCTCGTCGTCAAAAGTAGGCAAACTGTCCTTGTGTCCAAAACATATCTGACCCTCACACTAAAAATGAAGAATAAAATGTGCAAGGTAGATGTCTGTGCTTTAAATTCATTAAAAAGTGTGCAACAACCAAATATGTAAATCCAACAAAACAATCCTTGTATCAAGGTAGGGCCGTCACGAGGGGTGTGCAGGGGGGGCAAACTACCCTGGTCCTCGGACCTGCCGGGGGCCTCGCGGCCCCCTTTCCTAAGTGGAAGGCAGCACAGTCTCCCGTGTCCTTTATTCACTCGGGGGACTGTGCTGCCCCTGCAATGATTTTGCTGTTTGTTGCGAAGCCGTTTGGCTCCGCAACAAACAGCAAAATAATGGGAGACAGCAAGGCTCAGAAGTGGGCTCTGCTGCCTCCTGTCATTCAGCTGACAACGTGGACATGTCGAATGACAAGAGAGGACTCGTCTCTGTCAGTCAGTGTGTTCATGTTGTCAGCGTGACCACGCTGACTGATGGGAGAGGAGTTCTCTCTAGTCAGTCAGTGTGTTCACGTTGTCAGTGTGATCCCATTTACTGATGGGAGAGGATTTCTCTCTTGTCGGTCAGTGTGTTCACGTTGCTCAGCATGACCACGCTGACTGACAGGAGAGGGATCCTCTCATGTCAGTCAGTGTGTTCATGTTGTCAGCGTGATCACGCTGACTGATGGTAGAGGAGTTCTCTCTTGTCAGTCAGTGTGTTCACATTGCTCAGCATGACTACGCTGACTGACAGGAGAGGAGTTCTCTCTTGTCAGTCAGTGTGTTCACGTTGCTCACCATGACCATGCTGACTGATGGGAGAGGATTTCTCTCTTGTCGGTCAGTGTGTTCACGTTGCTCAGCATGACCACGCTGACTGACAGGAGAGGAGTTCTCTCTTGTCAGTCAGTGTGTTCATGTTGTTGGCGTGATCACGCTGACTGATGGGAGAGGAGTTCTCTCTTGTCAGGCAGCATGTCTACATGTCGGCTGTGTGGATGCTTTTCAAGGGTGCATGGAGGTAAGTTAAGTGTTTTTTATTTTAAATTAAAAGTGTATATGTGTATTTAAATTAGTATGTATATGTGTATGTATGAGTGTATGTTGGTGTTTGTGTCAATGCTGTGTTTGGTTTTATGTATGCATGCATGCATGGAGTTGTGTAACTGGTGGATGAATGTATGGGTGAAAGTGTTTTTTTGTGAGTGTGTGTTAAACACCACCCTTAAATGTAGCCGCCCTGGGTACCACTTCATTAAGGGGTGGGTTCATGGCATCAGAGGTGCGACTAGGTTAAAATGTCAGGGGGGAAAGGGGACTAACACTTCAAATGTTGGGAGAGGCACTAACGTCGGAGGCTGTGAGGAAAGGGCATCTTTCCACATTTCGAATGAGACTATTCTGGTGAAGCTTCAATGTTACAAGCAGCTACCTCTTGCCTTCATTTCTGAAACGTCACACTTAAGGACTTCTGTGAGAATGAGATGTCTCATGTCACCACTTTCCTTCTAATCGCTCCCCTAGCATGCAAGTGCTAACCCCACATCACAATTTCAATTACCTAAAAATGTATGGATATGAATGCAGGTGCTAACAGTGAAATGACTTCTCATGGCCATGCTTATCTCTACAGCAATTCTCACCCAGTTCCCGCCCTCCCCACCCAAAACACCTCCACCCTCAATGTGCCTGCAAGTGTTTCCTCAAAGGAGTCTTCTGAGAGTTCATGACTTCATTGGAGTTTTAAACACGTAACTGGTGTAATAAAATTGTCTTAATCAGGTCTGCCTTTGGCCACTCAATTTAAAAACACCCTGCATGTCTTTCGCTGAAGTTCTTTTAAAAATGAGCATTGGTAAAGCCAACTGTTTTGGCTTGTGTATAAGTATTAGGCATTTACCTGGCACTGCTATTAGCTGCTCAGGTACTCAAATCATTTTGTACTGGCACGATAATTGCCAGCTAATACCAACAGAAGTGACTTGCCCATGCCTACACAAATGCCCAAACTGTTAGCATTGCCAGTGCTCTTTTTGCTTTACCCTTGATGCACAGGACTATGCATCAAGGTTAAAGCAAACATACTACTTGGCTAAATTGGCCCACATTGAATGTAGGCCCATTTAGCCAGTAATAACACTTATGGTACACAGTCAGCCTGGATATACTTTCTGTGGCATTGTGGCATGGCATTTTTACTGGCTAGGAGTCCGTACATGGTAATAATGGCATATATTGATGCAGCCTGCATTGACATAATTAGAACAACCAGCATGAATATATTTTTATATTAGCATATCTCGCGTGGAAAGGCGGCATTAAATGTATTGGAAAATATTTCCTATGCACAATTTGTGATTTGCAACTATTGGGAATTTCCATGTGCTTCCATACAAACCAATTGCAAACTGCATGGATTTCTACCCAATTTTGCAAAGAAAGTGCTGTAAAATGCATACTTTTAACCCAATGTTTCAAACATTTTCTTGGGAGTGAGAACCCCCATCAAGCAACCCTTGTTTGGTTTGGGCTCCCTCGCCGTGCTCTGTTCATCCTGCCTAATTGGCACAAACATTTAAGCCTCTTAAGTTCAGAAATGTACCAGCCTCCACTGTACATCATTTGTCACTGTGTATGAAGTGTGTTTTAATGCGCATATAGGGGTAGGGTGCTCCTTAATGATATGGCATTTATAACGTGCCTGTACACAATGTTTCTAGGCGCGACAAGGCAAGGAGGGAGAAACAAATGAGTAGGACAAAACACAGCTCTTCCTAGGCCTTGTCATTCAGATTGTGCAAGAGCAGGGAAGGGGGGGGAGGGGAGAAGTGCCGAGGGTGGGGTAGGATGCACAAATGCAGGAACAAAGGAGAAACAAGAGTGCAGCCAACGGGTGGAGAATAAGAGCAAGAGCAGGGACTGTAGGGTTACAGATACAGACCACAAGTGCAGGGTAGCCAAGAGCCAGTGCGGGATTGCAATAGGACAGGCAGGGACCTGGGCCCGAATTCAGAGCTTGACCAGGTGACCAGTGCATGGATCAGGCAGATGATCAGCAAGGGAGAGGAAGAGGGAAGGCAGAAGCAGAGACAGGTCTTGAGGTGCTTCTGGAACCGTAAATGGTTCTCCTCAAGTTTCAGCGAGGCAGGGAGGCTGTTTCCAGAGAGAGGCCCCAGCCGAAGAAAGAGATCTGCCCTCAACTCTTTGCTTGGAAAAGTGACTGACCCTCAGAGAATTTACCGTGGCGCAGTGGAGAGCTCATGCCATCTTATACATATTTATTCATAAGATAAAAAAGTTAGTCTGGCATGAACCTTTCTTCAGTAGAGAAATCTAACTTTGCTGTAGTTGATTTGGAGTTGTAGTAATAAACCATTTTTGGGATCCTGCACACAAACTCAAGGGTAGATTTTGCGGGTCTCCTGTTTGCAGATGTGCCGCCGCTGGCCGAGTGCAAAAAATTGGAAGGGGGCCCTCACCAAATGTTTTGCCCCGGGCCTCATCGCATCTTCTGACAGCCCTGTATCAAGGGGATGATTTCCTTCCCCTGAACTGTTCCAGGTTGAATATTCAAAGTAGTCAGTTCAAACAATAGTTCTTTAAGAGTGGTAGAAATGTCTCTTTTCATATAACACTTCCTTAAGATGATAGTGTCTTTTTCCAAACAATGGTGTTTTTAAGAATCGCACAGTATCTCTTGGAAACTTAAATTATGTGTTTTTGTTTCTCAAAAAACTGTTATTTAACTTACTGTGGATACAAGTATATTCAGCAGTGTCACATTTGGAGAGCGAGAGGACAGTAAAATACATTCAGCATCATTTTCATCCCACCCCATCAGCATACCATTGACCGCAAAGAATACCATGGTTCACCAACATGTAGTGGGGTAGTCGGAACATATGATGCAGTCGTTTTGGCGCTAGGTACCACCTATAATAGAGTTTATAGGAGCACTCTTTATCGGTAGCACACCGAGGATTTGTACATTTGTTCCCATATTCGTACCCAGGCTGGATCAGTCTCGCCAGACAGGTCCTCCTCCTTTCTACCCATGTATGGCAATCACATTATTGGGGTCCTCCATCGAGCAGCTTATATAGGTGTGAGACCTTCCCTCTCACTGATCCCCGCCCCCCTACTAACCCCCTTCCAGAATAGTTCTAAAGCTTTAATGCTTTAATTAGCCTAGTGGCCCCGCATTTCGTGGTAGGGTGAGACGCCAGGTGCCTCAAATGGGCATATCTAAACCGTTCAGTCTCGGGTAAGGCAAAAGCTACCTTGCATTCGGCGAATGCAAGTGGGCGTCCCTCCTTGTATAGCTGTTGCAGGTTATTCAGCCTCCCAGTCACCCATGCCTCAAAGCCCTTGTTGTCACATCCCGGACTAAACCCTGGATTGTTCCAAATGGGTGTCAGTGGCACAGCCCCCAAGTTCGTACCCCATTTCCGAAATGCTCTCCCCACGTAATCTAGCGTTTTCCTGGTTGTGGCCAACAGGTACGCTCCAAGTCTCTTTTCTCCATATATTGGAGTTGCCCCAGCCTCACTGCTAGTAGGCCTGCTCAATGATTTTCCATTTTGGGAGCATGTTATTATCCCCCCACGGCATCACATGCTCTACCTGCGCAGCCAGGTTGCAACGATAGACATTTGGGACCCCCAACACTTGCAGGTCTTACCAGTACCCTCCTCGAGATCCTAGCCAGCTTGTTACCCCATATAAATAGGAAGATCTTCCCTTGAAGCGCTATGGTCCGAGTCTGGAAAATTGATGGGTAGTACCAAGCAGTCGTAGAGTAGTCATGGAAGGAGGTTCATCTTGACTGCAGAGATTCTGCCAAACCAAGAGATTTCCTGTGCCCCCCCCCCCCACCTGATTAAATCTTCAGAGAAATCTTGAAACAAAGGTGGGAAGTTGCTTCAAAAAATCTCAAAGTTCTACAGGGGATACGAGCACCAAGATGGAGGATGGATTCTCAGGACCACTGGATCAGGGCAAGAACGGTAAACGGGGGCCTAGCTCAAAGCTGTATGGAGATGTCCAACCAATGCGATTTGTCATAATTGACTTTAAAACCTGAGACCCCCTCCAAATTCTGTCAACTCCTGCAGCAATTCAGCCATTGAGGTACAGGGTTTCTGCAGTGTTAGAAAGATGTCTGCATAAAGTGATATTTTATAATTCCCACTCCAATTGGCTTGATGGCTGTATTACGTCGGGTGTGACACGCCAGTGGAGATAGTGGGCAACCCTGCCTTGTACCCCTTGTTATTGGGAACCGGGAGAGAAGTGACCATTAACTCAAAGGGACGTAGATTGCTCTTGATAAATGGCCATCACCGACCCAATGTATCCAGGGCCAAAGCCAATTTTCTCCAGCACGGCACAGAAATGCTCCTATTCCACTCGATCAAAAGCCTTGTGGGCATCCAAGGCAATCACTGATATGTGGCCTGTCCTACCTCCATTAGGCCTAGTGCCCACCTAATGTTATTGTGTGCCCTGCGCCCTGCAATAAATCCAGTTTGATCACTATCTACAATTCTGGGCAGAACCCCCATCAGCCGGCGAGCCCGAATTTTGGCAAATCATTTCGAGTCTATGTTGCTGAGTGGAATAGGCTGATGGGAATCGGAGCATCAGATCTTTCACTGGCTCAGGGATCAACACAGTTGTGGAGTCTCCCATGGATGGGGCTCACCTCCCCGATACTGAGAAAGTGGTAGAGATCTACGAGAGGGGCAACCAGGAGGGGCCTACGTTTCTTGTAAAAGGGAGCCATAACTCCATCAGGGTCTGGGGTTTTATTCTTCACAGTTTTAATAGCCCATACTCCTACCTCCTGTCCCCTTTTTTCCATATTTGACGGGACTGGAGCACTTTTGTAAAAATGCATCAAAATTGAAAATGTTGGCCCTTCTATTTTTACGCGGGGTACCGCATGTGGGCTGTAACCCCGGCCTCCTGTACTCCGCCCTGTGCATCACCTTCAGTCCTTTTCTCCGTGCATTCGGGGCTGGACGCACTAGCACACTGGGAATTTTATTTGTATTCCCTTTGTCCTTCCTGCTCTGGTTCCTCGGTCGTCTTGTCCTCCGTCTATGCCGGAGCGTCTGGCTCCGGCATAGACGGACTCCCTCTCTCCCTCTCTGCGACTCCCTCTCTGTCCGGGCACTGCACCGTCGTCTTCTTCGGTGGGAGGAGGTATTTCAGCGCGTTCCTCCACCTCATTTCCAGATTGTCATTGACGAAAAGAAGAAACTCCCGGTTAGTTCATTACTTTTTAGGGCGCCCAGGCCAGGGAACTCCTTCCCGGTGTCTTCCAGGTCCGGGAGGGGCTTGTGTAGCTCTGCCACCAGGGGTTCCCCTGTGTTTCACCAGGGGCCTAATGGGCATACCGGACGTGTTCTCTGAGGATTCCCGCAGCAGACCTGCTGGTACCGGGCATCGTTCCGAGGTTCACCATTTGGGTGCTAAGGTTAAGCTCAGCTGTCTGTGGCTCTGGATTACCAGAGTTCGCTCTGAGGTCTCAATTTCTGGAGCTTTTCACACCGAGTCATAGCTCAAGGCCCCTCTTGAGGGAGCTTTATGTACCTGGTTAAAACCTGACATTCCTCTTGTTGAGGCTAAGGTCAGCACCGAGAGACCCTCTTTGAAGGTCTTGTCGGTGTAGTATATCCCTCAAGCGTCCCACGCTCATGGTTGTGGTGGTACCAGTTCTGTAGAGGGGGCAAAGAGGGTGGTCACAAACCATAACCCTTCCACTACTGGCTCTGCCGAGGTTCCTCCTTTGGAGGCTAAGTTTGTGGCTGATTCTAAGATGTCCAGTAAACATCCGAGACCACCCAGTACCGGCTCTGCCGAGGATCCTTGTGTCAAGGCTAAGGTGTTGTTGAAATCCCCTGACTCCCCTAAGGAGACAATTCTCTCATCTCAACATGTAACCCAGTTCGCCTCAGGTGTCGACAAAACGGCAGTCCAAACACTATGGTCCATGTTGGCCATTTTGGATACCTCTCTTACACCGACGTTCACGCCATCTGGTGCTGGGAGCATACCTTTTGGGGCTCAGCAGCCTTTACACACCATGTGTACAACAGAAATCCATTCCGTCTGTCATTTGACTGGCTTGCTCGGACACAGCTACCTCATACAGTCTCGCTACCTCCTGCTTCCGCTCCACTGATTTACGCAAGCCCGGCCGGTGTTGAGCGTCATGGCACCCATCCTCCTTGCATTCATAGGGGCATGCCCCTCACAAGCGTCATCTGCCTGTACCAACACCAAAGCCTTAGGCTGAGGATGAGATTTTTGGGAAGTTTCAAATGCTCATGCACTCTGACCCTATGAAGGCGTATTTCAAGCGTCTGTTTAGGGAAATGTATCCTGAGCCTCCTGTCCCACCTTCGGCCCGACTGTTCCGATGCAGGTTCTGTTGGTGCCACTCCCTCCACAGCTTCCTTCTGGACCTCCTCCATCTCTTCCTCCTCTGCCCCCGCTGTCTCCTATAGAGAAGACACCGGCGGACCGGGACAACAGTTTAAAACTTGAAGCGGTATGCGTGCTGGACCAGTCTTCTGTTCCTGCCTCGTTGGATGAGCCTCAAGCGGATCTGGACAACGATGAGCAGCCCCGCTCGGTGAGAGCATTCCATGACCGGGTCCTGGATATGATGGCCCTCCTTGACATTCCAGTACTTGAGGCCCCCACTCCGCAGGAGGGGGTGCTTTTGGGAGCCTTTACTGCGTCACCTCAAGAGAGCACCAGCATTTTCCTCCAGAAGGATGTCTTGGCCGAGGCCACCCTCCAATCCAAGCTGGCCTCTGCATCTTCAGCGGCTCAAATCCTGTCCAAGGAGGATAAACCTTTGGACTCCTTGGGCAAGAAGGTTTTTGCCAATTCGGCGCTCCAACTTCGTCAAGCGAACACCAAGCTCATCCTGGCACCAGCCAATCTGAGGCTCTGGAAAGAGTTAGTCGATTTCCAAGAGTGCATTCCTGCGGATAGGCTAGATGACTTTAAAGCTGGTTTGTCGGACGCCAGAGTGTTGGCACAGGATCTACTGGAAGCTGCGGCACACCACGTAGATAACTCAGCTTGAGGACTTATGGTGGGGGTTGACGCCTCCCACCAGGCATATCTCCTCGCAACAAAGTTTTCAAAGAAAGTGCAAGACAAAGTACTGGACCTTCCTTTTGATGGCAAGGAATTGTTTCATTCTTCTACCGACGAGGAGCTCACAAAGAGCAAAACGAGTACCCAAACAGCCAAATCTTTATCGGTCTTGGCGAAAGCTCCAGCTAAGGCCCCTTATACACAGAGGTCGGGGTCCCAGACTCGATCCTTCTCTGGGTTCAGGGGGTTTCAGGATCATCGTGCGCATCGAACCGAAGCTGCGGTTGGCGGGGCCCGCAGAAAACAGCAAGGTGGTCGGTTTTTCTCTCGCCCATCAGCCTCTTCTCCAGGGACAGGTAGTCTCCCTGCTGACAAATCAGCAAAATGATATTTTTTGTCAGTCGCACGAGACTCCGGTGGGAGGACGAATATCGTCTCATCTGGAGGCGTGACAGACCATCACCAAAGACCGGTGGGTTTTGTCCATCGCTCAGGTGGGCTTTTGCTTGCCCTCCCCACCCCACCCTTCAACCCTCCCTTACAACAGATTGGGACACCCTCCCTCAGAGCCAAGGTACAGAAACTTCTCCAGCATTGGATCTTTCATGGATTCACATGCTTAGAATATTCCCCGTCGTCAGACTGGGAACCCTCGGTACACATATATATAGTCATTTCCAATAGGAAAAAACTTCTGCCCTATCCCCGTCTGCGTTCTCTACGGGGCCGCCCACGCACACCCCGCTGGACGTGATGGTATATAAGCCCCGCCCCCGCGGGTCCCTTCAGATTTCAACCGTCTCCAAAGATAGTGGGATCTCCTCGTGTATTTTCTTCAAATACTTATCGAATTGTTTCTAACTCCTGCGAGTTTGTCTGTTTGGTCCACTTCTAACTCCTACGAGTTTTGGGACACCCTCCCTCAGAGCCAAGGTACAGAAACTTCTAGACCTCGGAGCAGTGGAACCTGTTCTCCTCCGGGAGCAAGGGGAGGGCTTCTACTCCCGTTTGTTCAGAGTGCCCAAACCCAACCAGGCTGGCCTGCACACTATCCACAATCTTTCTCTTCCCCAAGAGAAATTCAGGATGATCACGCATTGCCAAATAAAATCCTCTATTCGGAAGGGCGACTGTGGACCTTCAGGACGCATACATGCACATCCTGGTATGGAGGCCGCATCGGAAATATCTGCGGTTCTCTCTTTGAGGAGAACATTTTCAGTTTTGTGTGCTCCCTTTTGGTCTCAGCTCAGCGCTGCGTGTCTTTACGAAGATGTCGGTCATCGCAGCTTTCCTCCGGTTACAGGGCATTCACGTACATCTGTATATGGACGACTGGCTCCTACGCAGTCCTTGTCCACCGACGGCATTGAACAATCTACAGCCTCTCCTCCAGCTCCTGTTCCACCTTGGGCTGTCAGTGAACTGGTGGAAATCTTCCATGATGGTCTCCCAATACCTGATTTTCCTGGGTTTCCGTTGGAATACGATCAATACCAGGGTGTTCCTAACGGCAGACAGGATTGCGCATCTATCCACCATGTGTCAGCTCTTCCTCCAGTCTTCACGCATGACGGCTTGGTGGTTCCAGAGACTTCTGGGCCTCATGGCTTCTTGGGTGCTTGCCCTTCCTCTTGCAGGTCGGAAAATGAGGCATACTCAGCTGGCTCTTTGGAGCTCTTGGTGTCAGGCTTCGGACTCTGATTCCAAGATGATCACGGTTCCATCCTGCATGACGACTGATCTAATATGATGGTCCTCGACCAACAACCTTTCCGTGGGGGCCTCCATTCAGGAGCCTGGCCCACAAGTGATGGATACCACGGACTCCTCCCTACTGGGGTGGGGTGCAACACTGGCTCATCTCCAGGCATTCGATCTGTGGACACTTCAGGACAGGCAGTTTCATATCAATTACCTGGAACTCTTGGCTACTTTTCTGGGGCTAAAAGCTTTTCAACCGTCCATCACAAACAAGGTGGTCCGTATTCGCACAGACAACTCTGTGGCGATGTTTTATATAAACCAGCAGGGTGGCACCAAGTCACCTCTCTTTGTGGACCTTGCCATTCAAATTTGGGAATGGGCCATCCAGCACGACATTTGGCTGCTGGCTGTACACATTCCGGGTCACATCAATGTAACTGCACACTCACTCAGCCGCCAGTCAGCAGCCAGCTACGAGTGGGAACTGAACACGGATGTTCTCTCCACCATTTTTCGCCAGCGGGGCACTCCAGAAGTGGACCTTTTTGTGACTTTTACAAACGGGAAACTTCCTCTTTATGCATCCAGGTACGGTCTCTGGGTATCCTCCCTACGGGACGCTCTTGGGATCCTGTAGCACAACATGAAGGCCTATGCTTTCCCGCCACTGCCTCTGGTTCATTGGTCACTCTGTAAGCTCAGAAATACATTGAATTGCACTCTCCTGTTCATAGCTCCTTGGTGGCCAGCCAGATTCTGATTTTCGGAACTTCAGCATCTGTCGAGTCTTCCTCCGATCAGATTGCTGTTGATTCCTGACCTGCTTCACCAGTGCGAGCACCAGATGTGGCACCACTCCCCACAATCGTTCAGCTTGGCGGCCTACTGACGGAATTCAGATTGTTAGCGCAGTTCAACTTGTCCAGGGACAATATGCGCATTATTCAACCGGCCAGAAAACCTTTTACGAGGTCTCAATATAGGAGCAAATGGCTCTGTTTTTGTCACTAGTGCTTAGCTAAGCAAATTGACCCTACGCCTGCTACGGTTGACACAGTCCTATCTTTTGTGTCCTACCTTGCAGCTTCAGGCTTTCATGTCTTGTCTTGCAGAACTTAATTATCTGCCATTGCGGCCTACCTGTCCACAGACAGCTGTTCTTTTTCATTTACCAATCCGGTCATTAAAAGGCATTTTGCAGGTCTCCTTCCTCTTTTTCCAGACCCCCGACCCCAAATGGGATCTGGAATGTGGTGCTTACTGCACTGTGCCATAAGCTGTTTGAACCCATGGCCACTACCGATCTGAAACACCTTTCATGGAAGGTCGCCTTCCTAATTGCAGTGACATCAGCGAGGCGAGTAAGTGAGCTTCAAGATCTTTCTGAGGAACACCTGTTCCTTACTTGTCATAGAGAGAAGGTGGTGCTTCGCACTCATCCTTCCTTTTTACCCTCGCTGGTTACCGAATGTCATTTGAACGAATTGATCTCATTATTTTCCCTTTTTTTTTTTTTTTTTTTCTTTCAAGTTCCGCATCAGATGCTGTCATGACCACTGCTTCCAAGGAGTCAGGAGCAGCCCAACGCCCTTGGAAGCAGGCTCACAACATTCATTGCAGACGCCAGCAAGTCCCTTTAGGGACCTTTTGGGCCTTGTCCTGGCACCGGTGGTGCCAGGCTCATTGTGGGGACTGGTCCCGGCACAAGAAGCGTCGGGCTCATAGCAAATACAGAAGTGCTTGGGTGGACCTACCTGCAGCAGACCAGGCTGCTTCCTTACCGACAAGATGATGTCTTCATCCTCTTCTGGCAGGAACTACTTTTCCTCTGGGTGGGGCTGGCACCACTCCCTAGGACTGGAACTCTTCTGGAAACTGGAACTCTTTTTCTTACCTGGGCGAGGCTGTGGAAGAAGATGCCTAAGCACTCCTGTGCACTATTTAAACCACACCCGATTGGTGCAACGTGCTTCGCGTTATTCTGCATCAGCAGCAGGACGCTCACCGTGTCAGCTCCAGGGAATCTTCCATTCCGGCTCCTGTGAACGCGAAATCTCCGGATTTACCTGATGAGAATCCAATCTTCAGTCTTCAGCAGCATCTGCAAAACAACAAAAACACAGATTAGCAAAGTCAAGGTCAGCGCTTCAGCTTACCCGATCCACCGGAGTGTTTAAGGTATTTGCCGCATTCTTTCTCCGCCATCGAGCCCTGCAAAGACAAAAGAACATTGGTTAGTAACGTTCTGTTTCTGAACGGCTTACCTGTGCGACGTACGCTCCAAAGTCAGCTCGCACCGCACTCCGCCACCTGCAAGGCAAAAGAGAGACATTAAGGTGCGTTTAAAGGCCTAGAACAGACTTTCTACTTACGTGCCTTCATATGCTCCATCATCTTGTTCACTCTTCGGCACAAACCTGGGCATCATCTCCGGCGCCTTCATCATTCTCCATCTGAAAGGAAAAGACATTAAGGTGCGCATTAAAGTACTGTGGCATTCATTCTACTTACGTGCCTCCACGAACTTTGGCATTCTTTCGCCATCATTTCTTCTCAGTGAACCCTGCAGAAAAGGGACGTTAAAAGAGAACATTAAGGACTTTGATATATGCAAAATACGCTTGTGCAATTAACGGCGGTATCGCTCTCTACTTACCCTCTGGAATCAAGAGGCTGATCCCAAATCCAGTGAAGTAACTGGACCCAGAGCCCCTGCACAAGACGCAGGATGGAGAGCCCGGCATTCACCTATTTAAGGTGAGCACAGTTAGCAACCGAGTACCACGGGAGGAGAGAGTGTGGGGGTAGAGACTTCATCCAACCTTCCAGCTACTAATCCCCTGATTTTTCCACTTGTAGACATCTCACCCTCCAAGTCAAGCTTTCGGTGAGAAGGGGGCCAAACCAGGGAGCCAAACGAACCCTACGCCTAACATTGAAGACGGTTTCACCGCCCAGCCAAGACCCGCGCCTCCGAGGGAACCAGGTGAGCGTTACATGCAGAGAGAGTCTTGCACAACCTAGATGTCGGGAGAGCCTTGAAATTCTACCTCGATAGAACAAGTGAACTAAGGGGTTCCTCACAACACTTCGTCACATTCGGAGATCCAAAAGGCAAACCGGCTTCCAAGGCGACCATCTTCCGATGGATTGCATGCTGCATCTTGGAAGCTTAAAGCATTCAAGTTCCTCAACCACCCAAAGGCATCAATGCTCATCTAGTACAGGGAAAAACGGCTGCTGTTGGCTTTCAGAAATATGTTCCTTGGAAAACCATTGCCAAGGCGGCTACATGTGCTTCCCCATCAGCTTTTTGTAAGCATTAGACCTGAGCTCCAGAGCTGATGCCCAGTTTGGTCAGGCTGTGCTAAAGAATTTGTTCCAGTAGGAGTTTTCCATCAACCCTGACTAATTCAGGTGCGTGCTTGTGAATCTGCCACAAGTATGGAGGAAAGGGGACGACATTGGGAGTATA
This sequence comes from Ambystoma mexicanum, assembly GCF_040938575.1. Taxonomy (NCBI): domain Eukaryota; kingdom Metazoa; phylum Chordata; class Amphibia; order Caudata; family Ambystomatidae; genus Ambystoma; species Ambystoma mexicanum. The sequence continues at coordinate 1,028,043,974 of NC_090923.1, read as the reverse complement.
AGAAAGTTACTCACCGTAGTGACTACCTTACTTACTCCTAGCGCATAGGCCCCTTTTCTCCATACACCCGCCGTCCCCTCCAAAAAAGTATCTTCTAGTATTGCTTAAATGGTCTCAGACCTGGCGATAGGAAAGGACTGAAGGGCGATGCGCGGGGCAGAGCTCAGGAAGGTGGGGTTACTGCCATGTGCGGTTCCCCGCGTAAAAATAGGACAAACATTTTCAATTTTGATGCTTTTTTACAAAAGTGCTCCTGTCCCGTACCGAAGGACTGAATGTCCCACAAGTATGGAGGAAAGGGGAATATGGACTAAGAGTAAGTCACGTAGTCACTACGGGGAGTAACTTTATTATTCTACTTCCCCCCGATTGGATTGGACCTTCCCAATTTTCACGCTCCCCGGGAGATAGCTTTGGGAGTCGCGCGCTCTCCAAGTTGGCAGCTTGGCTTTCAATCAACCTTGCTTTCCCCTGGAACACTTCCCAAAGTGAGTTTCCAATCTCCACATGATGTCCGCCACCCCCTTCGGACTACACCCTTGTTGTCGCACAGTGCCAGCACCGCGTTGTGTGTCTGAGATTTCTTTACTTTAGCTACCAGGAGGCGTTTGGCTTTATTCTCTTTTGCACAGTAAAACGGTTTCGTTTTCAACATCGCTTGTGCTGTCCTGTCCGCTAAATGTTTCTCAAGCTTTTTGTGAGTTATACTCCTACATCATGTCCCCTTTCCTCCATACTTATGGGACATCTCTCCGTCCTGTGGGATGGGACCGGAGCACTCTGTAAAAAGCATCCAAAAATTTTGCAAAAATGTGTCCTTCCTCTTTCGCCCATCTGTGCCTTTCTCCGCTAGTTCGGGACTGGACGCACTTGCATCCGCAGAAGATTTCTTCCCTTTTTTCCTCTCTGGCTCTCGCTAGCGATCGTGTACTAGTCTGTCTTTCAAACTAGACTTTCCAGATTGCTCATCGTGTCACTGATGTTTCGCGAGGGCGGATCCCCATCATCATTGTCTGGAGTGTTTGGGTCCGGATCACCGTTGGGACTCCTGTTTTTACTGTGATTTCCTTTTGGTCCGGGCACTTCAGCGTCAGTTGGAGCGGTGGGAGGAGGTGTTCCGTCGAGCTCCTCCTTCGCATTTTCAAGCGTTTATTGACAAAAAGTAGAAACGCCCGTTAAGTTCTTGACTTTTCAGAGCACCCCCGCCCGAGAGACAACTTCCCAGGTTCTTCCCGAGCCGGGAGGGTTGTTGATCGCTCTGTCACTGGGGATTTCCCTTAGGTGCCCGTTGGGCCTAATAATTGTACCAGAGTTTTCTCCTAGGGTCTCCGTAAGGGGCCTGTGGATACCGGAGTGCGCTCCGAGGCCTCTCCTGTGGGGGCTACTTGTAGACCCAGTTCTACTGAGTCGTGGGGTACCGGAGCTCGCTCTGAGGCCTCTCTATCGGCTTCCCTCAAAAAATAAGACCGGGGTTCGCCCCGAGGCCTCGGTGGGGCCTGGTGTTACCGAACGGATGTTCGAGGCCCGCGCTAGTAAGGCTGTTACCGGACCTGGGTCCGAGGTCCCTCGTACAGAGGCTAAGGTTACCAACATTTCTGAGAGGCCTGGCAAGGCCTTATCGCGAAGGGTGTTCCTCACCGTTCCCGCTCTTGCGGCGACACCAGATCTGTTGAGGGGGCAAAGAAGGAGAGTTCTTCTTTTGCCGGCAGTGCCAAAGTCCTTCTTGTGAAGGCTAATTTGGCGATTGGTATGTCTCAGAATCATTCCAGGTCTCATAGTACATAGGGAGATATGTCCACCCTTGCCTCCGGCTCCACCCATTCCACAGGTGGTTCCGCCGGCACCTCCCTTGCCTACGGTGCCTTCACCGACTCTTCCGCCTTTGCCCCCATTGTCCCCCGTGGACAAGGCAGTGCCTGACACGGCTCAGCAGGATCCTGACCTGTCGGATGACACACAGGGCGACCAGGACAATGAGGACCTGCCCCGCTCTATTAGAGCTTTTCATGACCGTGTACTGGACATGTGTTTTTTGGATGTTCCGGTGCCCGAGGCACCCGCCCCACAGGAGGGCGTGCTTTCTGGGGTGTTCACCCTGTCTCCTCTGGAGCGTACCGGCCTGTTCTTGTAGAAGGACGTTCTGGCCGAGGTCCGTAGGGTCTGGGAAAAGCCACACTCTGGACTTTTTGTCAATAAGAAAATTGACGCCGATACAGGCTGCATTCTTCGGAAGAGGTGGCCCTGTCGACTTGTCCGCCCCCTCCTCCTCCACAGTGGTGGCTGCGGCTACCTTACAGTCCAGGCCTGCAGCATCCTCTTCCACGACGGCTACTCAGATTCTGGGGAAAGAGGACAGGCTCCTTGACTCCCCTGGGAGTAAGATTTTCGCTAACTCTGCCTTGCAGCTCTGACAGGCCAATGCCGAACTAGTGTTAGCGGGGGATAATATGCGGATATGGAAAGGTCTGTCGGAGTTTGAGGAGTTAATTCCGGTCGAGAAGCTGGAGGATTTTAAGGCGGGTTTATCCGACGCCAGGGTCTTGGCCCAGGATCTCCTGGAGGCTGCGGCTCACCATGTAGACACCTTGGCACGGGGCCTTATGCTGGGGGTTGATACCTCCCGACAGGTGTGGCTACATGCCACCAAGTTTTTGAAGGAAGTACAGGACAAGGTGTTGGACCTTCCGTTTGACAGTAAGGAGCTGTTTCGTTGTACAACGGATATAGAGTTGACCAAGACGAATGATAGCACGCAGACAGCTAAGTCCTTGTCGGTCCTGGTTAAAACCCCCCTTTAAAATCCAGAGACCGCTGTCGCAAAGTCGGCCCTCCTCTGGTTTCAGGGGCTTCCTTGACCGGAAATCTCATAGAGTGGATACCCCTTTGGGGAATAACTGCGGGAGGCAACAACGGACTCGGTTTTTCTCCTGCTCCTCAGCCTCCTCCTCAGGTTCAGGTGGCAGCACCACTGAAAAACCTACAAAATGAGGGTCCTCAGCGCTCGCACGAGACCCTGGCGGGAGGACGCATTGCTTCTCATTGGGAGGCGTGGCAGACCATCACCGAAAACAGATGGGTCTTCTCAGTCGCTCGGGCGGGCTTCTGCTTGCCTCTACCCCACCCTTCAACCCTCCTTTCCAGCTTTCGGGATCGCCCTCCCTGAATGCCGAGGTGCAGAAGCTTCTGGACCTCAGAGCAGTGGAACCTGTTCCTCTTGGGGAATGAGGGGAGGGCTTCTACTCCCGGCTGTTTATGGTGCCCAAACCCAACCAGGCTGGCCTGCGCACCAGCCTAGACCGTTCCCAGTTCAATCTTTTCCTACCCCAAGAGAAATTCAAGATGATTATGCCCAGCTAGATATGGTCTTCCTTGCAGAAGGGTGATTGGCTCAGCGTAGTGGATCTTCAGGATGCGTACATGCATATTTTGATTTGGAACCCACACAGGAGATATCTCCTTTTCTCATTGGGAGAGGAGCACTTCCAGTTTTGAGTGCTTCCTTTTGGCCTCAGCTCGGCGCTGCGTGTCTTCACGAAGATGTCTGTGATTGCGGCCTATCTTCGTCTGCAGGGTATCCATGTGTATCTGTATTTGGACGACTGGCTCTTACGCAGTGCTTGCCTGTTGAAAGCCATGTGCAATCTTCAGTCTCTCCTTCAGCTCCTGTTCCATCTTGGGCTGTCAGTGAACTGGCGGAAATCTTCCATGACGGTCTCGCAGGACTTGATTTTCCTGGGTTTTCGCTGGAACACGATCGACTGTAGGGTGTACCTGACCGGGGACAGAATGGCGGATCTGTTAGCCACGTGTCAGATGTTTTCTCAGTCGGAGAGCATGTCAGTCTGGTGGTTCCAGAGGCTTCTGGGCCTCATGGCCTCGTGCGTGTTGGCTCTTCCTCTTGCTCGTCTCAAGATGAGGCGAACTCAAATGGTTCTTCAGGGTTCTTGGCGTCAGGCTGTGGATCCGGACTCGAAGTTGATAATGATTCTGGCTTCCATGAGACTGGACCTGGAGTGGTGGTCATCTCTCAGCAGCTTGTCGGTGGGTGCGGGGTTTCAGGACCCAGCCCTTACGGTGACGCTCACGACGGAATCCTCCCTTCTGGGGTGGGGTGCGGCCTTGGATTGATCTTTGGTCGCCTCAGGACAAGCTCCTTCACATAAATCATCTAGAGCTTCTGGCGATCTTCCTAGCGCTCAGGGTGTTCAGACTGATCATTGCCAACAGGGTGGTCCGTATACGCACAGACAATGTGGTGTCAATGTATTACATCAACAAGCAAGGGGGAACCAAGTCTCCCCCTCTCGTGGGCCTGTCCATCCAGATTTGGGAATGGGCTGTTCTTCACGGTGTTTGGCTGCTTGCAGTGCACATTCCGGGCCAGCTGAATGTCACAGCAGATGCCCTCAGCCGGCGGACAATGGTCCGCTACGAGTGGGAATTGAAGGCAGAGGTCCTCTCATGGATTTTCCTGCGTTGGGGCACACCGGAAGTGGACCTCTTCGCTACGGCAACAAACAAGAAGCTTCCTCAGTATGCCTCCAGAGGGGGGCTGGGAGCCTCCTGTCTGGGGGATGCTCTCGAGATTCCATGGCACAACATGAGGGCTTATGCTTTCCCGCCACTGCTTCTAGTTCACCGAGCAATTTGCAAATTGAAGAACTCGATGAACTGTTCTCTTCTACTCATATCCCCGTGGTGGCCGGCCAGGTTTTGGTTCTCGGAACTGCAACACCTGTCGGTGTATCCACCGATCAGGTTACCAGTGACCCCCGATCTTCTTCATCAGGGGGAGCAGCAGCTGTGGCACCCCTCCGCACAATCGCTCAGCTTGGTGCCATGGTGCCTGAGTTCAAGTCTATAGAACATCTTAACTTATCTGTGGATAACATGCGTATTATCCAGGAAGCCAGGAAACCCTCAACTAGGTCCCAGTACAGTAGCAAATGGCGTAGGTTCTGTCATTGGTGTTTAAGCAAGCAGTTGGACCCAAGGGAGACTACAATTGACAAGGTACTGTCGTTTCTGTCCTTCTTAGCAGAGTCGGGTGTCCACGTTCTGTCATGCAGAGCTTACCTTTCTACGGACCAATGCTCTTACTCTCTGTGTAACCCAGTGGTTAAGAGGCATTTTGCAGGCTTGACACGCCTCTATCCTCCAATTCGTAATCCGATCCCAACGTGGGATCTAAATGTGGTCCTGACGGCATTGTGCCATAAACATTTCAAACCGATGGCCACGGTGGACCTCAAGTGCCTATCCTGGAAGGTGTCCTTTTGGTCGCTGTTACGTCAGCAAGGCGGGTGAGTGAGCTCCAGGCCTTGTCGGTGGAGCATCCCTTCTTGGTCTTTCACAAGGATAAGGTGGTCCTACGGAAAAATCCTGCTTTCCTGCCAAAGGTGGTATCCGAGTTCCATCTGATTCAGTCGATCTCCCTGCCGGTCTTTTTTCTGAGCCCTGCCTCGGAGGCAGAAAGGGTTCTGCATTGTCTCGATGTCAGAAGGGCTCTTAAATTCTATCTGGACAGAACATCCGAGCTTTGGAGTTCTCAACTGTTTGTGACCTTTGGTAACCCACAAGGTAAGCAGGCATCTAAGGCGACTATTTCTCGGTGGATCGGCACCTGCATTATGGAGTCTTTCACCGTCCAAGGGCTGAAGCCTCCTGAAGGCATTCATGCACACCTGGTGCGGGGCAAGGCAACCGCGGTTGCCTTTCAGAAATATGTTCCCTTGGAGACCATCGCTAGGGCAGCTACTTGGGCCTCCCCATCCGCTTTCTGTAAGCATTAATGTCTAGACATGAGCTCAAGAGCTGATGCTCAGTTTGGTCAGGCTGTGCTGAAGAACCGTTTTCAGTAAGGGGTATTTCCATCCACCCATAGTTCCTGTAAGGAGTGCTTGGGAATCTCCCATAAGTATATAGGAAAGGGGACGTGATGTAGGAGTAAAACCAGGTTACTCACCGTAGTGACAGCCTTACTCGTAGTCCATAGTCCCCTTTCCTCCATACGCCCGCCCGCCATCCCCTCTAATAAGGTTCCTCTGTTATTGCTAATAGGTCTTGGACCTGGCGATAGAAAAGAACTGATGGGTGATGTGCAGGGCGGAGCCGAGATGGGCGGGGTTACGGCTGCGTGCCGGGCCCCGCGCAAGAAAGAGAGGAAGGACAAATGTTTGCAAAATTTTTGGATGCTTTTTACAAAGTACTCCGGTCCCGTCCCACAGGACGGAGAGATGTCCCATAAGTATGGAGGAAAGTGGACTATGGACTAGGAGTAAGGTGGTCACTATGGTGAGTAACCTGGTTATTTTCAGAGCCTGCCAGACCGCCCGTGATCCAGTTCGCTTGTGCTCCTGCTCCACACCCCCCCATCAGGCCCAATCGGATTCTCTGCCGCGCTCATTGTTAGGCAGGAACCTGTGCAGTTCCCTTAGGGAACACTGCAAAAGATTTAAGACTACAGGTGTTGGCAGTAAACCCACTTGGTAGCAGTCTGCACCACCCAGATTTACCTGGTAGCTGTGGCTGAGCAGTCAAACTTCCCTCAAGAAGAGTTAAGCAGTATGCAAAGTATACACAATAGGCACTCAGATACAACAATACAAGCAAACACTGACCAGAGCTTTGGTATCAAAGTATATAATTATTTATTTAAAAACACAGTTTGAAACACTCCAGCACTCTTATTGTAAAATATTCTAAATACAGTTGCTATTGTAATATATACACCCCTTTTTCCTTATCAGATAAGTCACTGTAAAACACCACTTATTTTCATACAGAGGTGAGCGCTTAACTAGCTGGCACTCCAATAAGTTTGTGAGAAAGGGAGGGAAAAAGACAGAATATGGAAAGGTACACCACTCTAAGATTCAGGAACAATGTTAGCAAGGCAGAAGAGCAAAAGTCACTGGTGAGCCAAAGTCCAATGGCTGGGCCCACTCTTAGAGAGAGCAGAGCACAAATGCGCCCAAGATCCAAGATCGCACAGTTACACTAGGCTTAGAAAGTCTTGCAGAGGGTTCAAAAAGAGTTTAGAGAGGCTTAGGAAAGTTTAGCCAGGGTGTCCCAGGCTAACCCAGGTTCGAAAGCCGGGGTCTAAATCTACCCCGTACAGTCGGTAGCAAGGGAAGCCAGGCGGGACACAGTACCTTAAGTGGGAAGGATCCTCCAGCGGTGGCAGTTGTTCCTGGTAGTGGGTGCAAGTTGCGTTGTCGTCCAGGGGAAGAGAAGATCTCGACTTGGAGGAAAGATGAAGGTCGCTGCACTACCAGGGCAGAAACCAGCCGGAGAGTTTTCCGGTTAAAGGTGGTACCTTTGTTTCGCGGTCGTGGTAAAACGTGGTATCCCGGTTGCCGGGGTGCTTGGCACGGGCAAGGCGACCACGAGGTACGTCGGGAAAGCGAAAAGACGGTGAAACTGGTTATCCCCACCAGTCAAAGGAAGAAGACTCTCCGGCAAGAGATCTCCTCTGTCGTTGGGAAAAGTGGTGAGTCAGTCCAGCAGGGCTCCACCGGTGGCGGTGTCGTGGCAGGTCGGCTCAGATTCTCCCTCGTCGGATTCTTGGGTCCTGTGGCGACTTCTGAAGTTCCAGTCCCCAAAGCCCTGCTTTTATGCAGCAAACCCCCATTCACTCAGCCTAGCTGTCACTCAAACATGCTAAGTGGTGAGCCGGCCGGCTCACCACTTGGGCCAATCAGGATGGAGTGCGACTTGATTTGCCTAGGCAACTCAGTCCAGGGTGCCTAAATTTCCCTCCACCCCTCCTAAGTACCCCAGACAGAGTGGCACCACTTTGGAGGGCTTCTGTGGAGAAGCCCGCCAAAAAGTGGAACAAAGGGCTCGACTTGGGTTGGAGTCACAGAAGAGAACACAAACGCCATTTTAGAATCAAGTTTTGGCAAAAAATACCAACCGGAGAATTAATATTAATTAAATAAACCGGCGGTATGTTCGAGGCTACCGTAAATAATTAAATAAAGATAGTATCCTAAAACAATGGGAAATCCCATAGGAAAATATTCTGGTTGAATATAAAAAGTAGTATCCACTGCCACCAGCTAAAACTCGAGCAGGGGGGACGGAGACGTGCCCCCTCGACTAACAGACCCTGGGGCAATTGAATTGCCCCAGTCAGTACGTCCACAATATGATGGTTTGTACTGGTTCTGTCCAGAATTTAAGACTAGTAAAGTCAATGGTGACTTTACATGCCCTGGGAGACAGTAGTCAGTCCCAGGGTATGGAGTCTATACCGGGGGGTCACTATGACACCCCTGTGTTACTGCACGGAGGGTGCTGTGTAACACACATCACAAAAACACATGAAGCCCTATGGAGTAAAAGACCCCATACCCCATAGCCCATTAAACACATCTAGATTCAAAGAAACACACTCAAATCATGCCCAAGAGTGAGGGTAAAAGAGTCTCACTCTTGGCAGGAGAAAAAAATAAACCCCAAAAATCCAGCAAAGCTGCTGGGGGACTCACTAGGTTAGGAAATTCAGCCTAAACAGAGAATTCTCCCTAACACTCATGTACGCTGCACAATCGCCCTAGAGCAGAGGTCTTCAAACTGTGGGGAGCGCCTCGCAGGGGGGTACCAGAGCCCAGCATGAAATGTGTGTTAAAAAAAAATAAAAATACGTGTTTTTATTTTATTTTTTCCTTTTTTTGTTTGTTTTATTTTGCAGGATATGGGCAGGGGCGGCTCACATGGTCAGACTGGACCATAAAACAGCTCAGGCACCAATGAAAAAGGCTCCTGCAGTTGCAAATGGATACTCATTCCTTTAGGCACAGAATGTTTGAATAGTACCCAAGTGGGTGTTTTTTGTCAAAATGTAAGCACATTGTGATATTAAAGAATATTTATTCAACAACAATGGTCAAAACTACTAGCTGCATAGTGAAGTAATTCATCAAACTGGCCCACATTGGCCAAAAAGAGTGACCCATTTTGACTTTCCTATACTAGCATTTTGTGTTTTTGGTACGGGTGTTGCCCTAATATCCTATAGGCCAGTCCGAGCCTGGTGGCTCATCCATAATGGGTTCGTCACCCAGTGGCCCACTCATTATGGAGTAGCCGAGGAGCCAGCCCAGTGAAACACTGCGTACTCCCTCAGCTGCTTTTATCAAGCTCAGGGTGTGCTCCTGGGTTGGCTGAACTGTCAAAGGGAAACACTGTTTCCCTTTGACAGCACAGTACTCCAGCCGCACATGCTCACTGAGCTATGCAAGGCTGGGGGCGTTTTGCTTTGCCAGCCTTACGTAGCTCATTGGAAATGCTGGCTGGAGCACTGCATGTCTGTATGTGTGAGGGGGAGCTCCTGCACCTCCTCGCACATACAGACAGAGCAACCTGGAGTGGGGCATTTCAGCACCCACTTGTAGGTCCCTGCAGAAGGTACGTTTATGTTCATTTATTTTTTTATTTCATTAGTGTATGGATGCATGTATGCTTGTGTTATGAGTGAGTGTATGGTGATGGGTGCTCGTATGATTGCTGTGTGAAGGTGTGTGTGTTTGTTTTGGTCCGTTGACCTGATTTGCTTTATCTATTATAGATGTCCAGTGAAAAATACCATGCTTTCCCCCTTCACCCCCCAGCGCCAATTGTAAACTGTTTGGCTTTTTATCAATTTTATTTTAAACGTATGCTAAAAAATGCAACATTTGAACTCATTATTTAAAAAAAAAAAATCGCGGTGGAAAACCCCCCGAACCCCACTTGATTGGTTCGGGCTCCCTCGCTGCGCTCGGTTGCTATGTCATTTTTGTGGGAAATATTTATTCCCCTACACTTAAAAAAAAAAAATCACCAGCTCCCACTGGCCCTCGGGCTGTGTTGGGCACAGGGTGAGGGGAGCCCAGGGTCTGTGATGGGGTGGAGAGAGCCCAGGGACTGGGTAGGAGTGGGGTGGAGGGAGCCCAGTGACTGTGATGGGAGCAGGTGGGGGAGCCCAGGGACTATACTGGGTGTAGGGTGCGGTGACAGCGCAAAATAGTTCATAACCAATTGTACATACTGTCCATTTGGCATTTTTTGGGAGGGGGCCGGCCTGCCCAAATTTTGCTCAGGGGGGGGCCCAGGCCAAAAAAGTTTGAAGACCACTGCCCTAGAAGGATCCGAGTTACTATTTTCGTGAAACTATTTCGTTATCAAGTCTGCAATCTCTAGACATAGAATTGGATTCTGTAATATTGGTTCATATAGCTTCCAAGGGCATCTAGACCTCTCCAGTCTGCCCACTATAGACCAGGTGAGTGTCACTGGTGCCTGGTCCATAGTGTGTGCAGCCCTAATTCCACCTCACGGACACGTGTAAAAGCCACTAGCTACCAGCAGGAGATCCCACCTCGAAGCCCCCATAAACATGTGAATAAAATGAGAAGTCCTTCCTTTCCCCATGAAACAGCCTCCCAGTGTCTACCAAGCCCAGTTCCCTAATGAAGGATGCATGCTGCATGTTTGAAGTCCAGCCTAGTAGTGTGCAGGGTTTTGTCCATCAGGGGATTGGGTAACAGGTTGAAGATGCCCCCTATTGGGAGTTCCCCTTCAATAAAGGGAGTGCTTGTGAGAGGAAGTCTTCCAGGTCACCCCCAGCCCCCTGCACATAGGTAGAAGCGTATAGAGATATCCATGTGAGCTTGCGTTCCCATAAGCACCTCTTGAGACCTATGAATCTTCCCTGTGGGTCCTGCAGAACCATAATCTTGAAGAATGAGATTTCCTCGCCCATCAAGATCGCCACCTGCCGCTTCCCCAACCTCCTCATCCCCCTGGCCCGCCTTGAGGCGAAGAACTGTCTCAGGAACTCCCTAGCTTGCATGCGTTTCTCATCCTGCTCAAGCAGGTGAGTCTCCTGCAAAAGGACGCTGGAGAGGGACATATCCCATAGCTGCTTAAAAATAGATTTCCTCTTCATTTGGGAGTTAAGCCCCTGCACATTCCACATGTCCAGCTTGATAAGATCCCCCCCACCCAGAACTACTTCTTCCTCAGCCATAACATCCCAAATGGCAGTACCCCAATCCAATAGCCCTCATCCCTCGAGGTGAACCCCCCAAGCAAAACCCCTTCCATGCTAGGTCCACAGTAAACTTTTGAACCCCCCCCCCCCACACACCCTCTCCCCTCATATCCCCAAATACACCAAACATTGAAAATATTGTTAAACAATCATCTGACTAAATCAAATAGGACGCCAATTTGGAAAGCAATGTAACAACCATAAATGTGCTCCAACTCCTGCCCCCAGGCCCAATACCCGCAATTCTTTTAAACCCCAGGCCACAGGTAAAAGAGAATCCACCCAATATGACTCACCCCATCAGGTCCCCATTTCACCAGTGACGGACCCCATATCAGGTCTTCTTATTTGGACCTTTCACCCTCTGTCCTCTCCTTACCTTCATCCACTTCTGTGTCCCCTCACGTGCAGGCCCAGAGGACCCTGCCCCCCCCTTCCAGGTCCGCCCCCTTCTCTGTCGCCTCTCTGTTATGCAGTAGGCTTTCTGTCTCTCAGTGTTCGCACGGTTATAGTTTCCTTTGGAATGAGAAGTGGAGCACATTCCGTCAATGATCTGAGTGCTCTTCGCTTTTCCAGCGTGGTGGAGGCCAAATCTTGATAAAGGGAGAGAGTGGCATTGCGGACAGTAATCATAGAGCGGGTTCTGGCCTTAGTCATTATAGGCTCTTTACCCTGAAAACGAACCCATGTGAGAAAATCGGGAGGCCTGTCCTGCGGGGAAGACTCTTTCCCTCTCCTCGTCCGGTGGGTCCGGTCTAATTCAATACCTGCATCTCCCAGAACTTCCAGAATGGAACGGAAGAGGTCTGACTCAAACCCAGGAAGGTCCTCGTCCGTATCGCTGATGGAACACCTCGAATCCTAATTTTTTTATTTTTTTGTATTTTTTTAAACATTTTTATTTAACGATTTTATTTTCAAAAATGTTAACAATAACGAAATACATAGACAATTGCAAAACAATATGCATCAATCACAAATAATAAACTATATACAGTACCCCCCCTCCCCACAGAGTCACAACATATCCAAAAAATCAGGTTCAATACAATAAAAGAAATTTACTCCAAATCTTGTTGAATAAAGCATTTTTCTTCTCCCTATAATACAACACTCTTTATATTTCCGCCAGATCATGCATTTCCGCCACCCACATCTCAATTGTAACAGGAGCAGACGTTTTCCAATTTCTCAAAATCAGTTTTTTCCCCACCAACGCTCCCCGGAAAAACAATTTTCTCTGGGAAGTACACAAGCCATCCAGTTCCTCATCACTACCCAGCACAACAGTCTTAAAATCCAAATTTATCCTTTCATCAAGAACCTTCTCACAAATCCGGTCAAATTCGAACCACATACCCCTCACCCTTGAACATTCCCACAACATATGTTCTAAGGTGCCAATCTCATATACACATGCCCAGCATTCAGAGTTGTCACTCATCCCCCTTTTCAACATTCTCTCAGGCGTCCAGTAAGTTCTATGTAAAATCTTGATTTGACGTGATCTTTCACCCAGACTCAAAGAGCACAACTTCACATTTTCACAAATCCGTGACCAATGTTGTTCCGTAATATTCTGACCAATCCTCCTGTTCCAATCCAATCTCAGAGCATCATTTGTCCTATACTTCGACACAATCAGTCTATACACATAGCTAACCAAGCCACAGCCACTCACCCCTGGCTTCCAACCAAGCATATCCATATTGATCCCTTCTTCCACATTCACTTCACCCACCGCCCTCGTGATCTTCTGATAAACCAGACAAAAACTAGGAATATCGAACCTCACCTGTATTTCCCTGGCAGTCATCCAATCCACACCACTGAAAAGATCCCCTATCCACTGCACCCCAGCCAAAAATCGATCATGCCAGAACAAAACTCTCCCTCCATGTGTAACACTTGGATTCAGCCAAACCGAAGCATTCTGATCTTTCAGTGCATTGAAACCTAAACAATCATTCAAGACCAGCCATGAATTCCGCAAACTTAGTCAACGGATTCTCCAATTTCGTTTTGCATTGTTTACTCGTTAGCAGAGCCCTTGGAGACAACAGGCCTACATGGCTAGCTTCCGCACAAACCCAATCATCCTGTTGTGATGTAAGAAAGGTAAACAAAGTTAGTGACATAAAAGCCAGGTGGTATTCTTTGAAATTTGGGACTCCCAGTCCACCTCTAGATAAGGGCAACTGTAACTTACTAATCTTCAGACGCGGAGGCTTATGAGTCTATCCAACCCACTCCAAAATGTTCTTGCAATATCTAATGGGATCATACTCGACACAAAGTTAACTCTAGGAGTCAACACCATTTTTAAAGTGTTCACCTTCCCCCAAAGGGAAAGGTGTAGCAGATCCCATCTCTCCAAATCCGATTTAAAAGTAGTGCACACCATATCCATTCCCTCTCACAAAGTCAACAACATTAGGCAAAATCCAAACTCCCAAGTACAACATTTTCTCCGCACACCATTTGAAGCCCAAGCTTGTAATTAACTGTTTGTCACATAATGGTACCAAGGGCAAAACTTCTGATTTTGTCCAATTAATCTTGTATCCAGAGCACTGATGAAAGACATCCAAAATATTCATGAGCACTGGCACTGATTCACCAAGATTTTTGAGGACCAATAACAAGTCATCAGCGTATAACCACACTTTTTGTAGCAATCCCCAGCAGTTAATACCATGCAGGCCATCCTCTGTTCTAAGTGATATGGCCAAAGGTTCAATACTAAGTACAAATAACAAAGGAGATAGCGGGCAACCTTGTTGCGTGCCCCATTCCAGGTCAAACGGTCTTGATCTCAGAACATTAGTTTTAACATCTGCCGTTGGCTTGGTATATAGCAGTCTAATCCAGGAACTAAATTGATTCCGAAACCCATCTTTCCCAGTACCTGAAACATAAATTGCCAGTTGACTCTATCAAACGCCTTTTCAGCATCCAATGAAAGGACCACCGAGTCATCCGATAACTCAGAAGCCTTAGAGATGGTGCATAGCAATTTCCTCATGTTGCTGAACGTTGTTCTACCCAAAGCCAGACTGATTCTGATTTATCAGCTTTGGAAGAAGAACTTCTAGTCTTAACGCCAGAATCTTAGCCAGGATTTTATTGTCAACATTGATTAAACTAATTGGCCTGTAACTGGACGCCAAATTTTCATCCTTGTTTTTCTTTAGAAAGACTGAGATCGTTGCATGCCTAGTTGTGTCTGGAAGCAATCCCTTATCCCTCATCCTTGAATCCTAATATTATCTTTGCGCAAGGGATTTTTCTCATCTTCTTGCTTGTATGCCTTATCCCACCTCATATTCCCCCACCTAAGGCCAGGAGGATAGCTCGGGGGCAACACGTTTGTCTTGGTAGCAACACAGGTTTGAATCCCGGGGTTGCACTTAGAAACTGGTCCTCGGTATTAAGTGCGTTCATAAAAGAACAATTATAATGATATGATTGTTCACAAAGGATGTCCTCCAACTTAGAGACTCGATGTTCCACCTCAGAGACCCTTTTATCCAGTGCCATGATTGTATTGGATCGTTCCTACATGCTCTTATGGATCTCCCTCATTTCGGCCAATAAATCTTGCAAATCCGACTTAGTAGACATCTGTTTCAGCAAGGCTGGTACTGAGTCCGGCTCATGCAGTTGGACCGTTGTCATCTCACTGCGCTTTCCCTTTTCTGGTGGCTGCAGCATCAATGAAATGTCACATTCTTTACCCTCTTTGGTTGTCTTCGCCATGGCCCTGTCAACTTTGGAGCTAGTGGGACCATCCATTGGGAGCCCCTTTCCCTCCGACACGCTCCCCAGCAGCCAGTTTTTTGGATGCCTTCAGGGGTAGCACACACCTGTATCCCGTGAGGAGGACCAAGCTCTACACCACCGGCTCCCCCATTGGCGGGCAGAGCCTTTGCAGGATCGCAGAGTACAAAAGTACTGTGTAGAGCCCCTGTGGGTAGCAGCAGTCAGAGATATGCATGGCTGCTGTGATTCCCCCGCCCCCCCCCAAAGTTAACCATCCCTAACAGGCGGGGTCTGAACACAGGTCACGCATTAGTGCAGCCCAAAGAAAGGACCTACTCCTCCAGGCACCCTCCCTTCCGATACCTTCCAGGTGCTAGCAGGCTGTTGGCTCAGTTAGTAACACAGTGAACAGGGGGGCATAATGCAGCCTCCATGCTAGGGAGGCAACCCAGAGAGCAGCAATGACACCAACGGGATTAGGTTTGTAGGTCACCGCTCCATGTAGCTGTACATTAGGGGCTAACCAGCATAATGCAACAGAGGATTAGCATATATTTTCAGAGACTGCGGAGTGGAGCATATATTGTGCGCATCAAGGAGGACTCGTGTTCATCTGGCATTCCAGGTGGGAGCCCAGCACTTATTTGTTTATTCATAGCCTGCACTTGGCCCGGGGAAGCTCCTTTCCCATGTTGTGTGGTCGGAGTGCCCACACAGCAAGTCAGGCATTCCAAGCCCCCAGGCTAGCCATGGAGCCTTGCAGCCCCCACTAAGTGCTCCCGCCATGGGGCTCAGCTACGTTATGCCACCGCTGCAGGTGTCTGCTCCTGGCTGTCACAGCAATCCCCGATCTTACCCCAGCTGTTAAGCCTTGCAGGGGAGCCCGGCTGCCATGCAGGGGGGTGCAAGGTAGTTTGCTGCCTCAGGCCCCAGAAGTCGCCATCATGCGCAGGTTGCGGACCAGAGCCATCCACTCCGATCTCCTATATTCGAGCACCATCATGGCTCCGAAGATGAACAGACTGCATCCTTGCTTCACTCGCAATGTATTCCGATGGCTCCGATCTGAAGTATGTGTGAATGGAGCACCATGCATAAATGTCCTTGACCTCGCCAGGAGGCCCTTCGGGAGCCGTGTTCCTGATGGCATGCCTAGCCACCAAGTCTTCTAACAATCTTTCAGTTCTCTTTCTCTCCAAGTATAAGACAGTTGATTTCCTTAACCGTTTATACTCTATTGACTCCAGGTACGTTTGTTCCAACTTCCCCCATAGTGGCATCCCTTATATGGAGACTTGTTCAAGTGTTATTTTCATTCTTGGCATTTATTGGCTTGTGGCAATACTTGTTCCAATCTTCCCTATATTGATCACCTTTCATAAATGAAGATTTATACAGAAAGGTGGAATGTAGTTGACCAAGCTATAGAGAACATTCCTTAAGGTGAAACGTGAGAAGGGTTTGAGAAAGTCATTAATGATGGTAAAGAGTCTGCCTGTCAATCCCTACAATCGGGCCTAGACCTGTCGGACTGTGTGGGCAGAGACATGGGGTCTAGCGCAGTAATTGGGAGATTTGCATGACTGCGCAAATCTGTGTTCGCCCTTGTCATCCAAAAATGGCTTTTGGATATGCCCTTTGATGGGTCTAACCTTACCTATTTGGGCATAAAGCAGACAACAGCCTGGAAAAAATGACAGGTTTAAAAGGCTGCAGCAAAATCTTTGGAGCAGCCATCCGCCAGCTACAACATCCTCCACCCTTACAATCTTTGAGAGGACGGTCCTTTTCAATATTATTCTGCTATGGGCAAAAGGGAAGAGGCCAGGCAGTACAAAAGCAAGGACAAAGATGGCTTTTATGTGCCCTCTAGTGGTCATGGAGGAAAGACTGCACAGGCAGCAACCTCCTCATTTCCCTCAGCCACAACTCCAAAATCTCTCTGAGCACTTTGCTCACAAGACCCCGGTGGGAGGCAGGTTGACCCAGCATCCACAAGAATGGCATCTTATTACTTCAGATGCATGGGCACTACAGACAGTGGACCAAGGGTACTGTCTCCCATTTCTAAAAAAAGGCCCCCAGGTTGCCCCCAAGCAAGCAATATCTTTGGGAACCAGATCCGCTCCTTCTACAGGAGATTCTTTCCTTGTTGGCGAAAGGTGCCGTAGAGAAGGTACCTGTAGCGGAACGATACCAGGGTTGGCACTCCATCTATTCCCTGGTTCCCAAGAAAGACTGATGACTGCGACCAAGCCTTGACCTGAGTCCCTTAAACAAGTTCCTCAGGAAACATAAATTCAAGGTGATCTTTCACAGATCTGGATGTGTTGCTTTATCTTCGAGATGCTTACTTTCATCAACCCAGACACAGAAAGTACCTGAGGTTCACCATTGGCAGTTCTCACTATCAATTTTGAGTACTGCCTTTCGGGCTTACCTCTGCCCTGGGTGTCTTCACCAAGTTGATGGCAGGGGTGGGAGCGTATCTAAAGAGCATGTCGGTGGATGCTTTGAACAGGAAATCGTTCTAGAGATCTTTGCTTTTTGGGGAACTGCTCAAGTAGATCTGTTTAAGTCCAGTATCAACCGGAAGTGCGACCTGTTCTGCTCCTGGGAATTCCTGCAGAGAGATGATCTGGGGATGCGTTTGTAGTGTACTTGGAATTTACACTCCTGTACTTATTCCCACGAGTCCCAATCATCCTTCATGTCATCAGGAGGTTCAGGAAGTTTGGGAAAGCCATGATCTTGATTGGGCAAGGAGGACGTGGTACCTGGACCTTCTAGACATGTTCATCTACCCTGCATGCCATCTCCCCCAGGGAGAGTAGATCTTCTCTCACAAGACAGAGGCTGTCTTCTTCTTCCAGGAACCAGAACACTGATCATTCAGGTCTAGTTTCTGAGAAGCTAAAATAAAAAGATTGGGACCTCCCGCAATACCTTATGGAGTAGTTGCTTTCGGTTTTGAAGGCCAGCAACAAAAGCACTATACCGCTGCCATTGGAACAAGTTTTGCAGCTGGTGTAGAGCTAAATATAAATATCCTTCTTCTTGCAATACACCTGCAGTGCTTTCTTTTTGACTGCACCTAGCCCATCAAGGTGGCTACTGTTAAGGGGTCTTATCTATTTTTAAATGCTCGCCTTAACACGGCTATTACTTTAAGATGCCTGAAAGGACTAATACATTCCCACCGGTGCCTTTTCTGGTTCCTTCCTGGCATTTTAATCCGGTACTAACTTTTTTTAATGAGAGCTCCATTTGTGCCTCTCCATTCTTGTCCTCTCAGGTTATTATTGTCGAAAACCATCTTTCTAGTAGCCATCACTTCTCCTCAAAGAGTGAGTGAGCTACAAGCCTTGTCGTGCAAACCACCATTTACTACCTTCTCCAAGGAGAAGGTAATTCTGAGGATTAGTCTCCTTCCTTCCCAAGGTGTTTTCTGAATGTTATCTGACACAAAAGAGAACACTACCAGCTTTTTCCTCCTCACCCTTCTAAGGGTGAAGCGAGGTTACACAGACCTGAACTGAAAAGGAACCTTAGCTTCTAGATTTCTACAATGGCAAACGTCAGATAAATCGGACCAAGCCGTGACAAAACAAATTCTATTGAGTTGGATCATCCTACATATTTCGGAGTGCTACATTGCTGGAAAAGATGTCCCTGAAAACCTAAGAGGGTATGAGGTAATATTATCCCCATATATATGGTCGCCGTAAATAATATCGCCGGGAAAAGGTTGCAGCGATATTATATTATATGGGTGACCATATATATGGGGACAGGGGCAAATAAATAAATAAATAAATAAAAGTTTGAGGGTTGCGGGGGTGTCCCCTGCATGTTCCATGCAATAATGTCGCCACAAAAAACGGCAATTTTTCGGCGATATTTTTGCATGGCGCAATTTTTGTGCCGACATTACATGGAACCCCTAAGAGCCCATTCCACCAGGGGAGTGGCAACCACTTTGTTTCTCAAATGGTGTACCAGTGCAGGACATTTGCAATGCCGCAACTTGGTCCTCAGTCCATACTTTCTCAAAATTGATTTTTTATTTTACATTAGTCAAAAGATCCATGACAACAAAGTTACAGATATCCAACATAAAAGCAAAAATGAATTAAAAAAATCAGCAACCAAAGATGAGCATAACAAAATGTATTGAACCACAAAACTAAGGAAGAAAAGAAAGAAGAGACGGGAGCAGAGGAAGAAACAAAAAGAGACCAAAAATGTGCCATTCGAGACAAAAATAAGTTATAGCAACTATAAAATTCATGAGTAATGATATGTCATTTCCTAGGACATGAAAGGCCTATACGAACACAAGAATTGAGCAGTGTACCATGCATATTACAAATGAATTGTGACATAACAGTTCAGCGTAGGCAGTCAGTTCGGACACATTAACCATAAACATCAAGGAAGCTCCCCACATGTGTCCACAAACTTATCATTATCTCTGATTTCTTTGTAAATAGTCCTTTCATAGATGGAAACAGTAAGCAACTCTTCCACCCATTCATCGATGCAAATAGAGGCAGAAGATTTCCAGGCCCTTAAAATCATCCTCTTTGCAATCATACACGCCCAGCGGAACCATATTTTGTTAAACAAATCAATGTCCTGCAACAGAGCTACATCCCCAAGTACCAGAAGAGATGCAGCTATAGGAACTGTACAGCATAAGACTAAACCTAGTCGGTCACAGACTCCCTCCCAGAATGATTTAGTTTTGGGACAGAACCAGATCAGGTGACTGAGAGTGCCCCTTGCTTGCTTACACTTCCAACACAATTTGTTCTCACGCACTGGTGTCCAATAAGTTCTAAAAAGGAGTTTGATTTGCGATACTCTCAAGCCCCAATCCATGCTCATCAGTTGTACATTATCACAGCATCTTCGCCAGCAACCCTGATCAATCACTTCATCCAGTTCTTCAGCCCGAACCGTTACAATCTAAGGATCTCCCTTAGAGCGTTATTTCAGGATTCCCTACATAGTGGCAGCAGGGCGAGATGCACATTTGCAAGTTTCCAAAGCCATCCAAGCAGTATTCTGAGTCGTTAGCTGTGAAGGGTCCAAATTTGTAGTGATGATTATCTTCAATTTCCTATATTCAGCGTAAGAGCATTCACTTGTATCAAAGGTGTGGCATAACTGCGCAAATGGGATACATTTGTCCCTATCAACCAGATCCCTAATGTACCTGATGCCTGCTAAAAACCACGCCAGCCAGAATAGTACTTTCCTTTCTGATTTCAAAGCTGGATTGAGCCAGATCGATGCATTCGGAAACGAATATGGATTCGTTCCCAAACGATTGGATATGTTGCACCAGCATTCCTTCTTAAAAGCAGTCAACAGGTTTTGCCCATTGGGAGATTTCAGCACTGGTGTCAGCAAAGCCTTTGGAGACAATTGTGATAATACATTACTTTCCCTTATTATTTCAACTGGCTGATAACCATCCTTGTCGATAACCTTGCACAGGTGACAAACCATAAATGCTAGATGGTATTCAGGAAAGTTAGGTAGATTCATACTGCCTTGCTTTTGTGGAAGCTGCAATTTCCATAGTGCAGGTATTGGCAGTTTGCCATCCCATATGAACTTCTGCATAATCCTGATGATCTCTTTGAAAAAATGCTTTCGTACCTTGACTGGAAGCACCGAAAGGAGGTAATTCACACGCGGTGCCAAGTTCATTTTGATACAATTGATTTTTCTCCATGTGGATAGTTTCAACAGTCCCAATCTACCCACGTCTGAAGTTTCGGTAAAACCACTTCAAAGTTAATCTTCGGCAATTTCACCACCTCCGGTCCTATCCAAATACCCAAATACTTAATTCTTTCGGGGAACCATGTAAATTGGAACTGATTGCAGGTGTACTGCATACATAAGTTATTGATCGGGAAGATCTCTGACTTATCCCAATTCACCTTATAGCCTGACGCAGCCGAGAATTGTTGAATGTCTTGCATCAGATGTGGGATGTCATGCGCTGGATCGCGTAAAGCCAGCAGTAGGTCATCCGCGTGTAACCAGATTTTGTTCTCATGATCCGTCTCAGTTATTGCGCAGAGATTTTCATGCGACCGCAACAGCACAGCAAGCAGTTCCATTGTCAAGATGAATAACAGTGGGGAAAGAGGGCACCCTTGTCTGGTACCTCCTTAAGCAGAAATGGTTCTGAAATAAGACTGTTGGCGAGTACACTTGCAGATGGATTAATGTACAATAGTCGTATCCATCGTTTGAAGTCTTTCCCAGATCCCATCTTCTCTAAACAAGTAAACAGGAAGGCCCACTCAATATGGTTGAATGCCTTCTCGGCGTCTACAGAGACCACAGCTGCACTGGTCATTTATTTATGCCCATGTTCAATTGTCAATAGCAGATGTCTCATATTGTCAGCAACAGATCTTCTGGTTACAAAGCTGACCTGATTTACATGTACTAATGAAGGTATCACCAGTTCCAATCTTCTTGCTAATGTCTTGGCCAAAATCTTGCAATCTGTATTAATCAAACTGATCGGCCCATAATTTGCACATCTTGTAGGGATCTAGCTTTCTTCTTTAACACAGTTATCAAGGCATGCCACATAGCAGTTGAAGAGCGCTGTCAGGTAAAACCCGGTAAAATTCTACTGGCAATCCATCAGTGCCAGGCGCCTTGCCCACCTTAAGCGAGGAAACAGCTAGACTAATATCTTCCAATTCATTCTTGCCTTCAAGACCGGCTGACTGCTCTACAGTTAAACAAGAAAGTCCTAAGGAGTCAAAGACTTTATAGTATCTAGTTTGCAATCCACATCTGATTTGTAGAGGTCTTTGTAAAAGTTGTGTCTCCAAACTTCCATCAGGATTCCGGATTGCTGTGAAAACACGATCACTCTCAGCCACCTTCAGCCTGTGTGCAAAGAGCCAACCAGCCTTCTCTCCATTCTCAAAATAATTAATCCTTTGTCTGAACAAAGCGTAATCAATTTGATCTGATATTGGTTTATTCAGTTCATATTTAGCTTTCCTCAATCTTGATTTAACTCCTTTGTCATGTCACGTAGCAAATTGTTTTTCCAAATTATTTGCCTCTGTAGACAGTTTCTGTATCTCCTTGTCTCTCATCCTTTTATATCTACCGGGTTTTGACATCAGTACACCTCTGATAAAACATTTGAACGTCTCCCATACAGTAGAGACTGTAATGTCTTCTGTATTGTTGACTAATTCGTCAATCTCCTGCGCAATTTCATTTTTTATTTGCTCATTCTGCAAAATGCTTGAGTTCATTCTGCACCTTGCTGATTTAACCAAAGTATACTGTATGGAGAGATGCAATGATACAGGTGCATGGTCCGAAATATTAATGGTGTTGCTCGTCCGGAAGTCATAAAGTCAATGCTTAAATAAGTATCATGGCACAAAGAGTGGAAGCTATAGTCTCTCTCCGACGGATGCTCTAGATGCCATATTTCGACCAGATGTAGTTTAACAATCAAACTCTCCAGAGAACTGCTTTTCTTAGGGATCCGTGAACAATCACCATTTGATCGGTCAAATAATGGGTCCAACACTTGGTTGAAGTCGCCAGCCAACACAATTGAGTCAACTTTGGAGTCCTGAATTAATTGTGCAAGCGTATGGAAAAAAAGAGGATTGTCTGTGGTTGGTGCGTATACATTACAAATCAGCAGCATTGTGTCTTGTATTTTGACTGTAACACAAACAATCCTTCTGTCTTTATCTGTTTTGCGGGACAGGACTGTTAAAGGCAGGTTTTTCTTGAAAAGTACTGAGATACCTCTTTTGCTGGTCGAATGTGTTGAAATTAAGACTGACCTACCCATCCCCGTTTAAGCTTCCCAGTTTCATTATCATCCAGGTGAGTCTCTTGCTGAAAAGTGATGTCACATGGCATAGATTTCAAAGAATTTAGCACCTTGGTTAATTTCACAGCATTATTTAGACCATTAACATTCCATGAGACCATGTTAAGATGATTAATAGATCTAGAATTCATGTTGTATATCCCAAAATATGACAAGAAAAACAATTAGCAAATAAAAAAGGAGAGAAGAGAAGAGAGGAGAGGAAAGGAAAAGGAAAGATAAAGGAAGAGACCCACACCCAAACTGGGCAGGAGTAACCAGACAATTCTGGTAATAGTTACAATCAGATGGCCCACAGGAGGGATACAGCACTGTGTCGGAGCACAGTAGTCACCAATAAAAAGTATATGTAAACGCCCAACCCAAGTCCACTGCCCTCCACTCATCATAGGTATCTTTCAACTATCACGAACATTAAAGATTAACTGTAACACTAAAAGCACCCAACCCCTTAAGTACATTCACCAACACAACACTAGCTAACATTGGAGGTGAGGAATTGGCCCAAAATCAGAGACACAACCCACCAAAGAAGTTTCGAAAATACAAACTGGAGGTTCAGTAACGAGTTCCAATAGAGCTCAACTATATATACACTATGCCGTCATGGAGGAATATTCCCCTAAGGATCACTTGACACAAAAGGACCAAGGAAAAGGGTTCAAGCCTGAGTGTACCCTTATACATTCACACAATAGAACTCAGGTTGAATAATTCTGTGGGGATATTTTCACAAAATATTTTAATTTTTGTTTTTAGTTCACCCTCTAGAGAGGTCCTTGGGATTACTTCAAAAAAGGCTGCTTCATCGATGAAAAAATAGTAATTTTATTTGATTTCTCTATCCACAGGGTATAAAAAGGAGGTACAGATCAACATATTTCTATTGAATCTCCCGTATTCCTCTTATGGTCTGATCTTTCTCATGATTAGTTTTCAGAATCCAGGTTAGAGGTTATTAAATGATTCCCATCTTTTTGATGGGGAGTCCTGAATCAGGGAGCCCAGGTGGGTTTGAATTCATTGTTTTACTCGTCTGGGACTCTTCCTGATATTTGAAGCCTACCGGTTTCAGTGGCACAAGGGCCACATTCATCAGGGCTGGACAGACACTGAAGGGTTAGTGTGTCGATGTCTAGATAACTGGTTGTATCGTGCCAGGGAATCCCACCTAGTTATAGGGGTCCCCACGAATATCCGTGTGGTTGGACGGAGAGAATTTATACTTCCCACGAAAAGCAAGAAGCTATTGTTATGCTCTGGAATCTTCGCCGCTTTGAAAATATCAAGTCGGGGAGGGACGGCTCACCGTGGAAGATGCCGGTCCGTGCGCGGATATATCCGCGGATATATCCCTCTATTGGAACTCGTGTGGTTGGACGGAGAGAATTTATACTTCCCACGAAAAGCAAGAAGCTATTGTCATGCTCTGGAATCTTCGGCGCTTTGAAAATATCAAGTCTGGGAGGGACGGCTCACTGCGGACGATGCCGGTCCATGCGCGGATATATCATAACATATGGTGATTCCCTGGCACGATACTTCCACGGTGAGCCGTCCCTCCCCGACTTGATATTTTCAAAGCGGCGAAGATTCCAGAGCATAACGATAGCTTCTTGCTTTTCGTGGGAAGTATAAATTCTCTCCGTCCAACCACACGGATATTCGTGGGGACCCCTATAACTAGGTGGGATTCCCTGGCACGATACAACCAGTTATCTAGACATCGACACACTAACCCTTCAGTGTCTGTCCAGTCCTGATGAATGTGGCCCTTGTGCCACTGAAACCGGTAGGCTTCAAATATCAGGAAGAGTCCCAGACGAGTAAAACAATGAATTCAAAACCCACCTGGGCTCCCTGATTCAGGACTCCCCATCAAAAAGATGGGAATCATTTAATAACCTCTAACCTGGATTCTGAAAACTAATCATGAGAAAGATCAGATCAGAACAGAAGAGGAATACGGGAGATTCAATAGAAATATGTTGATCTGTACCTCCTTTTTATACCCTGTGGATAGAGAAATCAAATAAAATTACAATTTTCTTCATCTATGAAGCAGCCTTTTTTGAAGTAATCCCAAGTACCTCTTTAGAGGGCGAACTAAAAACAAAAATTAAAATATTTTGTGAAAATATCCCCACAGAATTTATCAACCTGAGTTCTATTGTGTGAAGGAATATTCCCCTAGGCATCCAAAAAAGCAGCTATGTTGATTAACACCCGTTGGCATTCCCAGGCGCGTTTCACAAGCTATGGATCAGGAATATAGAAACGTAAGCAGCACTGGCAAGTCTATCGATCAACAAAGAGAGGGCATGAAGTAGTGACGTCATAACCACAGGGATCACCCCACCTTCACAAAATGACTCAACAGAATAAAACCACACATTTATCACCTGCAGCAAATTCGCATTCAAACCTCAGATTGGCAGCGTAATCCAGCAACATGATCATACAGACCACACCAAGTACACAAACACCAATCAGTGTAGGACAATACCCAACACACGTTCCATACTCGATCAATACATTAGTAAAATACCACCAAATCTACCACTAGGTTCAATATTAAATACGACTCAGTTTCAAAATATCCCTAGAGAGTGCATATGCTTTCTCATAGCACTACTGCTTAGACAAACTGTCAGGCCTGGATGCTCACTTTTGAAGAGTGGTTCTAAACAATATTACGTGCTAATCAAAATTGTACACAAAATTCACTTCTCCCACCTCCATCTACAAATCTGCTGTGGGATCTATCTAAGATAAGGAATCTGTGGGAGGACACCAATCCATTAGTAGAACAAATTGCTGACCCCCTCGTAATGTTCTTTCTGATGAATTTTCTCCCACGGATTCCTCAACGTCCTTTCAGCCTACCTATTGACTGTGAGTACATTTTGGTTTTTTTAAAGCATTTTTAAATTTTACTTCTCGTTCGGCACCCATGCAGGATATTTAATTCTTCAAGACGGCTGAGTAGAAAGTGGAACTGTGGCGATGAGCACAGTGTTTGATATACTAGCATTGACGTCTGAATGCGGGAATGGTAATCACTGAGGGACATTGCCTTGCTACCTCAAATCTGTCAAATATTTTTGAGACTACAAAGCAGGATACAAGAATATCTTAGATGAGGAATCCATGGGAGGACATCCATCCGAAAGAACATTACCAGGGGAAAGTAATTTTTTCATTTGTGTCATTCCGCAGGGCCCGATTCAAAAGGCGAGCTGCGGTTGTATTGGTGCCCCCCGCATTGTGAAAGGTGAAATACAGACTTGTTCAAAGCTAAGACTGCTTTATTTATTGCGAAACGGATTGATATAATAAAACTTTCACAGAAATGTTCATACAAATAATTAGTCATCAAGTCCACTAAGTAAGCAAAGTTGCTCTTCCAGTATGTTATATTGACCGTGCACCGCTACCACCCTGGGGCAATCTCCAGGCGCTCGCGTGGCTCTACAAGAGAGGGGGGGTGCGAAGGTTAGTGGCAATAGGGTGAGAGGATAGGTTCAGACCAGGAGGAACTGGCGTCTTTGGGTGTTTTGCATGTGGGAGTTTGTGCAAGAGGCCTCGTGCATTGTAACCGTATGGATAATATTCAGTGCCTCAGGTGTGTGGTAGTGTTTTGTGTTGGTGTTAGTATATTGTGTGGTGTCGTGGTGGGTTTGGTAGTGCGCATTGGCTACATAGTGCCCATAAGGGATACAGAGTCCGGGATGGCCATAGTTGTAAGATAATATGGTAACTTGGTATCATTGCGTTGTTGGTTTTATGGACTGTGGGTGGTTCATTATAGGTGCGTTTCAGCATTTAGAAATTCTGGGTGTGACCATAGTATTGATTCTTGGTTTATTTACATGTAGTGTGTTTTTTCCAAGGTCTGGTGTAGTGGTGTCAGTTGTGTTGGAGGAGCAGGAAGGGGTATACTTAAAACATTTAAGAATCAATCTATTGAAAGCGCAAATCAAGGAAAGCAGTTTACTTTCCATGATTCTCGCACCGCCATAAAAACACAGAAGACACATTATTTAAAATCTAAAAAACTGTAAAAGTGTAAGCATGTTTCAAACTGCTTTACCAGGGCAAGAAGCTCTCACTGCAACACACCCTGTCATGGTGGAATGGCCTTGCACCATGAATTTACACAGTGGGAACTAACACCGGAAATGGAGGCTTGCAGGAGTGTAACCAGCCATGCTGCTTGCTAAATTCATTTGGAGAAGTGCTTCATCAGCGCAAATCACATGTCAACATTGCCCCTTTCAAAGTGATTAAATGGATCACTGGTAAAAACTGCAGCTCACTCTCTGATTCCATACCCTGTTGGCTTTCAAAACAAAAAAAGTATATGTATTTCTGATGCTTGTGTAATCTGCTTAGATCATATGCTATGCATAGGCCGACATCTAGTGGAAGCGTCGAAATAGGGCGTGCCAGTAATAATATCCCTATTGTGACGTCCCCTTTACCCATGATCCCTCATGCGTGTGGGTCCCTCAGATTGTTTTTTTTTCTGACATGAGGTAGCATGAGTACAGCATTCCTAAACAGATACGTACATATATGGAAAGCTACAGTAAACATCTATACACCTTCTCTCAGGGGAGGAAGGGTGGGCGTATTTGAATCTAAGCAGATACAAGCACCAGAAATACGATTACGGTGAGTATTGTATTCCTTCTGATGCTTGTGTAATCTGCTTAGATCACATGCTATGTATAGATTAGCGAGCAGTGTTATGAGAAGGTGGTGGGTTGTGAGAAGGAGTAGCGGCAAATAGATGTTTTAGAAACGCTTGTCCCACCTGTGTATCTGTTTTGGAATGTGTCAATGCAGTAGTGCTGAGTAAAGGTATGCACTGAGCTCCCTGTCGCTGCTCTGCAAATGTTGTCTAATGGTACATTTGCAAGAAAAGCTAACGTAGCCCCAGTGCCCCTTGTAGAGTGAGCTCTAGGTGTAGAAGGCAGTGTCTTGGCTGATAAGCAATAGCATAACGGTATACATTTGACTATCCATTTGGAGATTGCTCTTTTTGAAAAATATAAGCAGAGCCCATTTTTGGCGTACGCCGTTGAACGTTATTAATTGAGTGTTTCTTCCTGTCCTTTGCTGATGCCGTGTCTCGACGCGGTAAAGACTGAAGAAGACTTAGAAGCAGACCGTCTGACGGAGACTTCGATGGCACCACTCGGCCTTGGAAGGCCCTTTTGGCCTCGGCCTTACAGTAGGGAGAGTGGGGGGTGGTCATAAACATGTATTTTCCCACCCTTTCCCACAGTCGCCCAGCTGCCTACATATATCATGGAGCATACTCCCTTTAAGTTCTGCCACTCCTGCAATAGGAAGTTCACGTGGGTCGACAAGCTTAGGGTCTGTAACCTCTGCTTGATTAGAGACCACGACGAGGTTCATTGTCGGGCTTGTAAGCTTCTCCGACCGAAAACCCTCAAAGACAGGCAAACTAAAAGTTGGGCCCATCACACCATGCAGGCCGAGGCCTTCATGGACGTTGAAGAGGCCCCCAACAACGGCAGCGACACCGTCCTTTCGGACGGCGAGGGTGACAGAGCACCTCCACGTTCCACAGTGCCCGCACCCGACCCTATCAGATGGGCCAGCGGTCCTGTTGCGGGGAAGACACCCGGTGGCAAAGGCACCAATCTCCCCTACAAACACACCCCACAGCGATGCGAGTAAGGTCACACACCGAGAGTCAATGGTGAAGGGCAGATCTTCTGATCAGACGTCCTCTGGGTGCTCCGAACAGCCGCCGCATGACGAGCCCGACAAGACAAAGGTCACCCGACTCAAAACTCCCCCCTCCGGCCTGGCGACGGCGAAAGATGCTGCGCAAGCCATCCCTGCAGTCGAAGTTCTACCTACACCTGGGGACAAGCCCAGGGAGTCCTCCGGTACCACCTCTTCAACCCCGAGCTCCAAAAAATCATCTAAAAGCAGGGAACATAAGGAGAGAGACAAGTTTAGTTCCTCTAGAGAGAGGGACTCATTTAGCAAGGAGAAGGCTAGGGAGCAACCCTCGAGTCAACATAAGAGTATGCCCCTACAGGACACTATAGTAGAGTCTGATCATACACATCAACCTGACTCTATCAGTCTTGATGAAGAAGAGGAACATACACCCATTACCCCAATTCTAGCCTCCTCCGACCCGGGTTTTATACCCAGTTCAGCCAGATGGTCTGCACAGGATATTGACAGAGTTATGAGTCACATGTCCTGCTTAGCAAATTTCTTTGAAAGATATCCTCATGTTCTAGACAACTTGGCTTCCACTACACAGGCGTCTGGTTCAAACACAACACCTACATCCTCTCCATCTCAGACAACGGCTGTACCATATAAAAAGAGATCTCTTCCCCACATTAGAATTGGCTGTTGAACCTCCACAAATAACTCCTCGCCTCACCTTCGACCTTTGACCAGGATGTATGGGAGGATGAATACTTAGACGAAGGTGAACCCTGTGATGGTGACATCGAGGGTTACGACGCCGGGGGAGAAGGCGATCAAGACGAAGAGGACACCGACTCTGGTTTTCGCGATGGACACTCCAGTCCCGAAAGACCCCAGGCTCCCCTGTGGATAACCAGCCATTATTCAATGATATACTCATAAGGGCTGCAGAGCATTTCGGCATCGAAACACAAGAGGCCCAGCAGGACAAGGATTTTGCAGAGAATATGTTTGTCGATATAAAGCTGGCAAACCAATTTATCCCCCCTGCTAAAATCAGTCCAAAGAAGGATTCAACCTTTAGAACTACCAAACGATACCAGGGCAGTGAACCCTACGATCGAGAAACTCCCAGCACCATCCGATCCCTTATATCTAAGGGGACAACTTCGACCTGACTCTCTGGTGGTTACCACCACCCGCAAGAGAGCTGGTACACCCTTAGCCCCTGCAGACAAGGAGAGAAAAAATGATATGCTATGGGAAGGAAGATGGCATCAACTGCAGCATACCAGGCGTGTATAGCTAACCATTCCACCTTGTTGTCCAGCTGTGACTGCACAAAGTGGGATGAGGTAAAGGCCCTGGCAGAGTCAGCACCAGAGCCACTAAAGGCCAAACTCTCCATTCTGGCTGCCGAAGGAAGAGCTACAACAGGCGTCCTCCTAAAGAATAACTTTGACGCTGCTGACAACGCTGGACGCGTTATTGCAGAAGCCACCCTTTTAAAACTCCATGCCTGGCTTAGGCAGTCCGGCTTAAACTTGAGACGCAAGCTACCCTACTAAACATGCCAGTTGAGCAGAATGTATTATTTGTGAAAGCAGTTGAAGGCGCCCACAAGTCCGCCAAGAATGAATATGAGACCCTCGAATCCCTTGGCCAACTGAATAATAAACAACCAGGCCAAAGAGGTGGTAGAAATTTTTGTCGCTTTCGTGGGCAAAGCGCGCAGAGAGGAACAGGATACAACCAAAATCAAGGTTCCTCTTGGAATACCAATCAACAAGCCACCCAGGGTTACCCCAGAGGTCAGCGCAGGGCCCACGGAAGGAGAGGCTCCCCCACCAGAGATGGCGGGACACCCTCTAAGCAATGACGCCCCGCTACGGGCCCCCTCCCATGCCTCCCCAGTAGGGGGACGAATATTCTTTTGCACCCACGTATAGGAGGGTATAACATCGGACAAATGGTTTTTGTCAACTGTGACAGGGGGTTATTGTATAGAGCTTCAAGGAAGACTGTCAAACCTCCCCCCACGCCAAAAGAAACCATCGCAGGAGGAACAACGTATCCTGCTAGAAGAGGTGAAAAGGTGAAAGCTCTACTCCTCAAGGACGCCATCAAGGTTGTGCCACACAAAGAGGTAAACAAGGGTATTTATTCAACGTACTTCCTTGTTCCAAAAAAATATCTGACAATGTGCCCGGTACTAGACCTGCGCCCTGCAAACACATTTGTAAAACCTCAAAAATTTTGCATGACAACGCTACAAGAAGTAATCCCTCTGTTAAGAGGGGGCTTACATGGCAACATTGGACATGAAAGATGCCTATTTTCATATCTCAATGTTCCCAGCACACAAAAGATTCTTGCGATTCAAAGTAGCAGCCCAAGACTATCAGTTGAAGGTGCTGCCTTTTGGAATAGCCTCGGCTCCAAGAGTATTCATCAAGGTACTGGCGTTGGCGTCAGCGCACCTATGCAGGGAATCAATCCCGGTGTTCCCCTACCTGGACGACTGGCTGATCACGGGAGAAAACTGCCATCTTTGCAAAGTAAATACGCAAAGGACAATAGACCTTCCCGTCCAATTGGGCTTCTCAATAAACGAGAAAAAGTCGGGTCTAATACCAAACACATCAAAACAGTTCCTAGGAGCTGTATTAGATACAAAGACAGGCTTAGCCTACCCATCCATGGAAAGGGTGCAAAATATGCTTCATCCAGTTCAAGCCGGTCTCCGAATAAGCGTACGTAAAGCAATGCGCCTGCTGGGTATGATGGCATCATGCATTTACCTAGTGCCCCACGAGCGCCTGCGACCAATGCAGGAATGGTTGGCGAAACAATGGTCTCGGGCAAGTGGTCAGTGGGACGATCTAGTGGTTGTTTCGCCAACACTGGTTCAGAATTTACGCCGGTGTTGAAGGGAAAATCTACTCAAGGGGAAACCCTTCCACGAACCAGAAGCACAAGCGGTTGTTACCACATCGCACACGGCCTTTGGTCACAAGTGACTGCACAGAAACAGAAACGTTCTGGAGTTATTGGAGGCCTGAAGGCCCTACAAGCCTTCAAAAAAACACCTGACGAACGTGTCAGTAACAGACAGCACCACCGCAATGTTCTATCTCAACAAACAGGGAGCTACACTCTACAAATCTGACAAAACTAGCACAGAAAATATGGAAGTGGGCACTCAGACGAGGGATGTCCCTGTCCTCCCAACATTTTCCAGGGATACTGAACACACTAGCAGACTCTCTTAGCAGTGACCTTCTACCAGAAGAGCACGAGTGGAAACTACACACAGACGTCATAGACCACATCTTCTCTCTTTGGGGATACCCCTCTCTAGACTTGTTCGCTACAAAAGAAAACAAGCAATGCCCAGACTTTGGTCCAGGTTCCCCCAGCCACTCTCCAAGGGGAACGCCCTATGCATGAACTGGTCAGGGATATTTGCTTACGCTTTTCCCCCCGACTCCATTAATCAGCAGGATAATTAACAAAATACACAGGGAACAGATGACCATCATCCTGGTTGCTCCGATGTGGGCGAGACAACCGTGGTTTCCACATCTGTGCAAGCTAGTGATGTGCGATCCCATCAAGCTCCCGTACCAGGTCAACCTCAACAAGGGGGGAAAATGATACACCCACAACCACACTCTTTGAACTTGGAAGCATGACTCCTGAAGTCAGAGTTCGGACACCTTAATCTTCCACAACGGTGTATGGACATCCTAAAAGAAGCAAGGAAACCGAACACCAGGCACTGCAATTTCCACAAGTGGAAGAGATTCGTCATTTGGTGCCAATCTAAACAGATTAACCCCATAGAGTGTATGCCATCACACATTCTTACTTGCATGCTCCACCTGTTGGATTCAGGGTTGGTCTTTAATTCTCTTAAAGTCCACCTAGCAGCTTTATCAGCATACACCACCTCTCAGAGTAAGATCTCATGGTGGAAAGTGCCAGTCATCAAAGCTTTCATGGAGGGAGTGAAGCGAATACATCCTCCAGTCTCTAACCCCACGCCTGTTTGGGATCTAAACGTAGTGCTAGCAAAACTTATGGGACCCCTATGTGAGCCTTTGCAAAAGGCTACCCTTGGAGACATTACCTATAAAACTGCCTTCTTAGTGGCTATCACTTCCATAAGAAGAGTCAGCGAGATCCAAGCATTGTAAGTGCAGGACCCCTTCTTTGACATCCATAAAGACAAATTGGTTTTGCGGACTCACCCTAGGTTTTCACCTAAAGTTATTTCCAAGTTTCACGTGAACCAATCTATTAAGCTCCCGGCCTTCTTTCAAAAGCCAACTAGCTCAGCTGAGGTCAAACTCCACACACTAGATGTGAGGAGAGCGGTTCTCTACTACGTAGATAAGACCAAACCGCTTAGGCAAACGGATCAACTGTTTGTCTCCATGGCTACAGGCAGACAAGGAGAGCGTGTTTCAAAAAGAGCAATCTCCAAATGGATAGTCAAATGTATACCGTTATGCTATTCCTTATCAGATAAGACACTGCCTTCTACACCTAGAGCTCACTCTACAAGGGGCACTGGGGCTGCGTTAGCTTTTCTTGCAAACATACCATTAGACAACATTTGCAGAGCAGCGACGTGGAGCTCAGCTCATACCTTTACTCAGCACTACTGCATTGACACACATTCCAAAACAGATACACAGGTGGGACAAGTGGTTCTAAAACATCTATTTGCCGCTACTCCTTCTCACAACCCACCACCTTCTCATAACACTGCTCGCTAATCTATGCATAGCATGTGATCTAAGCAGATTACACAAGCATCAGAAGGAATACATTACTCACCGTAATCGTATTTCTGGTGCTTGTATCTGCTTAGATTCACATGCGCCCATCCTTCCTCCCCTGATAGGTGTATAGATGTCTACTGGAGCTTTCCATATATGTACGTATCTGTTTAGGAACGCTGTACTCGCACTACTCCTCATGCCAGAAAAAATACAATCTGAGGGACCCACACACGCGAGGGATCACGGGTACAGGGGACGTCACAATAGGGATAGCATTACTGGCATGCCCTATTTCGATGCCCATTTTCGAGTTTCGAAAAACAACTGTAATACTCTGCAGCTTCCACTAGATTTCGGCCTCTGCATAGGATGTGAATTTAAGCAAATGCAAGCATCAGAAATATGATTACAGTGAGTAATGTATTCCATTTGGGGGCTGGCACAACTTGACTCTTTGTAATACCACTATCAACCTTCCTATTTCATTTTGATCAAACTTGAAGGGTGATGTGCAACTCGTTTTTAAAAATATATATATATTTAGGCCCATTCCTGATTCTAGTTCACAAGGCTAGTTACTCAGCTTGCTACCATTCCCACATAAGACTGATTTGGAATATTAGTCCACCTTTTAGATACTGTACATTATCCCCACTGTCCATTTCTCTGACAAAGTATATTTATATAACTTGCATGACTCTTCTGCAATGTTAACTTTGGTAATTTTTTTGGGAAGAAATTAACATTGAGTCCAAAACAGGGTTACAACAAGCAGTCATTTTTTGGTTGGGCTAATAGGAGTCGCTTGCGACACCTATACGCCGAAACTATTGCATTGGAGTACATATAGGGAGAAATGGCATATGAGGAGGGGCACGTAGCTTGTAGGTGGTGTTTTGGTTATTTGTGCACCGATTGGTAATGCTAATTCCTATCGCCATTCCCACCAAGTTCCTGCCCCTCCCAAAGCAACTCCTAATGGAAACTTTGAGTGCAAAGTTTCATTGGAAGGCTTGATAAGCACAAAGTGCCTGCCAGTGTTTTATCAAAGCAATCTTCTGACAGTTAATGGCTTAATTGGAGTTGTAAACCTGCTACTGGTGCAATAAAAACATCTTAACCAGGTCTTCCTTCAGCCACTCGATTTATAAGCCCTATGACAAACTGTAGGAATTTGTCTGTCTCCCCAAGGGGGAGCCCATGCCACTCTGTGAGGCTAGGGAGTGGAGTCTGTTCCGCAATACCCTCCCTAGGGGTAGGGTAGAGGCAAGCAGGACCTCGCTGTGATAGACTCCCCTGTGGGGACAGGGACTCCTGTTCCAGTGAGGAACTCTCTAAGGACCATCCTAATATTACCTCTTCAACCATACCATACCATACAAGGACTCATACAAAGAAGGGAAAGACTTTCATCCACTGAGACGAAAATGATGAGTAACGAAGACAGGCTTCAAGAAGCCACAGGACGGGACAGGCCGGGCCCACAGCGACATCACCTCTGCGATGGGAGGTGACTAGGAAATCCTGACAGCCCAGGTAATTCTAACAGACTGTCAAGCAGAGCTGAGGAAGCATATACGAGGAATCCTAAGGAGGAGAGGGAGAGAGGCTAAGCCAGGGAAGGCCCTCAGGAACGTTGGCTCTAGAGGGGGAGGAGACTGGGAACCTTGGATAACCTGTGAGTTTCTAATAGGCACCAAATCTGTACTCTAGGAAGTGGATGTGTGTAGTCCGCCAGGAGAAAGAGCGAAGCAGTAAGCGGTTGCGTGGCCACAGCGAGAAGTGGTGGTGGATCGGAGGTCCTGTCAAACATGCTGATACCACTGAGTGAACGAAGCCGCGATGCACACGGGCACAGAGATACCGAGCACTTGTCGGAGAGAATGAGAAAGAGAGAACGCAAGAGAAATGGACTGCGGACAAGTGAACGAGAAGCCTGAACGAAACAGAAACCTGGTTAATTTATCGCTGAAACAAGCAGATCATTGGGAAAGCATTTCACCCGTGGAGAAGACAGTACATCGTAATATGGACACTCATACTTGTCCAAGTCAGTATAATGAAACTTCGCCAGTGAGAGAAGTTGATAATAATCATGATAAAAGTATTCCGATTCAACCAAGTCAAGGTAACCAAGAAACCGCCTGGAGAATAAGAGAAAGGGACGAGGATCGTTATTGGAATACTCAAACTTGTCAGTCAAGATAACGAAAAGACAATGGTGAGATCAAGAGATGAAAAAGGGAATAGTTATGAAACCATTCCTACTAGTCTCAGTAAAGATATTGAGAGCTAATCAAGGAAGAGAAAGAGTTGGAGGCAAAAACCCTCTGAGATTAATCAGACTTGATATAGTCAAAGGAAAGAAAGAAATGGAGAATCACAGAAATTATTTGAAGATTAGTTATTGAACACAACTTGCGAGCAGCAAGAATCCAAGAGAAGGGAGTCCTTCTTCTGGCCTTAGTTATCAATAGTGGTAGGGTTGGTTTGGGGCTGTGGACAGATTCTTTTCAAGATATTGCACTGACGACTGCCTTAATTTTGTTAGGTAGGGAATACCCCATAGAAATAAGAAAAGTAAGCGTTTACCTCTTTTCTTTAATATACCCATCCAGAATTGTCTAAAGAGTTTTTGCACTTCTGACCCCCCACAGTGTCCTTCACTGAAGTTCTGTTAAAAACGAGCATTGGCAAAGCCAACAGTTTTGTCCTGTGTATAAATATTCAGAGTTTGTCAGGCACTGCTATTAGATGCCCAGGTACGCGCACCAATTTGCACCTGCTACCATAAATGGTTATTTAATACCACTATGGCTGTGCCTGCAAGTGCCTTTCCCATGCCTACACAAAAAAAGAAAAACCGTTGGCATTGCCAATGCGTGTTGATATGAGACGCCCCGGTCAACTTTTGTCGGTCCTCTGTGGATTTAGCTCCTAACTTGGAAAGGCTGACACATTGGTCAGTTTTGTTCTTTGTTGTGGCCTTTGTTGCATTGTGACATCATTGCAAATGTGATGCGCGTTACATTTATAAGTAATTGTTATTGTCCTCCTATTACTAGTAACTGGTTATGAAGTTTGGAGGCGTACATCATAGTACTAGTGAGCCCTTCCATTTTCTCAGTGCGGCCTGTGAAATTGCAAAGATTACCTTTTTAAAAATGTTAAAGCTCAAGTGAGAATGGAGAAGAGATGTAGGATAGATAAAGACAGATGCCCTTTTAGCTATGTAGTTTTCTACAATAACATGAGATGGGTGGTGCTAGCAAGGAAAGCTTTGGTGAGGGCAGTGCAAGGTAGGATGGGGGTGGTCAGGAAAAGTAAAGGTGGTGTGTTTTCTTTGTTCATGTAGTTTTAAGACCCCAGCCATCTTGGTAAAGATTGCGAGCGGTCACTGCAATTTGTCACTAGATGGCTCCCAGCTGCCTCATGCTAAACTCTTCAAAAACAGAAATCCTCTTTCTCCCAGCTTCCAAAGCCATCCCTGCCCTTTCCCATCTCCTTTCCGCCTGGCCGTCTTGCTCCCTCACCCAAGACTCTCAATCTTTGGGTCGTCTTTGATAGTGATCTACGACTGCAACAATTCATCATTACCACTTCTTCTGCTGCTCATATTAACCTCTGCAACGATTGAAAAATCTGTCCTTTTCTTATTAACCACTCTACATGAACTAATCTCCACTCTTTTGCCCAGCAAACTGGACTACTGCTCAATATTGCCCCTTGGCCTTCCTCTCTACTTGTTCCTCTCCCTAGACAAGTTCCTGCTCCACGTCTACAAAGCTATCAATGGTCTCCCTCCTCACCGCCTGTCTTATTTTCTCGGTTTACTTCTCATTCCTTCCTATCCTCACAGTCCCATATTCTCACCATGCCACTTCTTGATTCCTCTTTCTCCCCACTTGCACCACTGGAACCTACTAGCCATAACCATCGAAGCCAGACAAACTGTGGATCTCTTCAAAGCTCAGCTTAAATTTCACCTATTTGCTGAAGATGAAGCTCCCACTGCCCTCTCCCCCATTCTCCATACCTGACCCCGCCACTTCCTCCAGTGATGCTTATTAATGTTATTGTGTAAATCTACTTGGTGCTCCTATTTAGTTTCAAGCACTTGCCTCCTTGGGTTAATGTTACCTTTTTGTAAGACACCTGTTTTCTTATGTACATTTTGTTTGTTTTGTCGCTGGTATATGTCCTCTCTTTTTAAACTCTATTTAAAATATATATATATATTTTTTATTTTTTATTTACGTGTGTACAATCAAACAAAAGATTTTTACAAGAATCCTAGTTGAGAGAAGCAAATTCTTTTCAGAAAAGAAAAGAAGAGGGGGACATCGAGCCTATCGATTTATCAACGAAAAGTAGGCAGTAAGGTAAAAGAAAAGAGTTTAAAAATTGCTTGTTTCCTATAATTTAGAGAGGTGACAGTGTCCCTAAAGGATATTTTAAAATATATAGAAACAAATGTTTACACCCTCAAAGTGGCTCGCCGCTTGTTCTCATCCTTATTCTATTGTATAGGCTCCCCTCATGGGAATGATTAACCAATTGTGCTAGTTAAGCGCGCTTGCTCCAACAAATTATTACAAATTAATTATATCCAATATTCTTGGTTTATTGAAGTCCACTCTTAAGAAAAAACCGCCAACACGTGTTTCAACATCGTCTTTCTCAAGGCTGTAGTAAAGCAAAGCAATAACAGTATTGACAAGTTTCGAAAATAGCAACAAACAAAATTTAAAAATCAAAAAGTTTCAAAATACATACCAGTCATTTGTTAGAGCATGTGGACCAGGGGAGAAAAGTAATCCAGACAAGGTCAGGGGTTGGCAGATGCATATAACAGTTATGTACATTCTTCAAATAATTGTAAATTAATATCTCAACATTGAGATATAAAAGTAATTCTCTTAAATTGAGACTATGGGGGATGAGTGAATGATATATAAGATGACCTGTTGATACTGTGGATCAAAACTAAGCACCCAAGATACTCATGCAATGTGATAAATGATATATATGCTCCCATGAGAGAGAAGTTGAAGTCACATGACCATATGATTGACTTAGTGTGTACATGTCAGCATTTGCCATGCATGCAGGTAAGTCCCAAAATGTGCCAGTTTGTTATTGTAAGTGATACATTAAAAGTTGTGTTGCCACTCGCCAATTTTCGCTAATTAGATGTCACTGTTGGGTAGACCAAAAATGATAGGCTACTAGTCAATTCTGGCCATTGCGATATTTTAAAGGCACCTACACATGTGCCTTCTCGAAGATTGCCAGGTTTGGTGAATGATTTATCTGCTGCAAAAATGAGCAAATAACAGTTTTGAGTATTAATGCCATAATGCACTCGCCACTCTATAGAGTCACACAATACCCCACACTAGCTTTAAAATGCTTGGCGTTTCAATACATGGCAGTCATATTTGCACAGATCAGCAAAGATAGATCATCATGCAAAAGACAGGACATTGTTGTATGGCCGTATCAGTGAGTATTTAGGGCAGTGTATTTACTAACTGCATGTAATATGGCAAAAACTAGATAAAAAAACGGAACTAGTATTTTGAGCCTCTAATGGCTAGTTGTAGTCAAAAACAAAAAACTGATGCTTCGGAATGAAGTTGTGTGGTTCTTAGCCCAAATGCATTGGATTCCCGGTTAGGGGTAGCAGGGCCGGCCTTGGAGGCAGCAGCGCCCTGGGAGAATTGGCGCTCCACCCAACCCGCGCGCCCCTGGTCGACAGGGGAAGGGGAGGCAGGAGCGCCACATTTGTTTTGTCCCTAGTCATTAATGGTTGTAGCCAGACCACTAGTGTTGAATAAGTGTTAGGGAGAATTCTCTATTTAGGCTGAATTTCCTAACCTAGTGCGTCCCCCAGCAGCTTTGCTGGATTTCTGGAGCTGTTTTTTTTTTTTCTCCTCCTGCCAAGAGTGAGACTCTTTTTCTCCCACTCTTGGACATGATTTATGGTATTCCTTTGACTGGTAATGTGTTTTATGGGCTATGGAGTCCTTTACTCCATAGGGTCTCATGTGTTTTTCCAATGTGTGTTAGTCAGCACCCTCCGTGCAGTAACACAGGGGTGTCATAGTGACACCCCACCATAGACTCCATACCCTGGGACTGACTACTGTCTCCCAGGGCATGTAAAGTCACCATTGGCTTTATTAGTCCCAAATTATTAACAGAAACCAGTACAAACCATCATATTGTGGACGTACTGGTCGGGGCAATTCGATTGCCCCGGGGTCTGTTAGTCGAGGGGGCACGTCTCCGTCCCCCCTGATCGAGTTTTGGCTGGTGGCAGTGGAAACTACTTTTTATATTCGACAGCAAATATCTTCCTATGGGATTTTCCCATTGTTCGAGGCTACCAACTTTAATTATTTAATTCTCATAGCCTCGAACATACCGCTGGTTTATTTAATTAATATTAATTCGCCAGTTGGTATTTTTTGCCAAGACTCTATTCTAAAATGGCGTTTGTGTTCTCTTCTGTGACTCCAACCCAAGTCGAGCCCTTTGTTCCACTTTTTGGCGGGCTTCTCCACAGAAGCCTCCAAAAATGGTGCCACTCTGTCTGCGTACCACAGGGGGTGTGGGAGGGGGTTTAGGCACCCTGGACTGAGTTACCTTGGTAACTCAAGTCGCGCTCTTGTGTGATTGGCCCATTGAGTGACAGCTAGTCTGAGTGAATGGGGGTTTTCTGCATAAAAGCAGGGCTTTGGGGACTGGAACTTCAGAAGTCGCCACAGGACCTGAGAATCCGACGAGGGAGAAGCTGAGCCGACCTACCACAACGACACCACCGGTGGAGCCCTACAGAACCGACTCACCACTTCCCGACGACAGAGAAGATCTCCCGGCTGGAGAGGCTTCTTCCCCTGACTGGTGGGCACAACCAGTTTACCTTCCTTTCTTCGCACCCCAGCCCGGTTTGTGGTCGAACTGCCCGTGCCAAGCACCTCGGCGGCCGGATAGCCACTCACCACTGAACCGCGAATCACCGGACCGCTCCTTGTACCTGAGAAACTCTGCGGATGGTTTCTTCCCTGGCAGTGCAACAGACTCCTGTCTTCCCCCACAACGAGATCCCCTCTTCCCCTGGACGAAGCACCGACTTTCACCCGCTGCCAGGAACAACTGCCCCCGCTGGAGCGTTCTCACCACTTTAAGGTACCGTGTCTGCCAGGCCTCCCTTTCTAAAGATTGCTACAAGGTAATAACCCCTTAACCTTCTAGACTGGGCTGGCCGCCTTGACCCTCTAACTGGTCCCTTTCTTTGGTCCAACTCCTTTTTGAACCTTTACAAGACTCTTGTGCACTGCAACCGTGTGACCTTGAACACATTTCATTTGGATCCTCTGAAAGTGGATCCGGCTGCTTGAACTCTAACTTCACGGTTTTACTTTGCCTTTCCCTCTTGTTATGTTCTGATAAAAGTGTTGGGATCTGTTTCAACTTGTTCTCTGCTCTTCTCTCCCTTTTTAAAACGAACTATTAGAGTGCCATCTACGTTAAGCGCTCACCGCTGTTTGAAAATAAGTGGGGCTTTACTTAAGACTTGTCTAATATTCTTTTAAGGGAGTGTATATCTTTTAGTGACCGTGTTTTTGAATTGCTTAGTATTAGTGCCTGTGTTTTTCTAGATGTGGTTTTAAATAAATAATTATATCTTTTACACCCAGCCCTGGTCAGTGTTTACTTGTTCTACTGTGTTCTCTTGACCTATTGTGAATACTCTGTATACTGCCTAACTCTTGAGGGAAATCTGACTGCTCAGCCACAGCTACCAAGTGAATCTGTGTGGTAACAGACTGCTACCAAGTGGGTTTACTGTCAAACACCTGTAGTCTTAAATCTTTTGCAGTGGTCCCAGAGGGAACTGCACAGGTTTCTGCCTAACAATAAGGTTCTATTATTATTGTCACTGGTGACTCAGTGAGCATGAGTATCTTAGAATGCTTCCGTCATTTGCAAGTGTGTGAGCATGTGTCTTGTGGGAATGCTTCCGTCATTTGCAAGTGTGTGAGCATGAGTGTCTTGTGGGAATGCTTCCGTCATTTGCAAGTGTTTATTGTAAGCTATTTCTGATCGAAATTGACATCCCTGTTATTCAAAAAATTACAAAGTCAGCCAGCCTCCTGTGTGAACAGTTGGTGCGAACGCGTCTAAATGTGGTAGACGGACTTATAGCCGTGGTTTTTATGTTTTGCACATGTGTAAATAAGGAACTGGGTTTTAAGGTAACGGGCACATTTGACCGGATTCGCGATAGGCAAACGTGATCTTGTAAGTGGATCAAATATGTTCGTCGTTTGTGGGTCATAGACAGGAGAAGGGTCCAACTAGTGGCAATATGAATGGATGACTGTTAGAAAGAGCTTGCATTTCGATCCTCGAGTTTTAAATACAAAAACATTCTGAGAAGCTTCGCGGTGTTGGTTTTCAAGTGTGGGGTGCACATGTTGATGCAGGAATTTTCTGTTTGCATGAACATTGCCGGTCTGTGGTACTGCTCTGGAAAGATGATTGTGAATGGGGGGTAAAGGACGGGAGTAATCTGCACGGTTTGCCTAGATTTCCAGCTGAATAGGCCCTGTATAATTATTAACAGTAATCGCCATCTGATAAAGGCTAATCTCTTGCTGATAATCTGCTCTATTTTAAAGTGAGTGGCTGCATTTGGCAGAGCCGATCAGTCTGTTCACCATTAACCCCTCTTGAACGCCTCGTTGCTCAAGCATAGCTGTTGATGTTTTATGTCAGACATAGCATACATGGGCACAATCCTGTCAACGTGTTTTATCCAGTGAAGGTAATCGCACTCTAAAGTGTTGATAGTTTGCATGTTTGAAATGTTAGTGCTGTTAATTATCAATCCATTATATGAAGAGGGATGACAAGCTGGTCCTCATGAGATTATCGTAATCGTAATTATTGAATCTCTGCCTGTGTGGCATCCTGGAATATTACTTTAGTTTATTGTTTGCTTGTTAGGCACTTAAACATTAAACACATTCTGTTTCAAAGCCTTTGTTGTGCTGTTGAACTTTATATCTAACACAATCACCACCATGTTGATCTCGGCGCAACTACACTTGTCTGAGGGTTTGGCAATCTGTCCATACCAGTGTTTCCATATCTGGGCAGTGAAAAATAGGCAATTTGGAGGGAGATGGTGTACTGAGGAGTGGGTAGTGGAGAGGCATCCTTGTGTCTAGTGTTGGAAAAAGCACGTTGGTCCTGTTACATATAGGCCATGAGTATATTTTGTAGTGGTGTAATTGTGATATGTTGTGTCTTCAATAAGCATGGATGCAGATCATCCTATTTGCCCAAATAAATAAAGCTTCATTTTGTGTGTAGACCCTGAGATGTGCTCAAGCAAACAATGTAGGAAAGCTCCATTCACCAATGTGTCTGAAATGTTCCAGAAGGCTCAACTCCAGAATCTTACCTCGAATGGATTGTGTCCTCCCATGTAGTCCTCATCTTTGATATCTTCCATCCAGTGTCAGCTGCTTCGGAAACCTTTTACTTGGCAGAGTGTGCTGTTGCCTTGTGCCCATCGACATTCTCTGTCCGCTCTCGAGCATGACGTCACTGACTGTATATACAGCACTCACTGCGCCCGTGACTTCAGTTCCGTTTTTTCCGCTGCAGAGTTTGCTTCGGATTGGTTCTTTCACTTTGTTTCAACAGTTCTTTTTCAAATTTCGACTCCTAAGACAGGCTTTAAGAGATGTGCCGAAGATGGCCATTACAGACCCACACCACATTTGTCTCTGGTGCCTGGGAATCGAGCACAAGATGGAAGGCTGCAGTTCCTGCCAGTCGATGACAGGAAAGACCCTGAAGCAGAGAAGGGGGAAACCTGTTGTGGGTAGGCCTCCATCCAAGTCCCATCGACAACTCCTTAGAAAGGGAGGTCCTCCGAGAAGAGTTTGGGGGGTGAATCACCACCGCAGAGTACCGTAAAAAAGAGCTTGCTGTTTTGGAGTGGATCGCACCAGTCTTTGTCCTCCTTGAATAAGGCCAAGAAGAGGCATCATCGATCGAGCGCTTCGTCCTCCGACTCCTTGCCCGATCTCAAGGTCTGTCCAGTTAAGTCAGCTTTTAAAACAGAGCGGGAGGTTATTTTCCTCCGAATGTTGAAAATATTTGAGAAAGCGGATTCTCCCGCCCCTTCGAGAGAGCCGAAGACCTCTGACCCTGTCAAGCCTCGTAAGGCTGAAGTGTTCAAAAAGGTTTCTGGCCGCGTGCTCTTGAGCCTGGGACCAAAACAGTTGACCCCTTGAGAAGATTCGAAACCACAAGATAAGGAGAGGCCTAAACCTCATCCTTTGACTACCTCCACAATTCTCAGGTCGGCTACTTTGGCGCAGGTTCAACTTCAAAGCTGATGTCATCGGCAGAACGCTCAAAGGTTTACAAGCCTCAGACAAGAAAATACTTTATCAAGTCAATGTCCTACATTTTTGAGGAGCATGAGGCTTCTGAACAGGACACTCCTCCTTTTGACATGGAATATGGATCACCTAATGTTTCTGAGGCCTACGTTTCAGAAGAGTCTAGGATGCAACACCTGGTAGACTTTGTTGGATGCAAGTGGCCTTTACACCTCTCCTGAGGTGGACTTTGTCAGCCCAGAGCCCTCTGCTCATGCAGGTGCCTCTTACAGGGCACTTAAGAGTATGGAGACAGAATTTCTTGGTTGCGAGTGGCCGGCTGCAGTTTGAGCAGGATGACCTGAATGATATTTTGGATAAAGGTCCTCCGAAAGGTCCCATTCTACATTTTCATACTGCTCTAAAGAGTGATGAACAGTTGGGAAGCCCCAGATACTAGCCCTGCAGTTAGTAAAGCTCTCACAAGGAAGTATACGACTTCCAGTGTGTATCCGGACTTTGTCTAAACATCAGTTCCCTGAAAGTTTGTTAGAGCAGTCTGTCACTTCATCATAAAGGGATGCCGCCTACCCAACTATACCACCTGACAGGGATGACAAAAGATTTGATACATTGGCCAAGAGGGTAGCATGGCTTTAAAATCTACCAATGCTACTTGTTCTCTTTCCAGGTTTTCCTTCAAGCTATGCGATTTCATTGCCATGGCTGTGGATCATATTCCAAAAGGGAAGGAAAGAGATGGTTTCTTAAGCATCATTAAATATGGGAAGGAGCCATGTGCCAGTCATTTCAAACTGGACTTGATTCATCTGACAGTGTCTGCCGAGTGATGGCAGCTAGCACTGTTTTGCACAGGTTCGCTTGGCTGCGTAAATCTGAATTTGCACCTGATGTCCAGGATAGATTGTTAAATATGCCCTTCGATGGCTCCCGCTTAATTGGCAGCAAAGCTGACGAGATCTTAGAAAAGCTCCAATCATGAAAAGCTGATGCAAAGTCACTTGGTGCTGCAATTTGGCAGTCACAGCAGACCCACCTGGCTCCTCAATCTTGGAGGACCTTGTCCTTTCCATATTATTCATCATTTGGAAGGACAGGCAGTCAGGCCACACAAAGGGGCCGGAAAAGATTTCCTCACTGTGGGCGAGGTAGAAGTGGTAAAACCATGCATACAGATGCAGCCTCCCTTCCATCAGCTGCTGCCACATCCACACTAAAACATCTCTTAGGCCTTGGTCGACAGCACCGTGGTGGGGTTCTGGCTGACTCAGTATTTGGAAGAATGGCAAGGTGTTACTTTGATGCTTGGGCCTTGCAAACTGTAGCCCAAGGTCACTGCCTCCCTTTTTTCAGAAG
Organism: Ambystoma mexicanum; assembly: GCF_040938575.1. Classification (NCBI taxonomy): domain Eukaryota; kingdom Metazoa; phylum Chordata; class Amphibia; order Caudata; family Ambystomatidae; genus Ambystoma; species Ambystoma mexicanum. Next base: position 1,027,998,977 of record NC_090923.1, on the reverse strand, counting down.
GCCTCCCGGTTGCCCACCAGGGATCCAATCCCTCAAGGTTTCGGATTCACTTCTTCTGCAGGAGATTGACACCCTGCTGGAGAAAGGTCCGTGTGACAGAGAGGAACCTGGGGTGATACTCCCTAAGCAGGACGGAGGATTGAGACTCATCTTGGACTTCAGATGCTTGAACAATTTCCTCAGGAAGGACACGTTCAAGATTGTATGGTTACACTCTCAAGTTTGCCATTGGCAATTTTCCTTTTCAGTTTTGTGTTCTGCCATTCAGTCTCACCTCTGGCCTGAGGATTTTCACTAAGTTCATGGTGGTAGTGGCAGCACATTTCAGGGGGGGGGGGGGAGGTCTCATCTACCCTACCTGGATGATTGGCTGATCAGGGTCCGTTCCCTCAAACAGGTCCTGGAGAACCTCAGCATCACCTGCTTCTCTCCACAAGCAGAGCTTCTCCCTCAATTTCAAGAAGTCCCACTTTGTACCTTCTCCAAAGCTGCAATTCATTGGAGCGGTCCTGGGTGCTTCCTCAGTGAAATCCTTGCCACCCGAGTTGAGGGCTCATCACTTTCAGCTGATTTTATTTATGTATTTATTTGTAATGCTCTGCAGCCATCAGATGGTCATGAAATTTCAAAATGCCCAACGTCTACCGGCCTTAGAGTTTCTAAGGTTGCTCGGTCTCACGGCATCTTGCATGTTTCTGGTGCCAGAGGCCCGTCGGAGAATGAAGTATCTTCCATGGGTCCTCAGATCCCAGTGGTCACAGTTCTCCAACAGAATGATGGATCTACTTCTGGACCAGAGCAAGGTAGCGCTGGATCTCCGGCGGTTGGTCTGAGAGGAGGATGGGGAACCCTTTTGGCAACCACAGCCCGAGATTACAGTAGTTAGAAACGCCTCCCTCACAAGTTGGGGTGTCCACACCAGCGATCTGACATTCAGCGGTCGTTGGTCTCCATCGGAGTCCAACGTACACATCAACCTTTTGGAGTTGAGGGCAACTAGACTGGCGCTGATGGCCTTTTTGCCCTCTGTATGAGGAAAGAAAGTCCTGATAATGATGGACAACACGGTGGCCATGCATTACTTCAACAAGAGGGGAGGTGTGGGGTCACTACTACTGTGCAGAAGCAATGCAGCTCTGGATTTGGCCATTGCAAGAAGGAATCTCTCTCACGGCCGTTCACCTGGCCGGAGAGGAGGACACGGCAGTGGAAGGTCGGAGTAGGCTTTCCAGACTCTCACGAGTAGGAGCTAGCTCAGGAAATACCACAAGTGATCTTCGCCCCCTAGTTCAGGTCCATTTGGGGAAGGGATCTTGAAACTAGACTCCTTTTTCGAGGCTGCATCGGTCGCTCCACCACCTCCAGTTTGTGTCTGAAGACAGGATCTGAAGCATAGCTGACTGCTGATCCGCTGCTCGAGAACAGACTGAAGCCAAATAAAGCTGGGTCTTCATCTTGAGCCTGGTACAGATGGGATTATGAAGGCAATAAGGCCCTGCAGTCTCTGGAACCACCAAATGCTGTGGTGAAAGTGTTGGTCAGTAAAATGGCACAAGTTGAAGGGATATCTTGTATCCTCTCAGTTGCAAAATCCCTGGCCAGTTGAAAGCCCCAGACTAAGCCAATGAAGATCAGCCTCTGAGTAGGCACTCAAGGACTTCAAAGGATTCACCAACAGGCCAATACAGAATAGGAGCTTGAGCAGAACTCTGAGAAACCTTGACCTCCAAGGAGCTGGTGGCCCAGATCAACCAGGCATTGAGGTAGGGTTATATGTGGAAATCCCACTGCCCAAAGAAAGCTGCCACAGCAGACATTTTTGGGAAGACCCGTCATAAGCCATTGAGCTCAAGGAGCAGTACCAATATACTGAAACCGATGCCTTAGCAAAAAAGAAGCATGGAAAACGCTGATGCAGTTCCCGAATCATGAATCTAGGCATCTTTCTTTTCTTTTTAAATATATTTTTGTTAGCATTTGTTGAGGCACAAAGCATATAAATCACATCTTGTAAAGCTCAACAACTTGCCCTTCAGAATGAAATGCACCCCCCTTTCACAGCCCCCCCACGAACCCGAGGTGCTTGCAGAATCGCCTACGCCCAAACGCAACAGTACCACCAAGATAAATCGTCAACTCAACCTGCTGTTCACTCCTGAACAACACTGCAACCTGTAAAAAGAAGTGAAGAGAACACAGGTTAGCAATTAACACCAATAAACAGCGCAGTGCTCCGCGCATCAATAACTCACTGTGGTCTTCGCTATCGGCGCTGCAACTCCGAGATCGCAACCATCCCTGTGAAAACAAAGAGGCATTGTTAGGGTACAGCATAGTGTAGCAAGACGCAGAGAAGACAGAGAAAACAGAGGGAAAGAAAGAGACAGAATAAAGACGGAAAAGACATTATAACTCACCTGGAAGACAGCAAGCAGAGTCAGAGTCTCAGCCGGTCTGGACCCGACATAAGGGTACACGGACCAGTGAAGCAACTAGGTCCACGGAATGCCCGCACCAACCACACGCCCTTTAACAGAGATGCAGGACGGAGAGTTCCATGTATAAAAATCTAAGGCGCTACCTAACGTCTGGCACATAACCAAGCAGAGAGAAGTCCGGGATAACGCTTAGACCTCCATTCAGTATCGTGTGGTGCCCCCATGGATACCAGGTGAGCGCAACAGGAGCGAATTCTGGATGTCCGTCAGATACCCCAATATATCATCCGCGAAGAGTGATATTTTACACTCTATTTCCCCTCCTCTAGATACGCCCCTGATCCATTAATGTTCATGGATCGTAATTGCCAAAGGGTCCATCGCCAAGGCATACAGTAATGGAGAGAGGGGACAGCCCTGTTGCGTGCCCGTTGTTAGTTGGAAAACCTCGGAAAGCCCTCCATTTATGTGTACCCTGGCCCTAGGACTATTTGTAGAGCTCCCCTATCCATCTCAAATGTCTACCAAATACCATTTTCACCAAAACCTTCATAAAGGGCCACTCCACCCTGTCGAAGACTTTCTCTGAATCAAGGGAAACCAAATAGCCATCCAAATCACGCAGTTGGGCACAATGTATCACGTCCATGGTCTTACGCTTGAGTCGGCTCCCTGCCTACCACTGACAAAGCCTACCTGGTCCCCATGTATCAGAGTTGGCAGACCCACCTCCAATCTTATTCCCGGAATCTTTGCCAGGATTTTTACATCATTGTTTAGGAGAGAGATTGGTCTATACGAGGCGTGTAGTGTGGGGTACTTTCACTCCTTATGAATTGCTATAATCTTTGCCAGCAACTTTGTAGCGGGTAGGACCTCACCCTCAAAACATGCATTAAACACTCTTACCAAATTGAAGGCAAGCCGAGAGCGAAAACATAGAGAAGCCATCTTCTCCTGGGGCTGGCCCTGACTTCGTTTTATCAATTGCTAACTGTACGTCCTCCACTGTAATGGGGCGGTCCAGATTATCCACCATTTCGATGGAGAGACCAGGAAGGGGTAATCCCTCTAAGAATGAATCTATCTGTGCCTCCTCACCCTTCCATTCAGAGGTTTATAAATCCTTGTAGAACTTGGAAAACTCCCTCCCTGTTCCCGCATGTTTGGCTTCATTCTCAGTCGCAATGCCCCCGACAATCCTGTGCTCCCTTTCCTCCCTCAGTCTCCAGGCCATGATCTTATCAGCCCTGTCCCCTTTTTCGTGGTACCGCTGCTTCAAGAATAGGAGTTTTGTCTCAGTGTCCTGAAATAGAATGGTGTTCAATTGCATATTTTTTTTATTTTTTTTTTTATTTGCTTTTATCAAATCAATGATTTTGCAAAGAGAAGTAGAGAAGAAGGCTGGAAAAAAGAAGAGTAAGAAAGAAGTGAGAAGAAAAAGAAAATCTTTACGTTTCTTTAGCCTAGTTAAAAGTTTCTTTAACGTGGAGAGAGCACATTCCCTTCTGGTATTCAGTGTTTGAGTTCAAATCCGGGTTCAGCATTTAGTCAGAACTTAGTTGGCCGGCTTCGCTTGGTTTAAGGGAACATGCCTCTAAGGCTGCTTTTAAATTCTTTGCAGTTGCTATTGACCATGTAGTTCTGCAACCGTTCAGTAGTCTATTCCACCAGACGTCGTCTTCGTACAGGAGATTGGGATTAATCAGCGGGCCCAGATATGCTCTTCTCCATTTTTCCATTTTGGGGCAGTGCATCAAGAGGTGCTTTACTGATTCCTGCTCCTGGTTAGTTTCGCAGAGGCGACAGAGATTAGTTTTTGATTGACCTCTTATGGCCCTGAATTCATTTGTCGGAAGAAGGTTGAGACGACTTCTCAGAAAAATTGATCTTAAAGCCTTGTCCGGGACTCTTTTCAGGACTTCAGTAGTTGAATGTAATTTTTTGGGCTTGAAGTTCAAATGGATGAGAAGTTTGTTGTTTCCTGCTAATGTAAGAGTCTCTATCCAGTCTAAGAGGTCCATTTTCCGTTTGATTTTCGTGGGGTTTTGGGTCAGTTCGTCTTCAGAGCATCCACTATTGACCAAGTGTGCACGTTGCTTGGCTGCCCAGGTGGCAAGAGGCTTGCTCCTTCCTTCCATCATTTCTGCTTTAATTATGTTGTACACCGGTGGTGAGTCTTCCATTAATATTTTTCTAAAAAGTGACATTTTGCCTGTCTCGATGGCCGCTTTCAGGGAGAGAATTCCCAGTGTTCTTCTGATGATCGAGATGGAAGTAGAACTTGGGAGCTGAAGGACGTTCCGCCAGAAGTAGGCTTCCAATTTAGGCCAAATCGCTGAGGGAATCGCTGGCATTGCCCCACATCCGTATGTCAAGCTCGGGATTACTTTGCCCTTGTAAAACTTTATGGCTGGGAGAAGCGAGAATCTACGGTATTTTTGGTCAATTATTTTAGCCTGAGTAGTGAGTTTGCGAATTTTGTCCCATAGATAGTTTTGCATCGAGGTATCAGATTTTGAATTGTCCAGCATCACACCCAGATATTTAAAGGACTGCACTACTTCAATAGTCGAGTCTTCGATGCGCCATCTGAAGTTTTTTGAGTTCTTATTTTGCTGCTTTCCAAGGGTCAAGATTTTTGTTTTCTCCTTATTTATCTCTAGATTGTTATTTGAGATGTAATTAGCTAAATTGTCGAGCTGCCTTTGTAGACCAATTTCAGTCTGGTCAACAAGGATAATTTCATCGGCATAAAGTAGACAAGTCACAGACGTCTCACCAATTTTCGGAGGAAAAGATCTTATCTCGCTGGAATTTTCTTTGAGATCTCCGAGAAAGGAGATGAAGAGGGCCAGGGCCAATGGACAGCCTTGCTTCACTCCTCTAAGCGTTGGAATCTCTCCGAGCTTGATCCAACTTTACCCTGATTGACGTTCTGTCGTGGAAGGCCTTTATTGGATCGAGAATATTGTTCGGGCAATTCCATTTTTCCAATTTGGACCACAGTAAGGTTCTGTCTATTTGATCAAAAGCTTGACTAAGGTCAATGAATGCCAAGTGTACTTTCCCAGGCTTTGATGTGAGTTTAGCCTTTATGACGTTTAACATCATGATGTTGGCTGTGGTCCCTGAGTTTTTCAAGAACCCTGTTTGGAAAGGGTCTCGGCACGGGGCAGATTTGGCCCAGGTTTGGAAACTTTTTAGGAGAAATAACCCGTAGAGTTTACCAATTGTGTCCAAAAGTGCTATGGAGTGGTAGTTTCCTGGTTTAGTTCTATCTCCTTTTTTGTAGATGGGGGCGATCACTGCAGTACGCCATGAGTTCGGGATCGACCTGGTCATGCTGCATTTTTTGAATGCTTGACCAATGAAGTTCGCCCACTCCACCGGGTGATTTTTTAAATCTGTCTCAGACCCCGAAGCCGGTACTGATTTCCCGGGGAGTTGGAAAATCGTGGAGAAATGTAGTTTCCATGCTTCTTCGGGTACATTGTTTGACCCTTTTGCGGTTGCCCCGTCTTCTGTGTTCTTTATTAGTTGCCCGAAAGCACCTGAGTTCTTAGGTCCCAATTTTCTCAGCATTTCTTCTGAGTCACGTTGATACAGGAGGACTCTTTGGTGTCTTAGCCAGGATTTGTACAGCTTTTGTTCCTGTAGGTAGAGTGCTCTTTGTCCAGCTGATTCAGAAGTTTCTGCCTGCTTCTTCAACTTCCTCAGAATGCGACGTTTCATTACCAACTCTGTGTCATAGGTATGTAATGGTTGTTGCGTTACCTTTTGGTTTGGCTTCCTGGGTATCAAGTACGGAACCAATAAGGGTTGGTAATCAGTGGAGTTAAATGCCTCCCTGTTGTCCCTTGAGCAGTGCGTTGAGTAATTTTTGGACAGTTCCTTGATTCGCTCTACTGTGAGCCTAAGGCGGTTTCCTTGTGCATTTGATTACATTTTTTCCGGCATTTGGATTTTATCACCCCCTATGGACGGCCATGAAATTTTCAAGATGTTGTGGTCATTTACTTTGGCCCTTAAGACCCCAAAAGATGTTATTCGGCCCAGCATCGCCCCTGATACAAATATGTAGTCTATCGTCCCTTCTTGCGAACCTCTTTCCCAGGTTGGGATGTAGATGGCCTGAGGAAGAGAATGAGCGATGTTAAAAACGTTTCTGGAATCCATAAGTGATTGTCATTGTTTGCCCCGTGATTCTACCTGGCTTATTGGGCGCGACAAGGGGCGTCTTGAGGGTCCAGTCGGGCATTTGGCATTTAAGTCCCCACTTAAAATTATGAGGGGGTTGTCCTGGGTGGTCATAATGCCATCAATCTCAGTTTCGATGGATGCTAGGAAAAGTCTGTCTGAGATAACTTGAGGATTCCAATAGATTGTGATTATGGTAATCAAATAAGAGGTCAAAGTTTGGCTATTCCCGACCAGTCGATCCCACTTTATCAATACTGCTAAGTGAGTTTGAGTTGCAGCTACCTTCTTCTGGATTGAGAGTCCTGAGCCGGATCTGACTGCCACTAGAAGGCCAGCTGATGGACGGCCTAAATTGCGTTTTTTTGCTGGGGAAACTACAACTGAGAAACCGTCAATTGTTGGGGGAGCGAGTAACTAAGTTTCTTGGAGGGTGATAATGTCGAAGTCACCAAGGTTAACTCATCCAGGTTTTGTGAGGTGAACAAAGCCTCTGGTGTTCCAGGACATCATTTTAAGTGTTTGAGATTGAAGGTCTAATTCCTGTCTTTGGGCTTTTTGGCTTATTCCGTCTTTGATATCTTCCTTCCGTTTTCTAGATGATGTTTGTTGCTATTTCTTTAAATGGCTTGAAGAGGTTTTCGGGAGCCATTCCAGGAGCTGCTTGATCAGAGCGAATGTTGACAGATTCTTCTTAACTGCTGAGTGCTCCGAATGTCTCGATGGTTGTTAGCTTCTGTCGGACTGTTTTTGTTTAGTCTTGGTTTCAGAATAGGACAGGTTCCTACTCTCGATGGGAAGTCTGTCTTCTTAGATTTCACTCTGTCTGTGCAAAGTCTTTTCAGTAAATTTCCAGCTCGGAGAGTGTTTTTTGCTCTTTCCGGTGTTGGACGACGATGAGACGGGTCTCTCCTTGGAGACTGAGTCAGGTTCTGCATGTTGGACTCTGTTCTTGACCTGTAGTGAGTTTTCCCAAGCGGATAAGTATTCCTCTTAGTTTGGAGTTTCCAATCATTCAGTGATCTTTTTACCTCAGTAATAAAGTAACCCTTTTTCAGAAGGTCTGCTTCGCCTTTTTTGGACCATCTGTCATTTGCTTCTGCGCTTACATGTAGATACGCCTTAACTTTTTGATCTTTATGGTAGGGTTCTACAAGTATAAGGTCCTCTGTCGTCAAATCTTCGAGACCTCTTATGCGTTTCAAGATTTTCAGTACCGTTCCCCTGTTTAGGGTTGTCCTCTCGAAGTTTGCCGGGATCTATTCCAGCTTAAGGACTGTCGCAGAAGCAAGCCTTTGTTGTTTTGCGTTTTTTTGGGTCGAACTTCTGTCACTGAAATGATTTTTTTCTTTCTGTTCAGTGGATTCTTTTGATCTTTTATGCAGATTTATACCGTCTTTCCGTTGTTGACGGTGTCGACAGGAGATTTTAATTCCGAGAGGTTCCTTTGTGACACAGGTTTCTCTCTTAAGGAATCCGGTCCTCGTGGGTGTCTCGGGTTTGAGCAGTGTCAGTCCTTTTTGTTGTCGCTGTTTGTCTTTCGTTTTGTTGATATTGGGGGTGTTGCACAATTTTTATTCATTGACGATCGTTCCTGGTCGTGTTTTTCAGTTAGTCTTTGACTGCAGCTCTCTGGGGATGAATGAAGAGTGATGTTCATTGAGGCTTCATCTCTCAGGAAATCTTCTACAGTAATTGGTGACTGTGCCAACGAAGTCTGTGAGGGGCTTCTAACAAAATGACAGACCTGGATGGGAGATTGTGGGGAGACACAGGAATTGGTTGGTTTAGAGATCAAAACGTGTTTTCCAGCTGAGAGCCCAAGCCGTTTCCCAGGACCAAAGTTGAAGAGGCTGTCGCCAAATCTTGAAGGATGGGATGTTTTTGATCTCCATTCAGTTTGTTTGACTGGGCTGATGTTCCTTTTGTTGAGACTTTCGCTGTGCTCGTCAGAAATGGGAGGTGTTTGTTTTGGTGCTGTTTCTTTCAGGCATGATTTAGCCATTCCCTTTTTGACTCCTTCAAATAGGAATGTGCGGGGGGTTTGTTTTTTTCTTTTGCTCTTTGATTTTTTGGAAGCTCTTTCCCAAAGTCGAAGCAGATTTTGTTGGAAACTTGCTTGACAGCGGACTGAATCTTCGCCTCCGGTTCTTTTTCTTTTTCGATAATTAGATCTGTCTGTGAGGCACAGTCTCTTGTGTCCTTAATTAAGATTGGGTGGGGTGGAGGGATTGGTATTGCAGGATTGTTTCGTGTTGGGTCTTCTATGATTTTGTTGTATATAACGTTGTCAATTTTTTCTTTTGCAGTTATATATCCTTCGAAGTATGTCATTTTGGTGTGAGTCATTGCAATCAAAGTAGTTTGGTCTTTTAACGTGTCATTTATGGCTTCGTAAAGGTTTCCGAATGGAGCGAGCGCAATCGTCAAAGCTGACATCAATGTTGTCAGATCACGCTTTTGCGGGGGTGTTTCCTTTAAGACTCCCTCAGTTTGACTTTCCCCTCCACTCTTCCTTCGAGGTGAGATGTTAGGAGGGCGAGGTGGAGCAAAAGGTTGTGGTTGTGTCTTTGGTAAGTGGGGCTCTTTATCCGACAAAGCAGCAGATGGGTCCTGATGTAGTTGAATTTTGGCTGGAGTGTCGGTTGGCAGAGCGTCAATGCTTTGAGGGACAAGGAGAGGGCACGTTAGACCCATAGGACTATCCGTCTGAGAAGGTTCTGAAAGCAAGGGAGATGGTCTCGCTGGAAAAAGATTTAGAGAGACAGTTTTCGGACTAGCAGGCGATGCAAGAAAGACTTCTTTTGTACTTTCAGATGGGGGAGAATCCACAAGGGTGTTTTCGTTCCCAGCAATATTTGGGATACCCTCCTTTGGTGTATAAGGAAACTTGCGTGCTTTTGGACCCCCAGCGAGGTCTGACATTGCGTCCAGCAGTTCTGCATCGGTCAGTTCAAGGAGAACGTCGTATTTTCGTTTCCCTTGACGGACAAAATATTCTTTTAAAGAACTGCAGATCGCTGAGTTGGTCAGAAGCTGATACGAAGATTTCTTATTTTTATTGCGTATTGCTTGACCAAGTGGTCCTTTCTTTTTCTTTTGATTTTTTTTTTTTTTTTGGGAAAATTAAATGGATGCAGAGAGTCAGTGGAGGGGGTTTCACTGTCTACACTCGAATGAGTTTGAGGCAAGACAGGTTGGAAATCTTCTGTTGAACTGTTCTCCTCTGAGTATTTTTCTTTTGCTACACCCCCATGAGGAAGTGGAGCCTCATTTACGGGTGCGTGAATTTGGGCGTGCGCCGCCTTCTCCGATGACGCGGTCGGAGCCAATCGTGCTTCCTGCGCGTTTTCCTGCAAGCTGGTAGCTGGGGAAGTGGGTTCCGGCGGATCTTCGTTTCCACAACGAGGAATCCTCTGACTTGGGTTGACCGTGCAGTCCCGTGCCGAACCGGACGTAACAGGCTCTAAAGTTACGGTAGGTGATGTTTGTAAGCCCTCCTGTGCTGTGTCGTGCGATCCGAGTCGGGGAGCCGCATGCCGTTCTCTCGCCGCCCACCCTTCGGTCGGCTGCACTGGGAACGTGACCGCATGAGGCTTCCCCAAGTCCGGCGGCAAATTCTGCTCCCGGGCCTCACAGGAGGCTTTGGCTGCAGTGAGTCGAGTTTGGAGCGTTTCCTCGCTGGTTGCATCTTTTCCAAAGCAAGGCACCGGGGCTTCTCCCAAGCCTTGGTGAAATTCTTCCAAGGAGGTCTCATGTTGTAAATGAACTGAGGGGCTGGCACTGTGAAGCCCCGATTTTGGGGGATGTCTTTATCTTCACGCGGGGCGACGTGGCGGGCGAGAGAGATCGAGTCTGTGGGAAGCAAGCCTTGAGCTTGAGCTTCTCATCCATTGCGAGTCCTCTTCGGCTCCTGATGTCGGTGAGGAGGGCGTTTCCCCCTTTCTGACCTCCATGTTGGCAATGGGGCACCTGCCTAGCCTGCTCACGGACTGCCACAGACTGCAACTCAGCAGCCAACTCCGCGGTCGCTCCGTGGTTAGCAAGGGGTTTTATGGGTCCACCCACAAAACCCAGCAGGAAAGCGTAGAAAGACTCTGGTAAGGAGAGTAGCCTGCCACAGACTGCAACTCAGCAGCCAACTCCGCGGCCGCTCCGCGGTTAGCAAGGGGTTTTATGGGTCCGCCCACAAAACTCAGCTGGAAAACGTAGAAAGACTCTGGTAAGGAGAGTAGACTGCCACAGACTGCAACTCAGCAGCCAACTCCGCCTTTTGCATTTTATATTGCCACAGTTTACTTGCCCCGGCTGGGGAAATATAACCACCCCAGGAACCCCAGCTGCAATTGCTCTAGCTTCTGGCAGAGCCTGCCCTTCAGCTCTTCCCTTTCTCTTTTCGTCTGGGACCCTGTCCTTCTCAAAACTCCTCGTATAGTTGCCTTAAAACCCTACCATAGAGGTTTAACATCCACCTCCCCAGCGTCATTGAACTCTAAATAGTCCTTAATGGCAATTGCAGTTCTTGTGTCACCTCCTTATCTTTTAACAAGAAGTCATTACATTTCCAACCTCCCAGGGTGGGTAACATCCTTTCCAAACCAACCACCACCCTCACCATATCGTGGTCCCATAATGGAATTGGGGTGACTTGAGATTCTACCGCCTACCCCTTTGATTGGGCATCAATCAATATTAAAACAATCCGCAAGAAAGAGTTGTGCACCGCTGAAAAATAAGTGAACGGCCTATCACCCTCCGGGAATGGGGTGATGGAGTCAAGCATATCATTCACACATGCAAAGCTGGTTGAAGCATCCTCCCCCACACGTGCTGTCGAGTCCCCTTTCACTCTCCTCGGGTCTTTTCTAGGGTCTAATACCGTGTTAGTCTCCTCAGACGACCAGCTGGCCCTCTAGGAAGATGATCCATTTATCCCTCACTCCCTCCCAAAAATCACATGGGCCTGAGTTGCGCACTTAGATGTAACCCAAGGTAATCGGGGCGCTGTTCAAGATACCCTTCACAAACACAACAGCCATTGGTATCAGTTAAGACCATTTCCACACGGAATGCCAATTTGGCAGAGCCCAGGATCGCCACCCCTACCTCGTTTTCCTAATATCAGAGGCTGCAAACACTTCTCCCACTTCCCTGGACTTTAAACGTAGCTCCCTGCCCCTCTGCCAATGCGTCTCCTGCAAACACAACCAGTTCAGTTTCGCCCTGCTTGAACACGCGGAAAACCATAGATCTCTTGCATGGTGAATTGAGCCCTTGTCCATTGAGGCAGCCGATAGTGTGATTATGGCGTCTCAGGGTGAAATGACTGACAGAATATCACATTATTGCCCATTCCCTGAAATATTCCCCCCCATCAACCTCCCCTCCACCCCCTGGTCCCCATCCCCGGCATCCAACCTCCCCCATAGACATCACCCAAGACGAGATCAAATCACCAGTGTTCCCCCCCCAATCCAAGGACCAGCTCCGTAAAGCTTACTCCGATGTCCCATCCCATTTCCTCCATACTTGTGGGACATTCCATTCCCGTCCCGAAGGACGGAACACCTTTTTAATAGCATTAAAACATGTAATTTCTTTTATCCCTCTTTTATTTCTAGGCAGGGCCACTGCACGTGACTGAGCTCCGCATCGCCCTTCAGTCCTTTTCTCTGCATAGTCGGGGTCGAACGCATTTGCATAACAGGGAATATTTTTCTTTTTGTTCCGTTGTCCTTTATTCCTGCTCCGGTTCCACGGTCATCCTTCTTCCGTCTATGCCGGAGCGTCCTGTTCATCGTGCAAACGTTGTTTCACGAGGGCGGATCCCCACTCTCTTTGCCTGGAGCGCTTAGGCCCAGAACACCTTTGGTACTCGTGCTTCTACTGCAACTCCCTTTCTGTTCGGGCACTCCAGCATTGGCTTGTGATGTGGGAGGAGTTGTTTCAACGCATTCCTCCACCACATTTTACAGCAGTTAATTGAAGAAAAAAGGAAACAGCCGGTAAGTTCATTACTTTTTAGGGCACCTCTTACACCGTTTACCACTGCTGGTGCTAAGGGGCCTGTTTTTGGAGCAGAGTAGCCTTTTCCACAGTTTGTGCATAATAAAAACCTGTTCAACCCTCCAATGGATTGGCGTGCTCGGACTCCGCTGCCGCATACAGTCTTGCTCCCTCTACGTTCGTGCCTTTGATCTACGTGGATCCAGTTGGTAGGGGACCATCCTGGCAACCATCCTCTTTGCGATCCTTGGGTATGCCCCTTCTGAGCGGCCTCTGCCCACTCCAGCACCTAGACCTTTGTCAGAGGATGCGTTTTTTGGCAAGTTTCAGACGCTTATGCATTCTGATCCCATGAAGGCGTACTTTAAGGATTTATTTAAGGAAATGTATCCTAAGTCGCCTGAACTGGTCCCTGAGCCGGCAATCCCTATGCAGCTTCTGGTAGTACCGCCTCCTCCACCACTCCCTGTGGGGCCTCCTCCTCCATTGCCTCTTCTGCCTCCACTTTCCCCTGTGGAAAAGACCATGTGCGGCGGATCAGACTTCTGCTCCCGCCTCAGTGGATGAGGACCAGGCGGACCAGAACAGCAATGACCCGACCCGCTCTATTAGAGCTTTTCACGACTGGGTGCTGGATATGATAGCATTGCTAGATATCCCAATACTCGAGCCCCGGCTCCACAAGAGGGGGTACTTCTGGAGCCTTCACTCTTCACAGGAGCGCACCGGCCTGTTCCTTCAGAAGGACGTCCTGGCTGAGGCCCGTAAGGTCTGGGAAAAACCTAATTCTGGGCAGCAACTAAACAAGAAAATTGACCCTGTGTACAAGCTACACGCAACATATCCTTGTCGACATGCCCACTCTCCTCATCGGCGGTGGTGGCAGCAGCTAAGCTCCAGTCGAAACCGGCCTCTACATCCTCTACTGCAGCATCCCAGATCCTTTCCAAAGAGGGCAAGCTTCTTGACTCCATTGGGGGAAAAAGGTTTTTTCAAATTCGGCTCTTCAGCTGCGTTGGGCTAATACTGAGCTTATCCTGGCGGCTGCCAATGTCGTACTGTGGAAGGTGCTCGCTGAGTTTCAGGAATGTATTCCTCCTGATGGGCTGCGACTTATCTGATGCCAGGGTTCTGGCACAGGATTAATGGAGGCTGCGGCCCATCATGTAGATGGCCTCAGCTTGAGGCCTTATGGTCCGAGTAGACCTTTCCCGCCAAGCGTGGCTGTATGCTACAAAGTTTTCGAAGGAGGTTCAGGACAGGACAAGGTGCTTGATCTCCCCTTCGAGGGTAAAGAACTGTTCCACTCCTCAACGGATGAGGAACTCACAAAGACCAAGGCAAGTACTCAAATTGCTACGTCATGGTCGTTCCTTGCAAAAACTCCAGAAAAGGCACTTTTTACTTCGGAGGTCGGGGCCTCAAATGAGGTCCTTCTCCGGTTTCAGAGGCTTTCAGGACCGCTCTGCGCGCTGAGCAGAGGCTCCAGCTGGCTGGCCCTGCTGTAAACGGCAATGGCAAAGTGGCCGGTTTTTCTCACGGCCAACAGCCTCCTCTTCAGCAACGAGTGGTTTCTCCACCGATCAAACATCTAAATGATATTTTCCATCAGTCTCACAAGACTCCGGTGGGAGGACGAATTTCATCTCATCTGGAGTCATGGCAGACCATCACAGAAGACCAATGGGTTTTATCAGTCGCTCGTGTGGGGGTTCCGCTTGCCCCTCCCCCTACCTCACCCTCTCACCCTCCTCCCCAGCAGACTGGTTTGCACTCCCTCAAGAGCCAAGGTACAGAAACTTCTAGAACTCAGAGCAGTGGAACCTGTTCCCTGGAGGGAGCAAGAGGAGGGCTATTACTCCCATCTGTTTACAGTGCCCAAACCCAACCAGGCTGGCCTCCGCACTATCCTCGACCTATCAAAGTTCAATCTCTTTCTACCCCAAGAGAAATTCAAGATGATTATGCCCTGCCAGATAAAGTCCTCTCTCCGGAAGGGCGATTGGCTCAGCGTGGTAGACCTTAAGGATGCATACATGAATATTGTGATCTGGAGCCCGCATCGAAAATATCTGCGGTTCTCTGTGGGAACGGAACACTTCCAGTATCGTGTTCTTCCATTTGGTCTCAGCTCGGCACTGCGTGTCTTTACGAAAATGTCAGTCATCGCAGCATTCCTCAGACAGTAGGGGGTTCATGTATAACTGGGACGATTGGCTCCTGCACAGTCCTTGGCCACAGGTCACCCTGGGAAATCTTCAGTCACTCCTTCAGCTCCTGTACATCTTGGGCTGTCCGTGAACTGGCAGAAATTGCCGATGACGGTCACTCAAGACCTGATCTTTCTGGGTTTGCGTTAGTAGACCGTCAGTACCAGAGTGTTCCTGACAGAGGACAGGATTGCGGACCTTTCGGCCAGATCTGGCTGCTCTTGCTGCAGTCCTCTCACATGTCGGCTTGGTGGCTCCAGAGACTCCTGGGCCTCATGGCGCACTCAGCTTGCTCTTCGGTGCTGCTGGTCCCAGGCTATGGAACCGGATTCCAAGATGACTCCAGTCCCATCCTGCATGACTGCAGATCTCCAATGGTGGTCATCCACCAGCAACCTTCCAGGAGTCCTGCCCACAAGGAACGGTTACTGCAGAGTACTCCCTTCTGGGGTGGGGAGTGACACTGCGTCACCTCGAGGTGTACGATTTGTGGATGCCTCCAGACAGGCAGTATCTCACCCCCTTATCAATTAACCATTTAGTCAAGGGACCACATGATCTTCTCCTGGCCAAGGTGAAAGTGGACATGTCTTGCTAGCTGGTTGCCTTAGCTGGGCCATGTTCAATGCAACCCACTTTCCTGGCCCTGTCCAAAATCTTCCTCTTCTTTGGGTAATAATGCAATCTTGCCAATACCGTTCTCGGACTCTTGGCACTCCCTCCCACTTGGTGAGCTTGATCAATCGTGGGTTCATCGTTTGCATCACAACCGAATAGGAGCCTCAACACCTCCATTATGGATCGCTTGATATTGCTCTCGGTCTCCCCCTCCCTTTCCGGAAAACCAAAGAAGCAGAGGTTGTTTCTTCACTCCCTATTTTCGAAATCGTACATCTTGAACTTGACTTCGGATTCCCTTCTTTCCAGTTACCATAGTCGCACCTGCATCTGGGTCTGCATTGTGTCTAGTGATGATTGATTATTCTCCAGGCCCTGGACCCTATCCTCACTGGAGTTCAGTCTTTGGTCCATCTTGTCCAGCTTCTGGCCCAATGCTGTGTGCATGCCTCTTATTTCGTCCATGAGTACCGCTATGGCCTTTTTCTTGGAGGCTCCATATCTACCCCTTGAACGGGCTCTGCCGGATGAACACACCCTGAAGCATGGCTAAAAGGAATGCCATTTCTAGTGCTCTGCCCTCCAGGGCATCTATCCTAGGGTGTCGCACTCCCCTCTCTGTGTCCTTCTCGCACAGGGCGTCTCACCTTCAGCCCCAGTATCTCTGGGCCCATTGTTTATTAAGTCCTCCCTCTCGGAGCTCCCCACATCTTTTCTCTTGGACCTGGGGTACTCCTCACTGCCAGGGCTATTCATAGGCCTCAGGTGAGTCAAGAACCCCCGCAGGGGTTGTATCCTTCTGCCTTCTGGGTCTGGTTGCCCACGAACACCCAGGGAGGATAGGGGCCCTCAGGATTTGGAGCCTCAGGCCCCACCATGTAGCTGCTATGTCGAGTAGATCACAGGGGGGGTGCCATCAACAGGGTCACAGCTCTGCAAATCCCGTAACTGGGGGAAATGCCCTCAACCTCTTCTCTGCATTTCCACCTTGCTAGGGAGGGGTACCACTCAATGTGTCCTCAAGGGGGGTCGCTCCATGTAGCAGGCCAAGGGGTGCAGCCGCCTTGCTCCCCCATCCGATCCACTAAATCCCCTCTCCGGTCTCTCGCAGGATGCGATGGGGAGGGGCCCTGCAGTTATTCCCACTGTCTCTGCCCCAGCACACACCGTCAAAGCGCTGATTAGTTTGGGGGCTGTAGCCTCACCCAGAGCGCGCTTGACGGTTTCACTCTCAGCTCCCCACCAGCTCGGCCTTCCCCACCGCGCCTCTCTGCTGCGCTGCGGCCTCAATTCAAAAGGGCTCTGTCACCACAGCAGGTCTGCTTTCCCCTGATTCCACGACTGAGGATACACCATGGCTATCTCTGTAACCTGCACATCGAACGGCTTCAAACTCGGATCGCAGGTGCTTCAACCACTCCTTTCTGGGAGCAAGCTTCAAATCCTGCCTTTGTGGGGGTAAAGGGTGGCTCAGAGCCCATATACGTCCCTCTGATCGGGATCTGGAAGAGCAGTCGGCTTCCCTCCATGTGCCTTCTAGGAATCTTTCATATTCACTGCGCAGATCCAATCTCCCTGGCAGAAGGATAGATTGCATCTGCACGCTTGGGATCATCTTGAACCATTCCAAGGGGAGGACAGTGCTGGAGGACCAGTCCAGAATGGTACACAGAACCCGACTAGTTATTTTTCAGCTTTGTTAACTTCTGAAGACCAGTGTGTAAAACTTCGAGCTTGTCCGCTGGCAGGAACCTGTTGAAATCAGCAATCTCCCGCCAAAGACTGATTGGCTCTAGGCTAACTAGGCCTGAATGTTAACCTGGTGTAGTAGTAGGGCTGAGTTATGGTACACTTTGTAGCCAGCCATAAGTATCAAATAGCTCCTCTTACTTCATCAGTGCCAAGGTCACAGAAGAGCCTGTTAATTATCTGGACTGAAGAGTGGCAGCAGCCCACTACCATTGAAGAAAACTGAGGGTGGGCGGCATGGCACAACTCCTCAGAGGGCAAAGGGCGGTCCCTTGTATCAATCTGCCTATTCACTATCATTCAGAAGTGAGGGTTGAGCCAAATTCGGAGGGGGATCTGCCATAATGTTGTTCTGCAGTGCCACGCCTAACCTCTTGTTTTGTACTTGCTGACAGCACTCCTGGTAGCACACCAGTCTCCACCAGGGGCCTTTCTGGCGTGGCGATGTCAAGAAACATGAGCTATACCATGATTTGCTTGTGAAAAACCTCTATCAAAGAAGGAATCCGCTCCTCTGCCTCGCTATCGCACCCTTGCTTCCCAGCACCCTGTGTCCCTCAGATATATTGGGCCTATGAGGGTGGTGGGCTGGGGGGGAAAGGTGCACAAGCAAAGGATCTGGAGTACACTGGGTGTCGGCAGTGGCCTTTTTGTCCAGGGAGACTGCAGTGGTAGAGGAAGAATGTCGGGCACCAGAGGCAGTGGAACCTGTGGCGAAGGTGTCCCCACACAAACCTGGGAAACAACACTTCGCACAGGTGTGGTGCCCGAAGAGGATGGCGGAACCAACTGCTGACTGATGCAGCAACATCTCACGAATGAGGTCTTGTAAGTAAACCTGCATGGCTGGGGACTGCAGCCTGTACATCCCAGGACCATGCAGATTGACAGGCTGGAACCCAGGAGAGCTCTCTGCTCCCGGCCAGCCACAAGTTTTAATTAAAGGAATATATCTTATTTACCTTATGGGATATCAAAATGACTAAACAATTACATTTCTGATCTTGTATATGGTAATGTGCCTTCCATCATTTTAGTTTCTTCTCAAGCAGAACTCATCATCAGTAACTCTGATTTTGAGTGGTTTCCTACCACCAGAGTTGATATCCTATGAAAGTAGGATCAGGATAGATTGCTCTGGCTGTGAACAGTGTATCAGGGCATCTTCGACTTGAAGAGAAACTGTATGCCCGATTTCCCCCAAAGTGAATTTCTTTTGATAGCTTAGACGGTATGATCATTCCAGCCAGTGGTTCAGTCGATTACACATGCACGAGTGGTGAAAGGGGACATCTTTGCCTAACCCCTCAGTAAAGACTAAATTGAAAGCGGTAGTCAAACCTTTAAGATGTTCCGTTGTTTCAAGTCTAAAGAGTTTAGCATGAGCTTGTGTCTTACCCCTCCCTCCCCCATCCCCTAGAGATTGCTTTATATACATTTCAGCAAAATTGAACAAGTTGAGTATTTATATTGTCATCCGATATTAAAATTCCATTGTTCCTCATATGGCATTTAATTGTTATTTTGTTGGGCTGTTTCAAATGTATATGCCATCTAGCTTGTTGTTCTCTATGCCTCTTAAACAAATTACTGTTTTATGTCAAAAAAACTATTGCTCAGCCTTGCACTCGGTCACCACCTTAAAACGAGTTTAGGATTTCTTCAACTGACATAGCACTTTGTAAATAACCAATTGTTTGTTAATGCTCTTAATTAGTTCTTACTGTCAATAGGTTAATTACTTTCTCTCTCAACCATCCTAACTTAGTTGCCTACCAAGACATGCAACTCCCCTGAAGAAATACTTTCATTGCGTCCCAAGTTGTCCAAATAGACATTTCTGGGGATACATCAATGACCAAAAATTCCTTTCTCTCATCCCTGAGCCATTGTATAGAACATCAAGATAATTCAATGGAATTCAGTATCCATCGTGTGGCTGTTCTTGGGGGATAAAGGTAACTTGAGAGTAAGGGCGAGGGCTTGGGGGGCTGATCTGGGAAAATATCTAATGCTATTACTTTAGACACCTATCTCTCATGTAAGAACCACATTTCCAATCATGTAAATGTCACGTGGGGCACATACTAAATGGTATAGTTGTGGGTTGCCAAACATCATCTATTCCTAGGGTCTGAGTCAGATGGGCAAGGGTCTTCGCTGCAATTTAGGTGTTTAGCTATCAAATAGTATTACGTTACAATCACCTCCAATTATAGTCTTGTATGAAGATTCTTTAGCACTTTTCGAAAAGAGACTCGCAATAAAGGAAGGCTTATCCCCTACAGGAGCATGTACATTCAACACTGTAAACTTATGAGATTGTATTGTGCAATTGACACGAAGGAAGTGTCCCTGTAGATCATTAAACGAGGCTTCTATTATGTTGGATATGGGTTTTGCCACCAATATGGTAGTGCCAGATGTTGTGAGGTAAAGGCAGCATGATGAGCATAAGGCAACCACCCCTTATAAGAACTCAAGAGGTAATAGAATTACTGTGCATTTTATTCATTTATTTCATTTATTTATCTCTATAGCCCCGGAACCCGTGGGCATCAAGGCGCTTAACAAAAACTTGCAGGAACAACAAGGAGACGGGACAGGAGCAGAACGGGCTGGAGGACAGGAGAAGAGTTATTCAAATAGGATGGGTTTCAATTGCTTATGGAAGAGCTGCAGGGATTCTTCTTGTCGAAGTGCCAGTGGGAGGGAGTTCCAACCTTTACTGACAAGGAAGGTAAAAGATCTTCTGTTGACTTGGGCTTGGGACACACTAGTAGTTGTTGGTTACTAGATCTCGGGTTTCTCTGTGGGTGGTAACTCTTAAGTTTTTCTCTCAGATAAGAGGGGGCTTTGCCGTAGACACATTTATTTTCCAAACACAAGGGTCTTAAACTGGATTCTCGAGCGAATAGGGAGCCAGTTATGTTTTTCTGTGCTATGAGATGTTTGCACTGGCTTGTGTTCTTGATAATGCGGACAGCATCATTTTCTACAACTTGGTGAGATTGCCTTTCAATGCGCCGCATAGAAGTGCGTTGACAATAATCTATCCCCAAAAGGAAGGTAGCTCTGGCTAGAGTTTTGCAGTTCTTTTCGGATATGAAAGGCTTGATTTGCCTGAGCAGATTAAGGTGCTAATGCATCGTTTTCACTAAGTTGTTTACTGAAGCATTAGAGCTCAAGGAACAATCTCCCAAGGTTTTAACTTTGCTGAGGGTAAGGATATGGCAGCCATCAATCTCAAAGTGAGAATACTGCATTGGGCCTAACTAGATGAGCGCCAAAGAGTAAGAGCTCTGTCTTGGAATTGTTCAGGCACATTTGATGGGTTGTCATGCACTGTTTGATTGTGCAGAAGATCTGATCGAGTTTTGAGGAATCAAAGTCATGGTTGCCACTCAGGGTAAGCAGAAGTTGAATGTCATCCGGATAGCTGGAAAATTAAATATTTTCCTTATCCAATTAGTCGCATAGTGGCCTGATATAAACATTGAAAAGAGCTGGGGAAAAGCTGGCTCCCTGAGGGACCCTGTAACAAATGGAGGCTGGATCGGAGTAGAAACCGACCGAATGCACTGCCGAGAATCCGCTGAACCGGAAGGATTGGAACCATGATGGGGCTTGATGGGAGCAGGTAGCTGTACTCTGGAGTGTCATTAGCAGGATGTTGATGTCTAATAAATCAAACGCTGCGAACAGTTCCAAGAGCATCGGCAGGCCACATTGTTTTTTGTCTACCATATCAAGCATGTTATTTTGTTATTTTCTGTACCAAACATACCCCATTGTACCTGTTGCAGTATTCTTTCTCTTATTATGGCAATAACGTGTTCGGTGGGCTTCACCAGCTGGTAACAGCCCGGAAACAAGTTATAGGCCCGAGGGAAGCAAGGTCCTGAACAGTGGGCTTCACCGGCCCAGTAACGGCACCGAACACGTTATTATTGACTTTAGCAAACCTTTGAGGTGCTAATAACTTTATTTTATTTTTATTTTTTAAACCGGGCTGCGCTGCTTCGCTCGCAGCAGTGGCTGAGGAGAGTCAGGATTGCCATGGAAAAGGAAGGCGAGGCTCTGCTCGGAGCCCCACTTCCATTTCCATGCGTGGACAGGAAGCTAAGCGGTGTGACTGGGCAGCGGAGCCCTGTTCGGGTAAGGAGAGACGGTGTGGGTTGTTGAGGGGCTGAGGGGTAGGAAAGCAGGGAGATCAAGTCAGCGCAGGGTGGAGGGTGGGTGCACAGGAACACTAGGTTCCTCTGAACCCAGTCTTGCATCGTTGGATTCACTCTGGGTTTGAAGCAACCTGATTTGGTAATTGGCACCCTTGGCCGGTGTATCAGCCAATTTGTTTAATATTCCAGGTACAAACATTGCAAGTGCCAATTGTTTAAATGAAAGGCAAGCAGAACGCGTGTGTGAATCACTGTAGTATAGTAGTAATACCACTATGTAATACACATTGTGGTAATCTTATGACAAAATGGCTCATTCCATGCCACCTTATTGCTTGCTAAGATTGTAAGGGAGCTCGGGCATAAACACTAGAGTGCTAAAAATAAACATAATACAAATCATAAACATTCACATTTGCCAAAATACCATCTGGGCAAAGAAATGTAGCAACTATGTTGAAATCCCAACACACTTCTGTGTCTTCATGGGACAAGATCCGTTCCTTGGACCTGTTTGGTGTACTGCCAATGAAATCTCCTCCACTCGGATGGGACTGAAAAATCATGAAAATGTCTTACTTCAGAGATACACACGTTTGCTGCATTGCTGCTCTTTTATGTCTTAGGTACAAATAACTTCTGGTGACATTAAAGAAATATGAGTACAACATTGCTAATCAAATCTGTCTGTTTGCTAACCAAGAAAATGTTAATGACCAATCTCTGCTAATGTTTGAAAACAAATTCATGCCTTGAACATGTGAAGTAAATCAGTGAAGAGTTAGTCGGATTGAGTTGGGATCTGGGCTAGACTCAACTATTGCTTGAATACTAATTTAACTAGCTTTGGCAGCATCTTAGGTGCCATTAGTGTTATGTTAACCGCATTTATAAGGCGCACGTAATCCGAAGCATCTTGGCGCTAAAAGGAAGTAGTCCAGGATTTAGGAGACGGGAAGACATAACTGTTCAAACAAATATGTTTTATTGAGCGACGGAAGGCAAGAAGATTATTTGTTGCGCGAAGTCAAATGTAGAGAATTCCACAATTTGGTGCCTGCTACTGAAAAGGAGCGGTCCCCTACCCTCTCAAAATGATAGCTGGGGATCGAGAGAAGACGAGCATCTTTAGAGCGCACCGCACAAGATGGCACATAGGGCCAGAACTTTTTCTGCAGATACTCCGCTCCCAATCCATAAAAGGCACGATGAACTATAAGCAGTGATTTAAACTGAACGCGTTGGAGAACAGGAAGCCAATGGAGTGAACGGAGAATTGGCGATATGAGCACCATATAGCATGCCTGTGCAGATCCGAGATGCATAATTCTGAAGAAGCTGCAGATAGTGGAGTAAATACAGGGGCTGGGCCAGGAAGAGGGAATTACAGCAATCTAAACGGCTCAGAATGAAAGGCGCCGTTACCACGGGCCTGAGCTGAATTGGGAGAAACGGCAAGACTTTACATAGGACTCAAGAGTTGAAAAAACCCAGCCCTGCAGATGGTGCCGATCTGAGCACCAGTAGACATGGAAGCAGAGAATATAAACCCCAGGTTCTTTACCTCCGGCATAGGGCAAGGACACAGCACTGTAGGCCAAAAGGCAGAACACCAGAAGGAAGAAGCAGAATTAGGACTGTAAGGGGGGGTACACCACCTGCACCTCCTTCTTGTCCGCATTAAGTTTCAGCCAATTTTCGCCCATCCGTCCCCCCCCCCATGGCTAACAGGCAGCCCCTAAACTGGGACGCTATGCCCGGGTGGGTGGAATGAAGCCGGACAATGATTTGAGTATCATCGGTATAGGAGTAACACCTGAAACTTTGGGAGCCGATGAGCAACACAAGAGGCTTAATATAAATGTTAAAAAGTGCTGGATACAAGGCGGATCCCTGAGGGACCCCACACAGAAAGAAAAGAGGAGAGCGCCAGTGTCTGGCTACGGTCTACCAGAAAGGAGGCAAACCAAGCCAGAACCTGACCAGAGAGGCTGGCCAGTGCCAGGCGATCAAGTAGCACCTGGTGGTCAACTGTATTAAACGTGGCCGATGGGTCCAACACGATCAGGGCCCCCACTTTGCCTTTATCAGCCAACAGGGAGAGATTGTCATGCACTGATACCAGCACACTTTCAGTGCCTCGACCAGGACTGCTTTTGCATTGGGTCTTCTGGATGTAATCTTGTTGTTTTTGTTCGTTAATCCGTGTTGAGTCATGCGCGCCCTTAAGCCTACGGGTCCTTGGTTGCACGTTCTAAATTAAAGTAAAGTAAAAGGACGAAAACCGTATTGAAACAGGTTCAAGATGGAAGAGAGCTCCAGAAAGTAAGTGAGAAAAGGCAAGACCAGACACTCTAGCAGCTTCATAAACAAGGGCAGAAGCGAGATGGGACGGAAACTGGCGGGTGCAGAAGGATCTAGAGAAGTTTTTTTGAAAAAGGCGGATAACTATCAATTGTTTAAGCTTCGTAAGCCTGTCCGGCAGGAATCCTTAACTGTTTCCGTCAACCAGGTGGAAATATGTGGAACAATTGCCTTTAGAGTTCCAAGGTGAAGGTGAAGTCATCACAGAAAGCCTGAGAATGAGTCACCTTTAATGCAGTCACAGGAGTGGAAGATTATGACCGTACCAATGAAAACCGTTCTCTAGGCTGATTAAGGGCCTTTTTAGCCTTCTGAGTGTAGAAGGTATTTTTGGCCAGATGGATTGCTAGATGGTAACAAATAGTGGTACAAATCAGAGAAGGAAAGTAGCCAACTTTATCTTTCAATGATTACTTTTTCATTTGGTTTGTCTAGGGTACATTTCAAGTTGCAAGCTACTCTCAAAGCTCCCCCGTGCCATGAATGCTAATTATCCACATGGACACAGAACATCATTTCTTACCCGTTATTCCTGACTAGTGGCGAGTGCAGATTTTGTTTAAGCTAGTGGATAAACATCTATTCGTGTTGGTAATGTTAGATTCCAAATGTGTGCAAGCACGCATCAACATAGTGATGTCGTTATTTCGTCCTATTGTAAATATTTCTTGCAATTGTGACTTGCGGAAAAGTGAA
The DNA here is from genome assembly GCF_040938575.1 of Ambystoma mexicanum. Lineage (NCBI taxonomy): Eukaryota > Metazoa > Chordata > Amphibia > Caudata > Ambystomatidae > Ambystoma > Ambystoma mexicanum. The sequence continues at coordinate 1,027,974,518 of NC_090923.1, read as the reverse complement.
CCATTCTGTGAGTGCCTCACATTAATGGGCAACACTCCATTAAGCATTCTTTATTTACACTGTCTTTAGGGTCTCGGTTTCGGAATAACATGCCCACAAACTACACCAATTCCATCAAAAGGACACAGGAGCTGGGTACTTCTGACATGTACCTAGAAAGACCACAGGTTATCTCATATGCCAACTATCAACCCCCCCTTTCTTATTTTCTTGCGCTGACAACTACCCCCCTTCACCCCCCACTCCCTCTTATATTCTTGATGCAGCCATACCAGCAAAATGGTAGAATGGCAATTTACAAGTCCACTTCATTATTTTTGCAAACCTAATAATAATTACCAACATCATTCAGCTTTATACAGAGTCTATTCTTGACTATGCCACTCTTGGCTGCGGCTTGGCAGTTATAGAATTTACATTCTGAAGTTTGACATAGTGCACAATGGTTAGCTCTGACTGGGCAAATAACCCACCAAGCTTCCAGGAATTCCCGAGCACACACTCAAGTTCCTCATGCATTCAACATCACATTGTGTACTGACTTACATTTCATGAAATCTGTCTTAGGAGCACAAGACAATTATCACAACATTTAAGGACATAACCGACTCATCCCTTTTTTAGTTTTGCTATTAGGTGGCTCTAAAGCACCACCTACAACCCAAAACTATTGCATTGGAGTACTGCTAGGGAGAAATGGCATATGAAGAGGGACACATTGCTTGTAGGTGTTTGGTTATTTACCCACCATTGACTGCCCATGGCCATGCTAATCCCTATGATCATTCCACCCACTTCGTGCCCCTCCCTATTAACCTGGGATGTCTAAGCTAGCTTTATCAAGCCTTCCACCAAAACATTGCGCTTGAAGTGCGTGCCAGTTTATTTCCAAAGCATTCTTCTGAGAGTTAATGACTTAAGCCACTCAATTTATAAGCACTAAGCGTGTCCTTCACTGAAGTCCTGTTAAACAAGCATTAGCAATGCCAACAGTATTTTAGCTTGCATCTAATTATCCAGAATTTGCTATGCATTGCTATTATATGCCCAGGTACTTGCACCATTTTGCAGGTGCTACCATCGATGGCCAGTTAATAACACTATGGCAGTGCCTGACACATGTCTTTCCCATGCCTACACAAAAGCCAAAACTGTTGCAGTTGGTGAGCTGGTGCAAGTGGATTTAGGTCACGTGACCTAAACTGAACCCACCCACTTATGCCTGCACCTTCCTTTCCCTTCGTAACTGTTAGTTCACAGGATGTCTCTTCCCCCGGGCATCTGAATAGGACAGTCGAAGAAAAAGGCAACGCCTGTTTGGTTACTCTGCCACCGATACACCAAGTAAGTATCACCATGTCTCCACTCACCACAACCCGTTCCCATCTTCTGCAGGGATCGCACAGCCAAACACCTAAAGCAGCCTCAGACAGATAACCTAGCTAACGTCATCAATATCTCCTGTGCACTCCCACAACATGCGCCTTTTAGTCACATCCGCTCGGTTATGATGGTTTAACGCTCACTCAGCGCTTTCACATGTTGCTGATCTCACCGAACTCATAACCAACATTAATCTTGATGCCCTTTTCATTACTATAATTTGGTTCATACCCTCCACATCTTTGATGTCCTATACCACAGCTACAGTATCTAACATACTGACTGCACAGGAAAAACTAGAGGTGGAGTTGGAGTCATCTATAAAATCAACTGGCCCTGCATGGTAATCCCAACCCCCAGTCCCTTTGAATCCCTGCCATGCCGGTTCTCCATTTCAAACAACTGTTAAATTTCACCTTATTTACAGGCCACCTCAAGGGAGTGGTAACTTCAAATACCTTTTTCAAAGTTTCTCTCCTCTGCAAGCGTTTCCTACTCTAATAATATTCTCAGTGATTTCAACATCGCCAAGTCACATTCTGCAAAATACCTACGTGACGCCCTGTTCTCTCTGACAGACTCCATGGACCTTGAACAGATGGTACTTACTCCCATGCACGTCAAAGGTCACATGCTCAATCTAGTCTTCACCTCCTACCCAATACGCTCATGCTCAAGCCCCGTCACCCTCAACTGGACAGACCATGACGCAATTCCCCTTCTCATATTGCACAGAAGGCAGTCCCATAAAGATCAGGCCATGTTATTGAGCAGTGATCCTTTATGAATTTATTGCTAGACACACCAGAGCCAATGTTGTTAACGTTCCCCACCGCAAGGAATTCCCCAGACCATCTGGATACATTTAAGCACCTTGCCAAAGAACTAGTGGATGCCCACACACCTCTAAAGTCTAGTCGCATCAAAGTCAAAGCGAAAACAAACCTTTATCAGATAAATGGTGGCACAAGGACTGCAGCCTAGAGGATCTCTCATTCCTAAAATTCCTGTGTGTCCAATGCAGGCGCAAGATCTGTGAGGCTAAGTCGGCTTAGTATACTTCCACCATTCGGGCAGCCTCTTAACGGTAGCAAAGCTTTATTCAAAGTAGTCCAGCATTACTCCAAGCCCACACATGTCCCTGAGGTGCTGGCTTCACAAGACAAATGCAACGGAATAAACCAATACCTTCATTAACAAAATGGACATAATCAGAGGTCACATTGATGCCTCAAAACTAGACGGAGCCCTGCTCGCCACCCCCCTCAAACTCCTCCCCGAGCACTGCACTCCTGAACAGACTTCCCCCTCTTCTCTTCCAAGGATCTCTGACACACTCGCTTCACTCAAACTCACTCCTTACTCGGACAACTTCCTCCGAGTCTCCCTCATTAAACTCCTCACTGGCCAAGCACTTAATGTACTTCTCGCTATTGTGAACGCCTCCCTCAGTGAAGGTACATTCACAGACGTGTTGAAGTCCTGTCTCGTACGACCCCTTCTCAAAAATCCATTGCTTGATCCAAAGGATCTAGCCAACTACAGACCCATCACAAACTTCTTTTTCATCAGGAAGCCTATTGAGAAAGTAGTTACGACCCAACTACTTGCCAAAATCGACCAGCTTGACCTCGGCGATTACCAGTTTGGCTTCCACCCCAAATTCAGCACTGACACTGCAACCATCCAAGTGGTGGATGGTGTGATCCGAATAACGGACACTGTGGACTCCTGTCTCCTAGTCCCCTTAGACCTCTCTGCTGCCTTTGACACACTTGATCACCAAATACTCCTCTCCCTCTTACCCGACAGGATGGGCTTCTCTGGAACTGTCCTAAAATGGTTTGCATCCTACTTATCCAGTGGCCACCTGGACGTACAAATGTGTTCATTCAGTTCTAACCGACTGCCAGTCACGTGTTTGGGGGGAGGGGGTGGGGGAGGTCCCCCGATGTTCTATTCTCTCCCCAATCATAATCATCATCAACCTATACATGGAACCGCTGGAAACTTGGCTAAATGACCCCAACATAGCCATCCATCAGTATGCTGATGACATTCAGATGTACCGTAAGGTCAGAGGCCCGGGGGCATTGCTCCCCTCCGTGTATGCCTGAATACTCATCAAATATGGATGTCAAATGCTTACTGGGAACTGAACCAGGCCAAAACCGAATTTGTGCTCATTGCTCCCGCCCCCAAACGACAACTTGTGCAACAATGGCTGGATGATATGTGCCTGGTAGGCTTCACCCCTCTGCTGTCAAGCTTGTCCAAATATCTAGGCTTCATGGTTAGTTACCTTTCTATCCAAAAGCACATAGCCAAAAAGGCACTAACCGCATGGCTACAGATGCACACACTCTGCAAAATCAAACCCTTCGTTCCCCAGAATGAATTCCATACGGTGGTCTAAACCCTCATTAGCTCACACAAATGAGGGAAATGCACTCCTACCACACACCTGAACCGTCTCAAAGCAGTACACCACGCTGCAGCCTGCCTCATTACAGGTGCTCGCAAATTCTTCTCTCTCACACACTGTGGATGCTTCACTGGCTCCTACTCCCTGCCAGGATCATATTCAAATTGGCATGCATTACATACAAAGCAGTCTCAAACGGGACAGCAGCATACTTGGCGGCTAAACTCCACACCTCGCGTAGCAAAACTATCAAAAGGTCCAAGCTAGCCTGCAAAGATTAGACTTGGAAGCAGTTCTTCTCCTGTCACGCCTTGACCTTCTGGAACTCAATCCCGATAGAGGCTCGAAATGCCCCTACCATCCTTCAGATCCGTAAAACACTAAAACGCGTCCCTTTCAACAATATCTGCCGGATGAATAAAAATCCCTCTCTCCCTCCACCAACAGAACTGCGCTACTATATGTGTAAATGCCAAGCCCAATTCTGACACAATTCTGTTGTAGAGTTCTGTGTTGCTCTTGAGCTATGTTTGCGCTATAAGCAATTCAAAAATAAAAAATTGGCATTGTCAATGCTCGTTCAGATTTATGTCCACCTAACAGGACTGCCATGCACCTATGCTATCACATCCATGCCCTGTTTTTGTATCATCTTTTTCACACGTCCCATCTCCCCAATTGCTCATTTCATTTTTGGATACATGGTGGGGCAAGGAGTGTGACACAGTACTCTAATGGACGAACCCAATCTGAAAGTACAACTGTGGTGATCTGGCACAGTATAAAAGCATGTTGACATTAAAAAAGAAGTTGTAGGAAAATTATATTTTAAGTTCTGGACCCCCATGCTATTTTAGATTAATTATTTTTGGGTGTTCTGTTGAATGAATGTTTCCTTTCAACCCCAATGAAAACACTTGCCTGCCTTTTGTGAACGTTGTTAAGGTGGAAGTTAAGACATCATGTTGATTTAGTTGCCGTATTATTGGAGCAGCCAATTAGCAGTTTCTTCGGGAGTAGAAATAGTAGAGTGACTCATCTGCTTATTCTCAGATTGGTGGAAACTGGACCCTCAGTAATTAGCCATGGCCCGGTCTATTATGAGTTCTTTTTGCCTCGAAGAGTTCTTGCTCCTATGCTCTTTCTTGCTTGTCGCTGCTTAGATTTTCTGACATCAGGACCTCTTGGGGTTGGATGTTTTTGAAAACAAAATATTTGCTAGTCCCAACCCCTTCATTCCTTCGATGGAGCCATATGCATACTTAGATCACCACTCCCCCGAACCTCCCAGAGCCTCTTGGTCTGGGCGAAACACATTGGCAGCTGCCGCTGATGGGCTGCAGCGAGTGCCGTTATGCTGTTCTTTTTCCACCAGCCCAAGTTGGAAGCCGACGACCACAGGGGGTGGCCCACCTCTTTATACCGTGTGGCCCCCTCCGTGCTAGGCTACCGGGGAGGAGGTTAGTTTAGGCACTGCTCGATCGCCTGAGTTACCGCCTGCGACACAAAAAACACAATTAGCTCACCTGCAAAGAAATTACATGTTAGGGTGAGTTGGGTGGAGTGGTAAAACGCTGACCTGCTGCAGGGGGTGCGGGCCTGCAAATAGACTGCTCCCCCTGCATGGGCACGAGATATAGGGGCCATGTTTATGGCCCCACTTTATATTTCCTGCCTGCGCTTCATTCTTGAGGCAGCAGGCGGGCGGGGGTTGCTTGCCCCTCCGCCCTGTTATGCCTTGGCGCCGTTAGCCCCTTTGGGGCTGCGCCATTTGCTAACGTAAGTAAGACATTTTCCTTAGCTTGTGCTCTTTTCCTCGTCTCTTGGTTGCTATGTCCGGTCCAGGTTAGCTACAGTGTTAGGCATATGACTGTAACAGACTTAAGTAGCTATGGACTGGAAAAAGTCGTTGATATGGGCTGTTACTCACCACACTGCGAATGGTCGGAATGATGAAGTCTGACTTTGTAGACAGAGTGGTGGTTGGAGTCCAGGAGCAATCAGCCTCTATGTACCAGCTACCCTGATTTCTAAGAATCTGGCTTCCTCAAGCAGAGGGGCTCTTCTTTCTGATGGATCACTCTGCTGTTTGGATATAAATACAGACAGAGGTATCAATCATATAAAAGAGCAGGGAACACGCGCACCGCTAAGCCAACGCTGTAAAGGAACCACAAAAAAGATTAGGTGCGGTACAATCTGAATATCAATAAATGGCACTACACTAGAGAACAATGAGTACATGAGATATGGTCGGGTGGCGTTGGACTAGGAGAAACAGATCCTGCGCGTATTTAAGAGAAATCCCCAAAACTATGAGAAACTATCAGAAATATCAATATCTTCCCACTATTCAACATAGGATGCAAGGACTAACCTGAGAGGGTATTGATATGGAAGCAGAATTCCCATATGGATCGAACTCAACGACAGGAGAAAATAACAAACAGGGAAATTAGTAAGGGGAAAGTACACCCGAACGGCACGAGGGACACTCTAGGGACGGGTTGGTGCATGAACTGGAAGGTGTCCTGGAATGCACTTTAGCAGGCAAAACAATACAAATCCAACATCTTGGGGAAGAGGTTCCAGATTAGAAATGAAATGTCACAATTGAAGTATCCAATTCAAAGTCAGTATGGAATATGGATGGAAAAATCAAGTGGTAATTCAGCGGTGATGGAAATAAACAAGAAGGGCACAGTTCAAAGTGTAAGGAGTACACTCACGCCTTCAGGAAAACTCACACTGCCAGGAGTGTCTCTTCCCTCCGCAGTCTTTGTGGCCAAAACCGCAGGGAAGGAAGCAGCGGGTAAGGGAGGCTTGAAACAGGAAGTAGCCAGCAATCCGAGAAGAGTTCCAAATCGTAGCCAGCCAGTCAAACCAAAAGCAAAGAGACAATCCTTAGGCAGTCCGGGAAGCAGACCGAGATCTAGGAACCAGGAAATGAAGCAGCTCGTTCACTGAGCATGATCCGAGATGAAAAGCATAGAGGCTTAAACGTAGGAACGCGGCTAATGCTACAATTGGTAGCAACAAACCCCCGGCAGGAGCACGTTTTATGCAGTCAAGGGGCAGAGCCTCTGCATACGCATCGTACACGAGGAGCGCGTCAGCTGGCACGGCAGTCTTTGGCGTCCACACCATCTCCATGGGAACCGGTATCGAAGCCACACGGAAGCCTTTCCCCGGGCTGTGTGAGCATGTATTGAGGCAGAGGGGGAAGCTGTGTTGCCGGAGCGTAACATGGGCAGACCAAAGGGTCATTAGATTAGTGCTCCCATTCTAATTGGTTTTTTGCTTTGTAAAAGAAAAGTATATATTCCGTCTGGAAGGATGATGACTGGGAATACACCAGTACAAAAGTCAATGCAATGAGTAGTATCTGCTTTTAAATGCAAAGAAAACGTGCTTGACACGATGGGTTTGTGTGCCGATGACGTATCTTGGCAGTTTGAGTTAACATGTGAAAACAAATTGTGTTAATTTAGTGCTTAAATTAGTTTGTAAAACCATCCATGGTTTCCTGACAAAATTGTCGGCAATCGCTCTTTTCAAGGACCGCTGTGGAAGTTCAACATTAGGTTTGACTTCCTGTTTATACGAAGTTTCATGGAGGAATGGAACACTTTCACCATGGAGGGAAGGGGTGAGAAACGGAAACAAAACATTGTGCAGTGGAAACTATTTTTTTTGACAAGCCCACAACTGGATGCGAGCATGTTCTAGGAGCGAGAAAGCATGTGCCTAACATTGGACCTTTTCCAGATACTGTTAAATCATGGCATATTTCAACAATGCACTGGATGGGTAGTCCCAGTTCTTTTCATATACAAGAATATCATCATCGGATTAGAGGATAACTAGTCTTGGGGCAGTGTTTCTCCATGACTGGTTATATAATCCCCATTTTGAGCACACATTCACCATCCAGTGGTCTAGTTCTTGGCTAGGGTGACCCGGTTTATAATTCGAAACAGGCCAACAACATAAATGCAGGACTACAATTTGACAGAGGCTACTAGGACCACACTTCAATAGTGGGGAGGAACTGGAGGAGGGAGGGGTAATGGATTCCTGACATTCCCCTGGAAATAAACTGTGCAGATTTGACTGTACAGCATGTGTTGAACTCAAGCGGCCTCACGCTCTGATGCTGTACCAGGCTTGGATATGAACACGTTTCCCAAGCTGCCTCTGTGGCACAATCCGTTAATGTTGTTGCTATCTGAAAGGTTAGTGGTGCGAGCCCCGGTTTGAGTCTACTCGGGAATATCACAGATCTGGCTCAAGTGTTCATTTATAATTAACGTATGAGTAGATTTACTATATAACTCTAATGTGGAGTTGTTTGCAAGCTAGTATTGTGCTTTGTCTGAGATCGGAGTGCAGATTCATACTGTAGCTGCAGTAAATTGGATTCTGCAAGTTCACCTCACCCGCTCCCCAAAACTGGGACATGGGTTTTGAAAGGAAAAAAACTCCGTTGACAAAGCGATAGAGGGCTCAATTCCATGATAGGCTTGGCAAATTTGTGGCATCTAGTCACCCTACTTTTAGTGCTATCACGATTTGGAAAATAGATATGCATCTTGGATGTTATTGCCTAAATGCCTTGGCCTCAAGAGTTTTGTGAAATACCAATGGACCCGTTTGCAGAGCCATCCATAGGCATGGAGCTTCACCGTTGGGGGCCAGCATTGAAAAGCCAAACTACCCATTTGAATCCTATTGCTACATTCTTGGTTTGGCAGGGATGTGGACCATAGGGGTGAAAATGAACCAGTTTTCATATAATGAGAAAGTACGCTTCTAGAAACGGCTGCAAGCCATACATTAAACAAAATGAGGTTATGAAGTGGCAAGCCAGTGCGAGCACCCCACAACCTGGTCTCCCCAGGAGACTTTCATGATCATACGAGCTACAGAATTCTGAAGGTGTTGCAACCTGCTGATTATTTCTCTTTCACACGCTACGTAGATGCCATTCACATATCTTCTCATAAAAGGACCAGAACCAAGGATAAGGGAATCGCCTTATTATGGTTTTCAAATGAAACCACTTTACTTCATGGTTTATCTGTGTCTGCATAAAGAGCTAGGTACTAGCAGAACTCTGTTTCCTCACTGATTGAATTGTGCTGATTGAGTTGGGGTAGGACACAAGCCCAGTGATTCTGTCTGGAAGACATTGGACGTTGGCGAGTGCATAGTTACCTGTTGCCAAGATTTCAGTTTTGGAGTTGGAGCTACTTTTGACCTATTCATTTTTCGAGTGAGCACATTTTAAGGAAGCCGATTTTGATCAGGTAAACTAGTTGGGTATCATCAGCGTAGTTCTAAAGTTTGAACCCAAAAGAGGTCATGAATTGAAACAAATGTTTAGGATCGACAAACACAGTTGTTGGGATAGCGTGGGGCTCTGCGGAACTACACTGACAGATTTCCTAGTCTCGTAGCAAAATGGTCTAATGATGACCAAATGCACTCTGTCCTTTTAAGAACGATTCTATCCATACAGCAACAGGCTGCTTCAATTGAACCGGTTGATTGCTTTGACTACCGGGGAGTAAGGTTTCAAGAACATCCGGGATGGGCATCTCAGGTTGATAAAGCTGCTCTATAATGTTCGGGTCCAACTGGTCCCTTGTATTCAGCTTTACGCAATTCCTTGGCGAGCCTTATTTTTCCAACAATTAATGATTTTAATTTTGGCTTAATTGGTCGCTGGGCAGCACTTTTGGTTTACTTTTAGCCTGAAGCTGATCAGACTGTAGACTCAATGCAGCAGATTTGTCTTTTTATAAAAAAAAAGACAGAAACCAAATAACTTGCGCCCTCAGCGTGATTTATTTTTCAAATGTATTAAGCATTAGTTTTAATCCTGTGCCCTCTACATGTGTTTCACTGTCTTAAATTTCCAGACAGATCTTCAGGAGGGAATAACTAAGTAGTTCAATCCATTTCAATCCATTCTTGGCATGGCTAATGTTGTAGTTATACAATTGTTTGTCTAAAAGTATAAAAAAATAAAAGAAAGAAAAACATTTTTTACTTAGTATCTTTTTCTATGTGTTGCAAACACTTTTATTTTAATTAATTTCCACTTGATTTGCTTTATGGCTGAGTAGATTGGCATTAGATGTAGATGGCATGATATACATTTTCTCTCGCCCATAGTTGCTAAAACTGTTTTTTGATTGTTTTGGGCAGCGTTATCCTTTTTTTCTCGGTTCCAATTTTTAAATTTAAATGCAGGGCTAGGGAGAGAGAGACACCAGAGTTAGCTGATATTGTATAGCGTTCTCCTAGTTTTCTAACATTTTTTGGCTAGGTCCAAATAGAATGCCTGTTTGCTAAGTATTGTCTATTGTTTTGGTTACCTTTAGTCCTTATTTGTAGTACCGTCTTCTCTTTTCGGAAATCGATCCTTCGCTCGGCCTGATAACCTGATGTGTTTACTAGCTTTGCTTCCGCTTTTATAGATGGTTGGAGTTGCGGTCATGTGATTAATTTGATCACATGATCGCTTCTCCATTTTGGTTTGCGATTATTGGGACGCTTGTTGTTGCTGATTTAATCTTATTTTAAATGCATAATAATGCATTTCAATAGTTTTTATTTGGTATTCTTGTCCTCCGTTTTACTTTTGGCTTCTGGTACTTACTTTTGTACTAATACTGGATCATGTGGTATGATATGTTACGTGATCGCATCTAAGCGCCATTTTGATTCAGGAAGGGTGCTGTTTTTTCACTCGGTTTGCTAACTGTTTGCATTACTGACTATTGCTGCTGCATACGTCAGTAATCCTGCATGGTGGCGCGGTGCCCGTCTTTTACTGGTGAACATTTTATTTTTATTTTTATTTTTTTAAATTATGCATGAGAATGTTTACTTGATTATGAATTCCACAGATTCCATCCTTTACTTACCTTTAGTTCGAATAAGTGATTATCGACATATGCTTGATATTGCTTGGGGATGGTTTAGGTTGTTGTGCATACCTAAAGCTAGTAGTTTATACTTAGTGTTTGCAACCACATGAATATGCTTATTGTTAATTAGCTAAACTTTTGAGCTAAAAACTTAAGCATTAGCAGTTTTCAATTAGCATGTGTAAATTAAAGGCTGAACAAAAGATAATTTTACAGTAGATGAATTAATTCATTGTCCGAATTCAGGCCTGTGTGGCAGCTGTCCAAATTGCAGATCCAAAATGCTTCTCTTGTCCTTAACATTTTTCCAAATTTCCTCCTCTTTGTGGTTTGATAATTTTTTCAATTCCAAAGAACTTTGTCATTGATAGATTTATTTGGATGTTCTGTTAGGTGATGAAAGCTCAATGGGTATCTCATGTATTTGTTGATGATTGCTCTCATATGTTCTTGGATTCTAATCTTGAGTTTTCTCATTGTACTTCCCACATATGCTTTTTTGCATGAACATATGATTACATATACTACTGTTTTTGTGTTGCAGTTGATAAAGTTTTTGATTCTGTAGTCTGTTCCATTTGGCAAAGTTACACTCTTCTTCCCATTGTCTGAGTATTGGCAACTGATGCAGGTTCCAATTTCTTTTGATTCTCAATATCTCTCCATATGGTATATTTTGAATAATATGTTGGGGATGATGGCTTTTAGCATGTAAGTTTGTATTTCCAGCAGTTGTTTAATGTGAAGTTGAGCATTTCCAGCAGCATTGCGTTTTGATTGTAAAAAGAGACTGATCTTGTTTTCAGAAAGTAGTTGGTGGTTTCTAATCCTTTTTCATGAGGTATACTTGTATATAGTGATGAAACGTCCAGTGTAACCAACAGATAACTTTGTTCCCAATTTATTTCTTCAATTTGTTGTATTACATGCTTGGTGTTTCTAATAAATGAAGTGAGACTAAGTACAAGTGGCTGTAGATGGTTATCAATATATGTTGATATTGGCTCTGTGATTGAGCCTATACTGTTAATTATGGGTCTGAAGGAAGGAAAATTGGTATACGACTTGTGTATCTTGGGTATGAAGTATATGGTACCTATTATTGGGAAAGAATTGATCAAAAAATCTTTCTCCATATCTGTTAGCAGATTTTGCGCTGTCCAATTTTTTACCATTCGGGTCCATTCTGATGTCAATTCTGCTAGTGGATTTGTCATTAATTTTTCATAGCACTGTTCTTGATTAATATGCTCTTCAGCAGCTGTTATGTAGTCTTTTGTATCCATTACTACGATATTTCCGCCTTTTGTCTGCTTTTTTGATTGTTACTTCCGAATTTTTCCTTAGCTGATCAATTGATGCTTTTTCTTCCTTTTATTTAATCTTCCTTCAAAGTATTGTAATCTTAGTTCATTTATGGTGGCTTTGTTGAACAGATCAATAACATTTTCTTGTGCCAATGCTGGTAAAAATGACGATTGTGGCCTGAAGGTAGTTTCTTCACTTAGATCAATGTCTATATTTATTTCTTCCATTATTTTTTCCGCCGAGTATAATTCTTCCTCTTCTGTTAGGTTTAGAAGATTGGCTGTATTTTCCATATGGCGGACTGTTGGTTCTGATGGAGTTTCTATATATTGATTTTTCTTTTTCGATGTCTCAATTTGTGAGAAATATTTCTTGAGCTTTAGTGTCTTCTACAGAATTTGAATAAATCTGCATTTAATGAGAACGAGTCTGAAGTTGACGCTGGGCAGAAGGTGAGGCCTTTGTTGAGTGTCATCTTTCGATCTGTTGATAGTTCCATTTTTGATAGATCAACCACTATGTTTTCTTGTATGTTTTTTTTTATTTTTTTTTTTACCTTGTTTTTACCCCTTCTATTGAAGCAGTTATTTGTATTGGTGCCCCTGCCCCTCCTCTTCCTCGTCCTGATTGTATCAAAGTACCTTGGTTTTGTTGATTTCTGGGGTACTGTTGTGTAGTCTTCGTATTTTTGTATTTTATGTATTCCACTAAAAAAGCTGATGTTTTTACAGCTTGCACATGTGATATGTTTTACTTTTCAACATGTTTTGATGTTTTATGAACTATCTTAAAGGTTTTTCACCACATAAAAGAGGTGTAAAGAAAAACAGATGTTTTCAAGGACCTCCTATAGTTTTGTGAGTGATCTCATTGGATCTTATGTGGACTTGACTTCCGCCTCCATGTTGGGCTAGGGTTCCATTCCCCTGGTATGTTAAATTTCAAGTTACAAAAGAAAAACGTGTTTGTTTTCAGCTTGTATTTCCTTTGCTGGTATTTAAGATGTAAATGTGTAATAAGAAGCCTCCGGCCTTGACATAGAATGGCTATGCTGTCTGCGTTTGGGTCTGGAGGAGAGTTGAGCCTGCTGGCTAGAGCAGGCAGCTTGTTGCCTTCTACCCTCTGACACTGTGCCGTTGATAACTTCCCTAGAAATGGCCCTGCTCCTTACTACAACTGTATTTTTCTGAACACTGTGGAGAAACCGGGTAGGCCGGCCTGTGCGAGTGCCCGGTGCAGGAGATGCACACCTACCCTTCTCACAATTTCCGATGATGCCATCATGCTAGAAAAGTCTGTAATTCTTTCAACTCTGACCCAAGAAGCAGGCAAAGGAATGCTGGAATGGGTTGCATTGGCCTGCTTCAAGTGTGCTCACATGTCAACAAGTCTGGCTAGCCCACAGCTGTGCTAGCTCCAGAAGGAAATAACTAGTAGAGGCATGGGCTGATGTAAACTGTTCTTGCAATCAGTGGTTGGGGTACCTTGCTTTTTAGACAAAGTACAGCTTTAAGAAGAAAAAAAAGAAAACCTCTTGCAGAAATGATGTCTTTTCTGCCAGCTTTCAGGACTGCATCAGCTCATTCCACAGAATGTTCTAATGCAGGGTTCTTCAAATCCAGGCCTCAAGGACTGGAATCATGACTGGTTTTCAGGAAATCCCTCATTAATATTCATGAGAAGGACATTCCAAGATGGCCACCGACACCAGATAGACGTTTCGACGGCGCTCCTGCTACCCCCAGCAACTTAAAGCGGTTCCACCACCCTGCAGCAGTTGTTTCACCCCGTGAAGTGCTGAGAAGGTGTCGGAGACACAGACGGGCGAAGTAACAGCCCGGGAAAAGCAGAGTTGACTCCTCATAGAGATGCTGCCACAAGGGAGGAGGAGCCCAGCGGAGGTACCCGGGACGGCGGCCCAGGAGAGTTTGTGCCAAAAAGAGGTGCTCCCTGGGGAGTCCAGCATCCTGTCAGTGAGGTCGATCAAGCGAGCTGAGGGCAGGCGTAGACCCATCGGAGACTGTGGCGAGCCGGGCATGCGGAGAAAAGATGCACCAGCTGTCAACCGGGATTAACGCGGAGCGGTGAGCAGAGGAATCCGGAGACTTGAGCAAGTCGGTGCCGACAGAACCCGAGAAGGCGAGTGGAGAGGAGCCAGAGCACCATCAGCGGGCTCCCCGGCGCCTGGAACGCCCTGCTTAAGGGGACGACGTGCAGACGACGTAAGGCTAATTTCCCAAACCTAGTGAGTACCCCAGCAGCTTTGTTGGATTTTTGGGGTTTGTTTTTTTCTCCTGCTAAGAGTGAGATTTTTTTAGTTCCACTCTTAAACATGATTGAGGTATGTCCTTGACTTGCTTATGGACTATGGGGTTTCTTTTTTACTCCATAGGGTATCGTCTGTTTTTCTGTATGTGTGGTACACAGCACCCTCAGTGCAGTGCCACAGGGATGTCACAGTGACCTCCCCCAAACATAGACTCCATAACCTGGGACTGACTACTGTCTCCCAGGGCATGTAAAGTCACCAATGACTTTACTAGTCCAAAATTGTGAACAGAACCAGTACAAACCATCATATTTTGGAAGTACTGGTAAGGGGTAATTCGATTGCCCCTAGGTCTGTTTTCGAGGAGGCACTGTCCCGCCCCCCCTCGTCGAGTTTCTGGCTGGTGGCAGTGGTTACCACGTGAAATATTCCTCTGGAATATTCTCTATGGGATTTTCCATTGATTTTAAACTCACCACTTTTTGGTGCAATGTTAAAGATACCGCCAGTTTATTTATTTAATATTAAATCACCAGTTGGGTCTTTTTTGCTTGATTCTAAAATGGCGTTTGTGTCCGTCTCTAACTCTGACCAAGGTCGAGCCCTTTGTTCCACTATTTTGGCGGGCTTCTCCACAGAAGCCCTCCAAGTGGTGCCACTCTGTCTGGGTTCCACAGGAAGGGTGGAGGGGGGAATTGGCACCCTGGACTGCGTTGCCTTAGCAAACCAAGTCGCACTCTTCTCTGATTGGCCCACTGGTGAGCCGCCAGGCTCAACACTTAGCATGTGTGATTGACAGCTAGGCTGATGAATGGGGTTTTTTCTGCATAAAAGCAGGGCCTTTGGGACTGGAACTTCAGAAGTCGCCACAGGACCTAAGAATCCGAAGAGGGAAGAAGCTGAGCCACCTGCAAGCGACGGCACCACCGGTGAAGCCCTGCTGCAACAAACTCACCACTTTTCCAACGACAAGGGAAGATCTTCTGCTGGAGAGTCTTCTCCCTTTGAGCTGGTAGGACCAACCAGTTCGCCCTTTTTCGCTTCCAAAGACGTCACTTAGTCGAATCGCCCGTGCCAAGCACCCCGGCGGCCAGATAGCCAAGCTCACCACTTTTGACCGCAAATAAAAGGACTGGACCTTTTAATCGGGAACTCTGCGGCTGGTTTAATCCCTGTGCAGTGCAACGACTCCACGTTTCCTCCTCAATGAGATCTTCTCTTCCCCTGGTCGGAACCACGAACCTCAACCACTGCCAGGAACAACTGCCCCCGCTGGAGCTTCCTTTCTCTTTAAGGTACTGTGTCCTGCCTGGCCTCCCTTTCTACAGATTGCTAAAGGTGACCCTTAAATCCTTGGCTTCCAAACTGGGTTGGCTCCAGGCCTTCTAACTATATCTTTTGACTTACCCCAACCTCTTTTGAACACTCTGCAAAGACTTTCAGTGCACTTTAAACCGTGTGATACTGGGCACATTTCGCTTTGCTCCATTTAAAGTTGGCCTGGCCTATGAACTTTGGCTCTACAGTATAACCTGCTTTTCTCCCCTTGCTCTGAACTCTTAAAAGTGTTGCAAACTGTTTTATTTTATGCTCTGCCTTTTCTCTCCCTTTTTAACCTAAACTATTGGAGTGCCATCTAGGTTAAGCGCTCACTTCTGTCTTACCAAATGGTTGTGCTTTAACCCTGACTTGTCTGATAGTTATAAAGGGAGGTGTGTATACTTAACTGACTGTGTTTTAGATTACTTTTCATTGAGAGTGCTAGTGTATTGCCTAAAGTGTGTTTTAAATAAATAATTATATACTTTTTTTTTTACAAAGCTCTGGTCAGTGTTTGTTTGCTCTACTGTGTCTTGACCCTATTGTGTATACTCCGTATACTGCCCTACTCTTCTTGAGAGAAGTCTGACTGCTCAGCCACAGCTACCAGGTAAATCTGGGTGGTGCAGACTGCTACCAATTGGGTTTACTGCTGCTCCTGTAGTCTTAATCTTTTTGCAGTGTTCCCCAAGGGAACTGCACAGGATTCTGCCTAACACAGAGGCAGAGCGGAGAGGCGAGGAGGGACCCAGGTGAGAGGCAGCAGCGCGGAGGCCCAGGGGACTCAGATATTAGGTCGCTGTGTGCCAGGTGCCTGCAATACAAAGTGAGGGAACCACCCAGCGCACCAGACAACAGGGAAAGGAGAACCCAGAGCCAAGGGCAGGCAGGGAGCCACTAGGAATCTCAACAGACAGTGCCAAAGGGGATCACACAGAGGGCCTGGGGTGGGAGGCCCTTGCAGTGAGGAGGACCAAATAGTCTATTCGGGGCCCAAATGGCAAGGGATCGCGGTAAGACCACTGCAAGGAGCATGGCGGCTACACAAGCAGCAGGCGAGCCCCCTGCCTCCCAGGGCCGGACACCACTCGCTGACGGCTCTGCCTCAGAGGGCCCGGGGCAGCGGTGAGGGATACTGAACACTGTTGTGCTACCTGAGGAGGCCAAAGCGCGCCAGGTGCGCCCGCAAATTCAGAGACTGATAGGCACACCTCAAGAACAGCAGGGCCCGGAGTGGAGGAGCCCCAGCAAAGGAAGGCCCATGAGGGCAGCAGGGAATCAAGGACCTGGGCATTAAACACCCGGGACAACAGCTCTATTGGGGACCCCGCATGATGGAAATAGAAGGGGGGGGGTCCAAGTCTGGAGCTGCCCCTGAATAAACTGATTGTCAGGGCGAACGGGAGAGGGAAGCCAACCTCCCGTGACTTGGCCAGGGTGGAAACCAACCCCGCACTAAAGCATTAAGCAGGGGAAGAGGGCGTTGGGACGCGACTCTTCTGTCCCCACCATGGACCCCAGCTGAGGCGAAAGAGACGCGGTGAGGGAGCAGATACAGGCCACCACGAGGACCCATGGAGGCGAGATCCAGAGCAACAGGAAGTAAGCGGGCCTGTAAAAGCAGGAGGGAAGGGAAGGCCGAGGGCCGCAACAAGGGGGCAGCACCTAGCCTCCAAGAGGGTACAAGAGAAAGGGATCTGTCTAGAGGGCGCCGGCAGGAAGGAAGAGGCATACCATTGAGTGACCAATTTTGAGGCGGAAATGTCCCCGGCAGCACAGGTGACCAAGGATACTCTTAACACTAGAGGGAAGTCATTGCCACCCTAACATGTTGAATAAAGCCAAAGCTAACAGAAGTGCACACTGCCAGGGAGACACCCCCAGAACTTTGCCAACTACGTGGATGACCAGAGAACCCAACAAGATGCTCAGGGGACCCCAGGAAGGGGGCGACAGGCCGTAGCACACTGGAGGAGATGGACCCAATGGGCCGATATCGCGTCAGGATTTCCACGGCAAAATGCTCTCCCTGCAGTCCAATCTTGTCAAGACATTCCAGGGCCAATTCCAGCTATTGCGAGCAGACCTCAACTTGCCCCTGGGAAAAGTCGAGCAGGAATTGGGTCAATTGGGAGAGAGAACAGACATCCTGGAGAGGGGCCTACAGGAAGTGGACAGAGACACGACAGCGAACAGCAAAGCTATTGAGAAACTGGACGTGGCAACCTGGAACTCTGAATGGAGGACATGGAGAACAGGTCTCAGAGGGTCACTATAAGACTGAAATTGCTTTCGGAAACTGTAGAAGACAAGGAACTAAAGGGGGTTGTCCAGAGCATCTTCGCAGATCTCATAGGGGAAGCGACTCCGAGCACGGTAGAATTCGACAGAGTCTACAGAGTGGGACGCCTCAACAGGGACACGAACGCCAGACCAAGGGATGTGCTCGTCGCATTTTCAAGATATGGACAAAAAAAGAGTGAGGGCGGCAAGACAACGGGAACCGATCAAATACCAGGACCAACAAATTGAGCTTCATCAGGACTTGTTCATTTGTATCTGGTCAGAGTACTGCTGGCTATTTCCCTTCGGGCTCCTTTTTGATTGGTCGGGGGGGGGGCAAGGATGCATAACCACACTGAAAGAAGGAGTAGACCTGCTACACCTCGACCTGGATCAGCAGCAAAGGGAAGACCGATCCGAGGGAGCACCAAGAGCGGCGAACGGAACGAGATCGAAATCATGGGATTGGTCTACAGTCGGAGACAAAAGGAGGAGGGCAACGCCATGTGGCCCATCACTAAGGGAGAGGGGTGAAAAGTCAAATGGAGAGCAGGGAGGAGCGCCCAGTAGGGAAGAGTCCTGAATAGGCAATATATAAAGGGGTGGTGGACGAAAGAAGGAGAATAAGGGCGGGCGGGGGGGGAACATCATGGGGAGACCTGAAGAGGAGGGAGGGAGAGGGCGGAGAGGGTCGAGAACCCAGCTGGGAGGAAGAGGAGGGGTGTTAAGAGGGGGTGGGGGCCGGCTCAAATAGAGAGGTGGACAGGGACAACAAAGGGGGAAGGGATGGACCAGAGAGCGCACGGGGGAGTATTGCAGAGAGAGAAAAACGGGGGTCACCAGCAGGCAAGGGATGTAGTCAAATCAACAACCATACAAGTAGTTAACTCGCAACGTTAGGAGGCTTAATTATCCCCTAAAGAGTAAAAAGCTAGAACAGTTAACAAGGAAAGAGGGGCCGGGTGTCCTGGGGCTGCAAGAAACTCGCCTCATGCATAAGGATCAGGGACGACTAAAGTTGCTGGGGTTTGACCAGATTTTGTATGCTTCAGGAAGGAATAAAACGGGAGGAGTGGCCTTAGCCATCAAAAACACTGTGGACTTCAGAATCATAGAAATCCTACGGGACAAGGAGGGTAGGTACATTATAGCTAAGGGGAAGCACCAGGACCTCCCCTATACCATGGCGGTAGTGTATGCACCGAACTCAGGCCAGGAGATGTTTCTGAGGCGCTTCTTGGGAGTACTGGAAGACAACGCACAGGGCCAAATAATCATGATGGGAGACCTCAACATTGTCTGGACAGGGGGCACGATAGGTCGGGGGGGGGGGGTCCAGGGAAGGGAGGGGAGCAGTGATGTCAGTGGAATTGAGGGACCGGATCGAGAGGGCAGGGATGCGGGATGTATGGCGGGAGTTGAAGGGAGATGAGGAGGGCTGTTATCCCCAATGCTCTATGCAATATATTTAGAACCCCTTTTACAGGCAATAAGAGAGGCAGACTGGATATGGGGCATCCCATTGGGGGGGGGGGGCAGCACAGGCAGGCGGCGTTAGCTGATGATATGCTACTCACGCTGGCAACACCAATGGAGTCTATCAAGGCAGACAGAGCCTTGCTGGAGGAATTTGGGGAGGTCTCAGGCCTGAGGATCAACATCGGCAAGTCTGAACTATTGAATCTGACTCTGGGGGTAGGGGACCGCGAGGCACTGAGGGCAGCCACCCCTTTCGTGTGGAGACCGGGGGGAATTTGGTATCTGGGAGTGAGAATCACGGCGACCCTGGCAGGCTGGTACGCAGCTAATTATCCCTCACTACTGAAAGGCATTAAGCAGGACTTTCATAAGTAGAGGAAACTTTGGGTATCATGGGTGGGAAGGCTAGCCGCAGTTAAAATGGTGATGCTCCCGCAACTGCTGTATTTATTCCAGGCGATTCCACAGGAGGTGCCAGCAAGCCTCTTTAGGGAAATAAAGGTTCTGACTAAAGAGTTTCTTTGGGAAAGAAAGCGAGCAAGGGTCGGTAGGCATTTATTGATGGCACCAAAGCGGGAGGGAGGGCTGGTGCTTCCAAACTTTCAGCAGTATTACGAGGCCATGCAGCTGAGAGTAATTAGGGAATGGCTCCAAGAGGGGGAAGAATACGCAAAATAAGCAATGGGTGTCAATGGATAGGGCTGTAGTGCATCAGAAGCTGGCAAAAGTGCTGTGGCTACCGAAGCATCATAGACTGAGGCATATGTATGAGAGCACCATAACCAAATTAGTAGCGGACAACTGGGACAAATTGGTGGGAACCAGAGACATTATGACCTTCCCGTCGCCCTTTACGCCTATATTCAGTAACGGGAATTTACACCCGGGCTGGAGAAGGGGGCATTTAAACAATGGCAAGAGGGAGGGTGTAGGAAGCTGCGGGACATGTTTCGGGGGAAGGGAATACTCTCATTTGAGGAATGCAAAAGGGTATTCGCAGTATAAAATGTGGCGAGGCTTAGGTATGCGCAAATACGGCACTGGATACTGAATCCCGGAATCAAAGAGGCAGCGGTCAGGAAGTCAACCCAGTTAAGAAAGATTCCTCTTAATTAACGATGGATCCAAGGGGTTAATATCTAATCTGTATAAAATACTAGATGACGCAACTCCTAGGCAACAGTGGCCGTATATGCGTAGATGGGAGTGGATCCTGGGGAGGGACATTGGAAGGGAGGAATGGGAGTGGTTGTGGAGGAAAATCCCCAAACTGGCAAGAGCATCCCAGCTGCAAGAAGCATGGTACACGATATTACTCGGCTGGTATTATACGCCAGCCCGCCTCCATAAGACATATCCAGAAGCACCAGGGGACTGTTGGAGGGGGCGCAGGATGGAGGGCACAGTGGAGCATATCTGGTGGAGATGCCCAAAAATAGAGCCATTCTGGAGGGAGGTGCAGAGGGCGCAGGGTCGGGCCTATGGGGCAGGAGAAAGCAGACCACTGGAACAAATTCTATTAGGAATCAAAGGGGGCCCCACAACGAGAGAACCCAGATCCTGAGAAAAGGCGAGAGTGGCATTAACACTGGCAGCTATGTCAATAATAGCGCAGAGGTGGAAAAGTACAGAGGTCCCCATGCTGCCCTGGACAAAACGTACATAATTTTGCAAAAAGACTGGGCATAAACTTTAGCCTTCCTCAAGGATGACTTTCGAGTTGTGTGGAGCCCCCAGCACCTAAAACGTTTGGACCTGCAGTGTACTACGGTGAACCATCCATGAAAGGAATGGAACAAGGAAGGCTCAGGAGGCGCCTCCTGGGGGGGTTGGGGAGCGGGACCAGTTGGGGTGTCGTTTAACATGTTGTAAAATCAATAGAGTTTTTAAAAAATAAAAAATATTCATGAGAAAAATCTGCATTCATTTAGAATCGTATGCACATTTCTCATGAATATTAATGAGCAATCCTGAAAATCCGGCATCTTTCCGGCATCCATGTTCTAATACAACTGACCCAAAACCTGAATTTACGCAAGGTATTTTCGTGCCTTGAAACACTTGTGTATAGGCGCGTTACAAATGCCATATCATATCATATCATATCATATATCAGAGAAGGGATAGCTACCCGTCACGGGATCAGCCCAGGGGAGAAATGAGAACCCTGTATCAGCCTGAGCGGGTGTCGCAACTAGAGCGCCAGGTCCAAAACATGGCACAGGATCTGGGTTGCATGCTGAGGGCTCAACCGAACCCTCAGATGAGCATGCCGGCGCAGAATGCCTCAAACTCCGGACCTGGTGCTGCAGAGTAATGACGGGGGAAGGACCCTGACAACCCACCGGCTCCCAGGGAGGAGGAACAAGGGGAAGGGGGTGTAAAGCCTTGGAGGAAGCTTTCTTCCCCACTTGTCAAAAGCCCTTGGAAACCCAGGAACCGGAACCAAATTCTCCTGCCCCTGAAAGTCTGCCGCCCAAGGAGCAGGGGTGGGGGTAGGAGAAATAAAGAGCCCAAACAGACCCATTTTGAGGTGACACATGTTAGACGAACAGAGAATAAAGAGGATCATATTTTCTGTATTTTGCCTTCAAGCTTCAAGCTTATGGTATTTTATAAGTCATCAAAAAGAAAGGCAGCTTCAATAAAATTAGGAATTTTATTTGTTCCATTTCTGTTTACTCACTTTATTTTAATTGCATTTTATAATGTCTGAGATGAACAGGCAGGTTTGGGTAGACTGGAAATGAGTTACTGAAGTTTTAGCACCTGCAACTGGAGGGTTCTATTGTGTGGCAGGTGACCACTGCCCAACTTAGTGGTCCTGCACCAAAGCGGAGTACCTACAACTAGGGCGAAGGTCACCTAACACTCGATAGATGGGGCCTAATGGCAAGAGCGCCACTGCTGTTAGTGATTGTGTATGCTGGGGGGAAAAGCCAAGGCTCACCTGGTGCTTCCTGAGCCAGAGCTTGACCTGGCCTCCTTGCCCATTGTGATCACATCACAAAAGAAACCTTTGAGTCCAGGTTTTTACAGGCGGCTAGACCCAGAATCCCAAGTTTGCTGATCCACCATAGAGCTGCAAACTGTGAGAATAATAACAAAAACTGGAATGCATGCTGTTTCATAAACTTTATAGACCTGGTCCAAGTGCCGCCCAGCATTATGGACCTTGGAAGTCATAGTTAAAGCCCTGAGCCCTTAACAAGATTTACAGACCCTTAGTACCCAGTCCGGCCCAAGTGTGGAGCTATAAAGCTATTGCAAACTTCCTTCACTCTTTCAGGATGAGTCGAAAGGGCATACATGCCGGATTCAGTAATGCTTTTATATGCCTATATAACAGTTGTGTTACTGTTCCCTAATTCATGGGGGTAATGCCCACTCCTCTTTTGGTATTTACATTAAAATCTGTATGCAGGTTACTGTTGATTTGTATTGAAATCAGTCTGGGCAATCCTGGGGATTTGGATGTGTGAATGTAGGCAGGGACTGTTGATAGTGGAAACCAAATCCACCTGGGCATTCATGGTGAATTGGCGGCAGGCAGATTGCGCTGCCTTAAGTATTGGAATGTGGTATACTGAACAATCTGCAGGCTATTCCGGTTTCATGTAGAAAACACTTAATCAGCATTTCAAGGGCTATAATTAAGCTTTGTACCAACCTGAGTGCCATACCAGGCATTCTGTGCCCTTAAGACCAAGTTGAAAGCAAGTCATGGAAGGTATTTTTTTTCCAAAATATCTGGAGGGTCTCCTGAATTACCATGGAATACACAATTTATATGTAAATGTATTTCGAATGGATTGTCCCACGTATTTCTCATATTTAGATATCTTCCCTTCCAGCTTTAGCTGCTTTGGAAAATAAATATTTTTTAAACCAGATCTTCTATTTATGTCAGTTTTTCAGAAACCTCAACGGTTCTCAAGGGGCCTCAGGCCTGTGTCCTGGGCTCGAGGGTGTGCTGGAATTAGCCTTAAACCCTTTCCTTGGCACAACCAGAGCATGGATGTTTGCTTTTTCTTTCAAGCCAGTCGGGGATCCTTCTCAAAACGTAACTTGAAACACTTTGGAAAAACAACCCCTTCATTGAAGAACAATACTAACCTTGCCAATATCTCGGCCAAATACAAAGAAGAGATCATAACGACCAAACGTAACACCTTAAATAATATAATAAATCAAGCCAGCTCCAGTGCGAAAGAGCTCTTCATCATCTTGAGAGAAATGGAGACGCCCAACCAACCTCCTGACTCTTGCCAAAAAGACAAAACCTGGTGCTCAGACATCCAGAATGCTCTCGCCAACAAAATTCCCACCTTGCAAACAAAAATACCAAACAAACGACATAACCTCACCCCAACCAAACCAACAGGTGTACCGCTTACACAACAATCTCAAGGCTTGGCTTTAAATTCACAAATGTACCGGTACCAGAGGTACAAAAAATTATCGCCTCACTGAAACCATCAAATTGCCAGGTAGATGGATGCCCTGCCCAGATTATCAAAGAGACCTGGCCCCATTCATTACTAAACTAATTAACGCCTCATTCTCAAGTGGCACTGTACTTAGCAATTTGCAGGGATCCTGGGTACTTCCATTACTTAAAAAACGATCGCTAGACCCGACTATTGCCACAAATTACAAACCCATTACTACGGTCCCCTTCTTATTAAAAATCTTGAACAGAGTTGCGTATCTGCAAATCCAAGATTATCTGGAGATCAACAAACTCCTGGGGACTGGGCAATCTGGCTTTAGACCGCAACACGGGACAAACATCCATCATTGACCTAAAAGGCCAGATTGTCGGCAGCCTTCAACTTGATAGACCACAAGGTGCTGTGTGATCATCTCGCTTCAGCTGCCCATTTCTCCAAGTCAGCCATCACCTGGATTCAATCCTTCTTAAATAACAGGACCATGCGTGTCTTCTCGACATCTGCATCAGCTGATCCCATACCGATCACCTGCGGCGTACCCCAAGACTTGTGCATATCCCCTACTTTGTATAACATTTTTACTAAGCCCCTATTTGATGAACTGGACCGTCTGGGTGTCACCTACATGAATTATGCAGATGACACCCAGATCCTCCTACCTCCTTACAGACATCTACGACGCTGATGCACAACGAGTGAACGAAATCTACACAATCATTCAGGCATGGATGCTCATTCCAGCTACTCTAGCTGAACAACCTGCTCCTCTCCTGACACTTGTATGCCTGTTTTTGCTTCTAGCCATGTATTAATATACTCTCGCAAATGTAACCATATATCGCTGTTCACGCTTGTAAACCTCATCTGTAACCTACCTTACATGATCCCTATCTCTATGTTTATCCAACCTGTATTCAACCATTGCACTAGGACTGTAACTGTGTGACTGTACCATCTCTATGCCTTAAGAGTGCCAAGATACCTCGGGGTCAGGCTGTGCTATATAAATACAATAAACAAACAAACCCAGGCACTGCTCTCATTGGAAACACTTGAGTTACCATAGACTTTGATGGGGCATTTATGATTCACAATAAAAAAGTTGACACTATTGCAGGAAAGAAGTTTGAATCAAGCTTATACTCTTGGATTGCTTGGTTTATTTATTGGAATTTGTAAAGTGCACTACAGCCCAAGGGCATCGAGGCGCTGGTATATGTCCTCATTGTCATCTGTCAGGGGGTACATTTCACCATTCTCGTTCACCTATTTATGTAACAGCCATATTTGTTTGCCTAGCCTTTGTACTATTGCAAATATATCGTTGCTGGGGCACATACACGTTAGCCTGTTCTACTCAATTCTGAGCCATTTTTGATCCATGTCTACATTATCTTTTCCACGGTTTCCGTGTCGTGTGCTGTAATCGTGTGGACACGATGTGGCGAGGAGGCCACCTGATCACTAGGTACCCAGTGTGGCGAGGGATTTGGGGGAGGCCTTTTAACCATTAAACATTCTAACAGCAGATCTGTCTCATCCTCGAAGGTCACTTTTGATTTGGGTGTCAGGGCTGAGGGGTAAGCCTTGTGTACATAGACACCCTTAATCCTCATATCTTCGCTGTCTCCCTCGTCCCAATCTTTTCATCTTTCTAATTATATGCGCGCGCTGTCTTTCTCAGATTGTGGTTTACGTTTTTTAATCTGTGCTTCTCTCACAGATTTTTGTCTTGCATAATTTTCCCATTGCTTATATGCTTCCTATTGTGCAGGGGTCTAATGGCCTTATCACCCTTAGTGGCTAATATTTCCCTTTAAATATCCTGTTTTTTCTAGGTCAAAAGACCCATGCAGTGGGAATTGCAAAAACACTATCCCCAAGCCTTTCTTGATTATTAATTCCCATCCTGGCGTTCCTTCCATGGGAGCAAACACATGTTTTTCTAATCCCATTTCTTTCCTACTTTGTGATCACAAAGCTGCTTTGATAATGTTCCACTTGAGTGCAGTGAACTCACAATCAATGAAATCTACTTGCTAATTTATTGATTCATCTCTACCATGGTTTCAACTTCTGTACACCAACTGTATTTCCCTATAGTTCATTAACAGTATGCTCCCTATAGAAAATACAACATTATATTTTCATAACATCAGACCGTACAACCCTACAACATCATTAAATAATCACACTTTGTGCATGAAATGGTCTCACCTCTTTTTTCTACAGTCTTCTGTGCCAGTGCCTCACCTGGAGTGTAAATCCACTCTGCTTACACAGACTGGGGATCCTCGGTTGCAGAGATCAACGTGTCGAAGGGGTCCGCTGGTGAGTGAAGGTGTGGCTGCTGGGAAACTTTTGTCCAAATGACTGCATTGCGCCCCACGCCCTACTCCCAACGTTTGCCTGCGCTCCGACCGTGCCACATTAGTCCAACTGGATTTGAACTGCAACGAGGTTCCATCTGGGGTTCCCAATTTGTCGGAAACTACTTTTCAGAATGCCATCCTGTGTTCATAAATAACTTAAAATAAAGCACCAGCACAGGAGATTGTTAAAGTTTGAGAGAGACAGGTTTATGCCCCTTTAAGCATGCCAAGCATGGTTTACAAGCAACCATCTGAGTCGCCTACCCTCTCTCGGTCTGACAAGAACAAACCGCTTTATACACTACAGCACAAATAGCTTTACGACGGGTAATTTACTCATAGGCTAAAAGTGGACAGAGACCAACATCTCTGCTTACCCCTAAACAGCTGTAGTTTGGCTAATTTAATCCATTGGCCTACTTCACAAACTCATGTGAGCAGTCAATCCAAACAAGGGCATTCTGTTTCTGCAAGCTGAGGTCCTTTTAAATTGTGTGTAGCTATCTCATTAGAGAACCTATGTTATACATTTTGCAAGGAGCCTACAATATTAACACATTATTCACATTTTCTTCTTTGCTCTCCTTGTCCTCTGCCGGTTCATACTCTATGCCACTGGCATTCCTTCACATGTGACCAACTGTGTCCAAATTGCTTGGCAAATTGGCTTTCATCACAGACATCCCCATTCTTCCTGTTCCCCTCATTACCAGCATGCTTACATGTTTGTGGTATTTTTCTTCACACACATGGTCTGTTTTTTTCTCTCTCTCTTTCTGTGCAGTCTTCTCTTGCTTAGAATCCACGGCTTGCCAGACACACATAGCAACTTCCTGTAGCAGTAGTGTTCTCATATTCCTAGCTGATGATATTCGCGCCAGCAGTTCCTCTCTCACTCCTGGAAAACCTTACTCCACTACTCACTCCAGTTGCTTCAGTTTTCAAAGGCCTGCAGAACTACTTGCTCGATAACCCGATCAAAGCGGTTTCCATAAGGTGTCAAATTTGCAACACTACTTCGAGACTTTTTCTAGCTTGCTGCATTTCCCAGCTTTCCAGCACCTTACTGGATTCCAGATCGCTAAGGGATTTCTAGTGTCTCTCTGCAATCCAGTTGTATAGTTTTACTCCTGGATGGCCCAGGAGACACTTATCCCTTGCTACTCTCCCGTAGTTATTGCGGTCTGATCATGAGACCTTGAGCATGCAGATTTGAGCTCATTTATGCTTGATCTATTTAACAATTGGATGTAGCTCCATCTCCTGGCTTTCTCTCACCTCTCAACATTGGCAGGTTCATCGTATCGAGGTCAGTTACTACACATGTGGTATGGAGTTTTCACCTCGCTTTATGGTTGGTTTACAGCGTTCCTGCGGTCATTCACAACTCGACAAGGCTTGCCTTCTTGTCTTCAGAATTTGCTGCCTCTACATCCAAGAAGAGGCAGGCTCCTACCACAGATCTGGCTTCTTGGATTTGCACTCGCCAACAAATCCTGTCATGATTGTCTCTGCAGGCTTCCTTCTCTGACCTGTTATGTTGCTGGCCCAGCTTTCTTCTGCAGAACAGATTCCTCTACAGGTGTACGAAGACTCAGCATCTAAAACTTCAGACTTTCTTTTCAACACCAGTCATGCTGCCCTGGTCGCATAGTTCAAGAAATGGGTGGAAAAAAGACTTGTTTGAATCCTTTCTCTGGTTTCATCATAGCGGTTTTATCCCAATATTCTCGGGTCACATTACTCAACACTCAAGGGATGGGCTGCCCCCTTTCTGTGAGCATCTTGTGGTAAGGCTAAGAGAAATTCGTTCACAGCTCTTGGAATTTAGGATTATCAGGATGGTGTTAATGCTTCTTTTATGTTGATCAGGAGCGGAACAAGACAATTCAGGTATTATGGGACATGATTGCCATGCACAATAGCGCAATGAGATACGGCATGGGGTTGATGCAACTGTGCAAGGCTGACATGCTCATTCGGTTTTGGGCTCTAAAGAATTGGTTGCTCTCATGGCAGCCCATCATGACAGAAAAAAGAACCTTCTGGCGGATACTGTGTCATCAAGTAGGGATTTTACACAAATGGGAGTTGCACAGAGAAACTGTGGAGTAGATCTTCACCATGTAGGGGTTCCACAAATCGAGCTTTTCACTTCCAGTGAGGACAAGAAGTGCCGTCAAATCTGCTCTTGGAGGTTCTTTTCAGTGGTGTCATTGGAAGGTGCTCTTGTTAGTTAAAATTTTAAGCGGGTGTGTACTTTGTTACCTCAAATCTGTCTGGAACTGAGAAAACCATTCAAAGCTGTTAAACAAGCATTCGGTTGGCTCTAGATTGGTTCAGGAGAATGTGGTTTTAATGCATGTTAGACCAGAAATGACCTGTAAAATATCAAGGAGGATCTTCTGTCACAGCACTGTGCCAGAATCCTTCATTCCAATGCCAGGAAAATGAACCTTCACACTTTGCTCTTTGAGAGGCTGTGGGTATTTTGAGAGGTCATGCTTTTTTCCTGCTGTAAATGAACAAAATACATTTAGGGCTGCAGGTGTACAAAGTTTTCGGTCTGTATCGCAGTATATGAATTGCCGTGCTCCACAGTGAATGTTTGGGAATGTTTGCTTTTGTTTGGCAGAAACTATTGAATGCTCATAAAATCAAGGGCTATTTGAGGCAGTTCTATCGGTGTTCAAAAGGACACTTCAAGATGGGGTCTTATTTCTCCAAACCTAGAATTGTTCAGTTGCTGAAAGGGTTGGTGAACTCCTTTCCTCCGAAGCCATTCATGATTCCATTCTTGGACCTCAGTCTTGTGCTCACTTTCTTAATGGTGGTCTTCTTTTAGTCTTTTTTTTTTCCCCCTTTCTTTTGCTCACTTAAAAGGTTACTTGCTCTGTGGCAATAACTAGGAAAGATCTAGGTCTTGCGTCCTTTAACCATTGCCTATCTTTTCAAAGTAAAAGTTTACTATGACTGCAGTCCTGATTTCGTACAAAAATGGTTTGTAAACTTCACACTTAGCAGAAACTTCACATGAGAAGTCCAACAAGTTAGACCACAAAAGAGCTCTCCGATTTAATGTGGTGCTTAACAAAGACATTAGGTAAAACGTTTAGCTTTTTGTTAGGTTTGCTAAACCTAGAAAGTGTAAAACTATAGATCAAAGAAGACAATTTGTTCTGTTTACCAGGACATTTTACGAGTTGGCAAAGGCAGATTCTGGTTGGCTTGAGGTTTCACTGTGGTCACGCAGCTACTTCTGCTGTACAGGGAGGAGATGCTGACTTTGGATGTTTGTCAGCCAGACACTTAGACCATCACACACATGCCCCTGGTGACTATGAAAAAGGTTTCCAGACCCTGAACAAGTCTAATATGCGGGAGGAATACGCACCCATCCCAAAAGGTAAGTAACTTTTTTTTTAAATTGAATTTTGTGGCAGCAATGTGAAAATATGTATACTCCTGTTAAAGCACATAGTGGTCGATACCCAATCAATGTACTAAAGGGTTTCATTTTTAAGGCCCAAGTGTTGGGTCTACTTCTGTAGCTGGATTATGCTGCGAAACAGTACAGCAGATTGCAAGGTTCTGAAGAACATAAAGTACAGGATACATTGAAGTACATGGCCTTACGTCTGTGTACACTCCTGCTAAAATATGGAGCTATTTGTCACACAGGCATGGCTTCTTCATCCTGGTATTGAGATGCCGGGCACATACATCCATCATGTATTAAAGTCTCTTCTAAGCAGAGCAGTGCTGAGCAGCCATCTGGCGTTCAGTGGAATTATGGTCTGACAAACATGATTACTAGATCTGCAATACAACCGAAGGGTAACTTGAGTCGGCGGCAGTGGGAATTGGAACAACTTAAATTACAATGCCAAGGAGAGGCTTGGCAGCATACCTTCTTTTCATGAAAGTCACTACCTGTGCATTAAAGGTATACATTCAAGGAAGTGCTTTCATGGTATACCTATATACCTGGCATGTAGCATACCACGTGGGCTTACTATGTACATGGTCCAGGTGTCTAGATTTCAGCAGTACATTCAATCCAGAAGGTGTACTGTATTAAGTGTTCCTTAATACATGTGGCTTCTTGATTGTGCCACTCGCCAACCTGCTCACCATTCAACTTAATATCTTGCACTACACAGAACGGCTGGTTATGCATGCTGCAGGAGAGAAATGGCTAGAATCCTCCCACCTCTGCACACACTATCTTAATCTAAACTCCAGATCTCTTGCATTTACTTGACACATTCTGCTCTTCACCAACCCTCGTACCAGCCTCATATCGGGGCAGAACTTGTCAGTAACAAAATGTGCAGGATAGCTACAGTGTAGCTCTCTTTGGATACACAAGCGCCAAGTGCCCTCGCCACAACTCAATTATAGACATATGACACAGAAAAGGGGCCTCCGATCTGCACTCATCAGCACTTCAGGCTGTGCCTCTTGGCTCTCTTTCAATGTCTTCCTGCATTTCCCCACAAGATATGGCATCAAGAGCTTACCAAAATGGCAGATGATGTACTATAAAGGACCACTTTACATTGCATCTTTCACCCTAAACATTTCACTGGGTTCCATGTTTGATTTCCTCACCTTTTTGACAGCTACCCTTGCTTTTATTTAACACAGCTAGGTAAGGCTAGTTCCTATCACATTTGTACTATCATCCACACCAGGATGGCAACCTGTGAGGCTATTACAGAGCCTCAACACAGTGAATAAATGTGTGGGTGAATACAGTATGGGTGTGCAGGGCTTTTCATGTTCGTCACTGTACAAACACAGTAGCTATATCCTACACGGACTAATACACCCATATCATACTGTGTGTTTTTGTAAGAACGGTTAGCTTGATTCTCCTTTTTTGTATGCAAAGTGCTGAAAAGTCCTGTGCAATTCTCAATTCAAAAGGCACCCAACGGCTTTGCAGTGCAAAGAGGTGTTGCGCACAGAGAAGTGTCTTCCTCACATGAGTGCTTTGAAACACTTTCATGTGTGTAGGCGCTATATAAATAAACAATACAATACTCTAGAAGTTCCTTCTGTGGGGACAGTTGACACTTTGTGCTACGGGTAAATGCTACCAGCCTTCCATCTTAAAAAGTAGAGTCAATAGAGAAGGAAGATTTGTTGGTTACAAGTCTCCGCCCTGTGCATTGGTACAACCTGCTTAGAGGTTGTACCTGCTTTGGGTGCCCTCTGGTCATGCACCCCCTCTAAAACCTGTTATTTCTGCCCTTCTATAACTGCTTTGGCTCTACTAGCTTGAGGGACAGTGTGCTCCGCTTTGTTCATTTTTCATGTTCTACATCTTACCAACCCTTCTGAAGAAGCTCCTGCATGGGTTCTGTAGGGAGGTATCTTGCCTGTGCTGCTGAATGAAGCCATGGGCTTCCTTCACATTTATTTGGGTTGGCATGTAGTGCTTCAACACCTCCTTCCACCTTCACCCAAATATTCCTCCCGAACCCCCCCCCCACTCCACCTCCCATGTATCCACCTCCCCTCTTATTCACCCTGGAGGCTTGTGCCAGGGCTCTTTCTCCTCTTGAGCAGAGTAACTAGCAATGGACCAAATAGATCACAAATGTGTGATTGCGGTGTTGTGGGATTGTCAATTCAATGATTGTGATAGGCATTCCTGCCCTGAACTCCTGCCTGCTTTCACTGTCGACCAATCGAATAGAACCTTTCAGTTGTGACTCATTGGAGACTTATAGAAAGGTCTTGGCTCTGAGTAGGAGGTATATAGCTCCCTGGATCCATGGGTCTGCTGCTGTCTTGCAGTAACCCAAGTAAATTGCTTCAACACCAGGTGAGTAGGGCACCTAGGTAGGGGACAGGCCCTTTGGCCTGTAGCAGGGTGAACTTTGTGAGATGGATGTATTTTTGCTCAGAAGACTGGCTGATTGTGACTGAGGGTGGTAGATGGAATGGTCATGGGACCTGGTGCTGCCACCAGTGGTGTTTTGCTGGCTGCAGAAGAGGTACAAGGGAGCTGTCCCAAACCAACTTTCCTCTCCCTGCTAGAGCAGTGGCAGGTGACTTTCACTATAGAGATGTACAGCTGTGTACACCTCCCCTTTAAGGAGTCTTCCTACATATGTGAAGAGCCAGAGCATTGTTATTCAGCCCAACATCCACTTGTATCAGAGATCACCTGAGTTGGGGGAAAATTGTTACAAGACTGACAAAACCGAGTGCGGGCAGGTTGCGTTCTGATCAGCATGTTCCGGGCAGGAGTCCAGTTGCAGTTTGGAAACCAAGATGGCAGGTGAGTCTAAAGAAGGCTTGGTATGTGAGTAGTGCAGAGTGGCACTACTCAATCATAAATGGTTGCAGTAAACTCCCGGTCACCATTGTCTTAATCTGCATGGTGTATTATTTATCCTAAATAACGGCAAAGGCTGCTTTAGAGAGTGGTCCCGGGAGTGGGGGACCGTTGGGCTATGGTCCAATAAAAGCCATGGACATCTGGGGCGTGGTGAGGGTAGAAGGAGACTGAGCAGTGGGAGGTGGTTAGTGGTGCAGTAAGGAGAAGGCACAGGGGCAGAAGCGAGCTGAATGCAAAGAAAGTGACGTGGCTGAGGTGGAAGCACAGAGGAGTAGGTCATAGAGTACGACCAGGTAGTAGAAGAAGTCAACATAAGGAGGGTGGCGGGAGAAGAGGCAAGAGAAGGAAGAAAACACCCAGAAAACAAGGTTGAAGGAAACCAGAAAACCAGCAGGGGTAGCATCAGGAAGAAGGTGTAGAGAAAGGAAGTTGAAGAGAATGGAGCATACAGCGATAAAGAGGAGGTGCCAAAAGGAGGCTGCTGGACATATAGAAGAGACTAGAGAAGGAAACGAGACAACTGGAGGAGAAAATATATTAAGGAGGTAAGAAGAAGATATCAGGAGGACATTAAAGGAGTCTGACAAGGGAGTAGGCAGGCTGTAAGGAGACAACAGAGAAACCGGTGCGTGGAAGAAGTTGTCAGTAGGAGTTCAAAAGGACCACTGCATGTCCTGTTGGAGCCCAATTTAGGGCTCCAACAGGAGAAGGCCTGTTGGAGCCCTGGATGGCTATGCCTGCGAAGGGTGGAGGTATTATGTGCATGTCGTGGAGCATCAAGGAGGTGGATAAGGACAGTCTAGACAGGAGAGCTGAAGAGAGGTTCCGATAAGAATGTGAAAATTGGGCCCATAGACCCCAAAAAAGGGGACTCTCCAGATCAAAGATGCAAAGAGGACCCAAAACTGAACCAAGTAGACTTGGAAGGAAGTGGGGGTCGGGTGTGTCTCACTTACAGACTCTGAAGTACAAGCTGAACAGTCTAGATATGTTTCTTTTAGCAATAATACAAGATCAAGAGAATCAACGCTTCTGGAGCTCCTTGCTAATTCAGGCTGTAACAGCCTATAATCAAGCTGGCCCCTGCTCTTAAACAATAGAAGGTAGGGATTGTAGGCTGAATCCACTAGATGTAGCCCATGTTCCCTGCTCCCTTATATTCAGTGTTCCCTGTCTGATTTCCTCCACAACCTGTCTTTTGGGACAAAAAGTTTTCACTCCCGTTGGCCAACGCAGCAGTGAGGGTCTCTATCTGCCAGGCAGTGGTGCTGGGGTGTCCTCAAGGCAGCT
Source organism: Ambystoma mexicanum (assembly GCF_040938575.1). Taxonomy (NCBI): domain Eukaryota; kingdom Metazoa; phylum Chordata; class Amphibia; order Caudata; family Ambystomatidae; genus Ambystoma; species Ambystoma mexicanum. The sequence goes on along the minus strand of NC_090923.1, from coordinate 1,027,940,642 downwards.
TCCTCCTTGGTAGCTGATACTGCCAACCTGCAGAGGCTCAACACTGTGGTATGCACTCTGACTCAACCCCCAGCATTGCCATATGTCCTGCTTTCCTGGTTTTACAACGATTTTCAGCTGCAAATTTCTACTGACTGTGCCATACAACTGGCTCCTCCTGGGTGATACTTGCAGCCACACCAGGTGGTCCCAGAGTTTAAAAGCGCCCTATGCCCTCATTGAAAGCCCTTGCATTTCTTGGGCTAACGGTCCATTAGCAGAGGGACTCATCACTGCAGCCTTCCTTATCACCTTGGTGTTCACAGGATCCTCCATGCTTCTATCCAGAGTTTGACACAAACTATTATATTTCATAGACTGTTTTCCTGGGTCATAGCAGCATAAGGCCTTGGTCTTCACTGCATTTGCCAGAATACATTTTTAAGCACATTTCTTATGATGTTCACCGCAACCCTATAATACTTTGCTTTGGTACATTTCTTTATAAGGGTCAGGATTTTTCAATCATACTGTGTTGCCAGAGGTCAAAAAGTAGGCGGGATCGCAATCTGCCATGCTGATGCTATCATGGGCTCTAATATGTGCTCCCACTTTCTTAAGTTTAGAGAATTTTACAGAGAAATGTACTGCAGGTATAGTGTGCCCGCCCACACCCCCAGTAGCATGTTTTGGCATAATTTCAATCTTCTTACATTATATGACTCTTCACTACAGGCTCACCATTTTATATTCCTTTTTAAGATTTGAGCTTTTCACAATGAGTTGATCGACCAATATAAAATGGCATTTGCTCCATCTAATCCTATAATTTCTGACCTGGTAATCCTACTGTTGCCCCTCGGTCTAGGGTCTGATCATTTTACTGTTACAGTGCTGGAAAGTGAGAACTCTAAACCTTAACCTCGGTATACCTCACAACTGCAAGTCATAACTTTAAACTAGTTGAGCAGTTAATGATTTTTCCTCCATACTTTCTTCCCTACCAAAATTAGATATTAAATCTCACAAGGATAGATAAGCTCAATTAACGTTGAAGTAAGAATGTACTCTATGCTAGCTTTCTTAAAACCTTAAGGAATACTTCTTTAACAAAACAGTGTTAATCCTTGTTTTTTTTTTATTTAAACTGGAGGGCAGAGATGAGAAAGCAGCTGAAAGTCTCAATCTGAGGCAGATTTATACCATTGTAAGAAACACCTTTAGATTTTCAAACAGGCCATACTTCTGTCCCAGAGACAATTTCTACCCGTCAGAATGTCTGAGGCTGATTTAATTAATTATATATCTTCTTTGTTTACAAACTTTTTATTTCCAACATGGCAACCATACAGTACTATAACAAGTATATACATTAACTCTTCCACACAGTTACATGTTGCGTTTTGCATTTTCTCCCTCCAAACCCCAACCCCCACCCCTCCCCGCCTGCAGCACTTCCCACTCTCTCCCTCGCACTTCTGTCAGATAACCCCCGCTACTCCTCCCCTGATGGGCTATCTTCTCTGGGACTGGTCTGACACCAATAATGTTGGTACAAGTTGTCTCCAGGCTCCCAGCGTACCTGCTTTCCCCCCTCCCACACCCTGTCAATTAGCTGCTTCATTCCATACAGACGTCTCTACCGCGGCCCATTTCTTCAGATCCTGCCACCAAACCTGTGCCCTTGGTTTCCTGCTCACTTTCCAGCTCATTGCTATTCTGCGTTTCGCTAGTATATATGCCAGATCTTTTAGTTTACTCACATGTTTAGCTTTGCGAGGCCTGGGGAAACCCTCCAACAGGCAAGCTCAAGGGGAGCTCACATCAGGTTGATCTCTTTTCCCACCATGAGGTAGGCCACCTCCCTCCAAAACTCTATTTCTTGGCATACCCAAAACATATGTACCATTCCTGCATCCACTGCCCCACATTTCGGGAATTTCTGTACCCCTGTATGTTTAAACTGAGCTATTTTCTTAGGAGTCATGTATGCCCTGTGGGTGACATATAACTGAATCTGTTGCAAACGTGCATTTCTCGATACCTTTTTATGGTTTCCCTGTACTCTAACCCACATTCCATCTTCCATTGCTTCTCCCATCTCCTCCTCCCAATCCCTGCTCATGTGGACCACTTCTTTCCCAACCCCAGACATCAGCAGTTCGTGTATCCGGGAGACCTCATGGCCCCATCAGATACGTCATAAAATGTTTGTGATTGCCTCAGGATGTTTGGCCAACAACGCTTCGGGTCACGTGTCCTTGATTATCCTCATCAGCCTAGTATATGTAATATGCTGCCCCCGGTGCAACCCTGTAACCTCCATCACAACTTCAAACCCCAGAGCCTTCCCCCTATCGCCACACGTCTCCTAGTGTAACTACGCCTGTCGGTTCCCACTTCCTTCTGATGTTCAGCCTCATTTGCTCATCTATGCCTTCCAGTGCCACTAGTGGAATCTGTGGGAAACACAGGGGCAGGTTTCCTAGTAATTGGCATGCTCTGCGCCACATCGTCCATCCCTGGCTTAAAAGTCTGCCCTCCCCCACTCTGTGTTGTTTAGGTAACCACATCCACTCGCTCAAAAAGTAGGGATCACATTCCGCGTTCAACAGTGTATGCTCAAGTGTTCGCTCTTCTGACAGCCACTTTGCCACATATTGGAGTTGACTGGCCAGATAGTATATTTCAAAGTTTGGCAACATAATACTGCCCTGCTCATATGAGTTCTGCAATTTCCATAATGCTATCCTATTCCTGGAGTTATACCAGATAAACCCCCTGCATATGTTTGTAATTTCGAGAAGAATCTTTTGGGTATTGTATGTGGGATGTTCGTGAAATAATGTAATAGTCTGGGCAGCATTTTTAAAACGCCACTCTTCCTATTATAGTCAAAGGTAGGTTGGCCCAAAACCCCATACTCTTTTCTATTTTAATTACCGCCTCCAATGTATTTTGCCTATGTTCATCCTCAGCATTATGATATGTCTATCCCCAGGTATTGCTCTAATAGTTTGTCTCGGGGTCTCGCATTTGTATAACCAGGCCAATAGTCTGCCTGGCTTATCACCTTCCGTGTGCTGCCGCTCCACATATTTCCTGTAACTTAGATTGCTTAGCCTCTCCCAGTGTTCCCCACACTTTTGTTGTAACTGATTTATATTCCTGGCCTCTTCTGGAGTTCCTGTCCCCTCCCGCATTGTCGACTCCAACTTGCATTATACTTTTTGTAAATCCTGTGTTATTTCGCCTTGCAACCTCATTAGTAGTCTAAGGTGGTGAATGATGTAAACACTGGAGATTGGTTTTAACAGGCAAGTCACAAAATGCATAGAGGACACAGGGGGAAGCCTACAGGCCCCCAGACTAAAGATCTCCTTGTTTAGTAACAGCAGGTCAAGCACCAAAGTGTTGTAAACTGAACCACAAAGGATCAGTACCTGATGCCTTTGCAGTAGTAGAGTGGAGGGAAGGCCTCCTCAATGGGGAGTTGTCCCTGCACTTGCAGTGATATTAATTGTAGGGTCATTATGTTTGTATCAGTATACAATATATAGAATTCTTTCTTGGACCAGCACAGCAACGTTTTGAGATTGTAGCCTTAAAAGATATGTGGCGAACTGCATATATGCTAGAGAGAGCACCAGCCATTCTGTAAGCTGGTGGCTTATGTTTGGATTTCCATGGATGGCGGTGTTGTCTTAGCTAAGGCATGAAATATGAATTATTAGGTGTGAAAAATGCAGTGTGCAGGGCTTATAGCTTATCATATGGTTTCTATTGCTCCAGGATTAAGGGAGTGTAGCCTATGAGGAATCTGGTCAATTCATCTCTTCTCCCCAGGGGGGAGCCCATACCTTTGAGGCTAGGAAGTTGAGTCCATTAAGCAAGACCCTCCTTAAGGGTCTGGCAAGTGAATCTCACTGGGAGTGACTCCCCTCTTGGGTAAAAGGACTCCCATGCTGAGAAGGAACTCCCGGTCCTTAACACCCGTTCTGCCTGTATGGATATTGGAAAGACTGTGGTATCTCCCGTTATGACTATAACCAACCAAGACCCTTCTTTAGCATTACTTTTTTTTTTAAACTTCTTTTTATTATTCAGCGTGGCAGCAAAACACAGGCGAACAGCGTCAGGCAGTTACAATATCAAGTGAGGGTGCGCAGAGGTTGCTTCACACAACAACGCAATCAATAGGCACATTTACAGCATGGGGAGGGTAACAGAGATCTATGATAGGGGTGAGGACCCGAGCAGGTGGGGGGGAGCAGGTGGGGGAGAGGCATCCGCTGTCGTGTTGAGATCGGACATGTAAGAACGGAACCTGAGCCAGATGTTCCTAGGCCTGGAGTGGGTGGATTGCATATGAGACCAGGCTTCCTTGGAGTCCGAGGCCCATGTGACCGCTCTTAGCCATTGGGCATGTGGGGGAGGTGAGGGGCGAAGCCAGCAGAGCAGGATGGATCGCACCGCGAGAAGCAAGCAGAGGCCAGCTAGTTTTTTTGGAATTCCGGTAGAGGCATGGGAGGTCATGGAAGAGGCATAACACCGGGGAAGGAACAATGGGGTGGTCGAGCACAGCAGACACCGTCGAACAAACTGCCTCCCAAAACTGTGAGAGGCGGGGGCATGACCAAATCATGTGAATGTAGTCTGCATCATCTTGACTGCATCTAGGGCAGCTAGAAGGGTGATCCCTGAACATGTGGTGCAATCTGATCGGGGTGTAATGGAACCTGTGTAATACTTTGAACTGAATAAGTTTAAACCGGGAGTTGAAGGACACTCTATGCGTGCACTCGCATAGGTGTGCCCAGCGCTCCTCCGACATTTCAACACCAAGGTCTACCTCCCACGCGCGCTTCAGTTTAACAAAGTCTGGGACAGATCTGGATTGCAACATAGTATATAACCTGGAAATCTTGCCCCTCGTGGGGAAGGGGGAGGTGAGTTCCTCGATGGAGGGTCGTCCGGTGGTAATGCGGGGAACGTTTGGTAATTACGCTTAAGGGTCCTGCGGAGGGATGAATATTGGAGCCATACACTCTGGTCACTCCTCAAGGGCAGTGGGAGATCGGGCCATTCAACAAATATACCTTGGTCAAACGCATCACGCAGCAACTCGTAGCCAGCATCAGCCCAGCGACGAACCGTGCCCGGTGCAACCCGTGGGACCCCCGGGAGGAAATTCCAAAGAGGGAGGTTGCCATGGAAGGCGTGAGCAGTTCCGGTCAGCCTCCACATTCTCGACAAGGCGAGGGACGTGCAGGCGACCGGGTTCTGTGAGTCCAGTGCCAGGGGAGCGGGTTGTATCACTAAGGAGCGGATGTCGCGATCACAGACCGCAAGTTTCTCAAGTCTGACATTCGGGGGAGGGTCCGTTGTATTAAACCAATAGGAAGTGTATTGGATCTGGGATACCAGCCAGTATTTAAGAAAGTCGGGGGCATCGAAGCCCCCGTTAGTCATGGGGGTAGACAAGGTATCGATTTTTAGGCGGACCTCACCCGAGTACCAAAGAAAGGAATTAACCGTACGAATCAACTCTCGGAAGAAGCCCCCCCCCCCTCCCCTGGCCACAAGGGTACATTAGTGAACCTGTAAAGCAGCTGGGGCAACACCACCATCTTCAACAGCCCTATTCTGCCTGCGAGGGAGATTGGGAGTTTGTCCCAGACCCGGATCCTAGCTGTCAGGTGTGTAAGAAATAGTTCTCCTTGAAGGTCAGCGCTTGCTGGCGCGTTACCTCTATCCCCAAGTAGGTAAACGTGGATTGAGCCCATGTGAAACCCAGGGTGTCAGGAGGGGGGGGGGAGTGCATTCCGTGAGTGGGAAGAGAGTGGATTTCGAGCAATTCACTTTAAGGCCCGAGATCCGGCCAAACTGAATGATGTCCTCCAGTATTGGGGGTAAGTTGATCGAAGGAGAGCGTACAAACAGTGCGTCATCCGCATAGAGGGACACTATGTCCGCCTGGCCCGCAGTGCGGAGGCCTCTATGAGCGTGGAATTGGCAGAGCATATCAGCGAAGGGCTCTATTGATATAGCAAGGATCAAGGGAGAGAAGGGGCACCCCTGTCTCGTCCCCCTGGCAATCTCAAAGAGAGGGGAGCAACGGTCGTCGGTGCGGACCCTAGCCACTGGAGCCGAGTAAAGCAATCTGACCCAGGAGAGAAAGGAGGGGCCGAATTTGCAACTCCCGAGAACCCGCCATAGATATCGCCATGAAACTGAGTCAAATGCTTTCTGCATGTCGAGTGTGGCGGCCACTACGTGCGTCTCGGGACTGATTCTGTTAATTATGTTAAATAGGCGCCTCAGGTTCAGGGAGGTGGAGCGACCTGGGATGAAGCCCGCCTGATCTGGATGGATGATAGATGGCAAAAAGGGAACCAACCGAAGCGCCAGAGCCTTGGCGTATATTTTGACGTCACAATTTATGAGTGAGAGCGGGCGATATGAAGCACATTGCGAGGGGGATTTACCAGATTTAAGTAATACTGTGATTGTGGCCTCACAGAGTGAAGGGGGAAATACACCAGCCTCCACCGACTCCTCCCAAAGAGCCAGCAAGTGAGGGAGCAGCTGTGACTTATGTTTGTAAAATTCGACCGGGATACCGTCCGAGCCAGGGGCTCTCCCCGAGGATAAGGAGTCAATAGCGGCAGACAGCTCCTCAAGTGTGAGTGGGGAGTCAAGGGAACCCGCGGTCTCCGTAGATAGGGTTGACAGAGGAAGGGCATCGAGAAAGGAATCGATCTCCGCCACTGACACCTCGTCTGAATTAGAATATAGGGTTTCATAGAATGTGAAAAATTGCCGGTTGATGTCCTGCGAGGAGACAGCCATAGAGCCGTCAGGCCTCTCAATTCCAAGTATGTGTGGGGACCCCGTCTCGTGACGGATCAGTCTCGCCAGAAATCGACCAGGTCGTTCACCCTCCCCGTATCTCCTTGCCATGCCAGGATTATCCAAAAACCTTTGTTCACGCTCCACAAGGGATCGGAACGTGTCCAATTCCATCCCGATGTCCGCAGGTTACTCGGGGTGGAGTGAAGTGAGCATGTAGCTTCCAGGGTCGAAAGTCTGGATTCGCTCACGGCAAGATCTCTCCGTGTCGACTTAAGGACCCCATTCCCCTTGGACAGCGCAATCCCTCTAATATAAGCCTTAAAGGACTCCCATAAAGTGGCCTGAGATGTTACCGAGCCCGTATTTGTCTTGAAGAACTCTTCAATCGACACCTCGAGCTCGGAGCAGAACTCCGGGACCAGAAGGGAAAGGGGTTTCAACCTCCAGCTACGGGTCCGGCCGGGATCAGGACCCCAACCGATGGTAACGGTAACTGGAGAATGGTCAGACAGGGTTCTGGGAAGGATCATTAACTGTGTAACGTTCTTAACCAATTCGTTGGAGATCACCCATCTGTCAATGCGGGAATAGGAATCGTGGACTGAGGAGTAGAAAGAGTAAATGCGGGAATCCGGGTAAAAGAACCTCCACGCATCTACAATGGCCAGGCGGGGTAGGGATGATAGTGCAGCGTAAGCTGCCCTGGAGAGATGGCGGGGCTTGGAGCCAGATCTGTCGAGGGCTACATCAAAGATTGTGTTGAAATCACCCCCCCCAGAGGATGGGGACAAGGGGGAAGCCTTCAAGGAGGGACGTGACCTGCACATAAAAATCTGGGTCGTCTATGTTGGGACCGTAAATGTTCAGCAGAACCACTTCCTTGTGTTGGAGCGTGGCATGAAGCAGTACATACTGGCCTTGGGGGTCAATTTGTGAGGAAATGAGGGTGAACTTGAGACTCTTGTGAATGAGGGTCATGACCGCACGGCTTTGAGTAGAGAAGTCAGTGGAAAATCTATGGGGGCCCCAGGTTTTGGCTAAGCGCATGCACTGTTCCGTGCGAGCGTGTGTCTCTTGTAAGAAAAGAATCTTGGACCCGTGGCACTCGGCCTGCAACTGGAGCTGCCTCATCTTTTTAGAATTACCCAACCCCCGTACATTCCAGCTCATAAAGGTCAAGTCACTCTCGATCACAGAAGCAGTAGCGTTTGAAGCAGAGAAAATGTCAATAACCAGTGGGTCAGATTCGCAGCCCTGCGGCAACAGTTCCTGAGTGCCACACCACAGTCCGCCTTCGCTGCCAGCGCCAACTTTTTAATAACATACCCCCAAACATGTCCCACCCCCACCCACAACCCCCACCCCAAACAGAGGGATGACAATCCCAACTCCCCTCAACCAAAACCAAACCAGAGGCATCAGCGCCTGGGGGCCTGCAGGTCGGACTGGCCTCGTCACTCCGGGCTACGGCAGATCCAGTAGAACAAAAGGTGTCCACAGTAGGAATAACATGTAACTTGGGCAAAGTACTTGCACATGGTGGTAAGGCAGTGTTTGTAAAATGAGCAGAACAAGCCGATTACGGGATAGAGGATCAATATGGTCCCGATACAGGAAGGCGGCTGGGCCTGGCCTCTCCCCGTCGGGCCGAAAGGGTAACTGTAGAACCATGGTCGGAGGAGGGGGATCAGCCAGGGAAATGTTCGTCTATAAACTCGGAGGCTTCCTCAGGGATCGTGAAGAACAACACCCGGTTTGCGTGTTCTATGCGAAGTTTGGCGGGGTAGACCATAGCGTATTTGATTGAGTGGTCTCGCAGCCTACGTTTCACCGCTTGGAAGGTCTTGCGTTCCCGTTGGACGGCTGTTGAGAAGTCCGGGTAAAAGTGAATCCTTGCGCCGCCCAGTAGTAGCTGACCCTTGAGCCTTGCGGCCCTGAGGAGGGCGTCACGGTCACGGTAGTTCAGCACACGAGCTATGATGGGCCGAGGTGGAGCACCGGGCTTAGGTTTAGCCGTCACGGCGCGATGTGCCCGCTCAATAGCGAAGTGCCGGGAAAGCTCGGGTGAGTCAAGGAGCGACAGCAATGTGTGCTCAATAAAGTCTTCCATTGGCTCGTGGACTTCATTCTCGGGAACCCCGATAATGCGGAGGTTGTTGAGCCTTGAGCGGGATTCCAAGTCCTCGTTCTTCTTTTCCACCTCGAGGACTCGGCTGGAGAGAGCGACAACCTCGGAGCGCAGGGCACCCAGCGCATCCTCAGCGGAGCCGACCCGTGTCTCGACCTCCGACACTCGGCTGTCCGTCCTCTCAATGTGGGCCTTAAAGGAGGAAATAGTGCCGTTCATGTCATCTAATTTTGAGTGAAGTGTGGTGAAGCCCTCCCGGATAAAGTCCATAATATTTTGGGATTCCAGAACTGCATCAGATGAGGCGGCAGGGGCCTGCCCAGCAGCCTCCTCCGGCAATCTCACCGCCGCCTTCGCAAACATGTTGATGGAGCTCTGTTTCCTCGTGCCCCCCTTGTTCATCCCGGCGGCGTCAGAGGTCGGGCGGAGAGAGGGGGGATCCCCAGCAGCCCAGGGAGAAGGCGAGGGGAACTCTGGTCTTGTACCTCATAACACAGTGTGCAGAGTATGGTATGAAACAGGAGGGAACACGTAGAAACCAGAGGCTGTGGGTTAGAGAGAACAAGATATTGCGGCTGCCAGAGCAGAATGTGGAAGCTTAGCAAGCCCAGGGAGAGCTGGGGGAAAATGCCAGGGGAGCACAGATGCAGGAGACTCAAGGGGCGGGGGTGGCGGTGTCCGCGGCCCCAAGGTCAGCGATGTGAGGTAAGGCAGGCCCCAAGTAAATAACAGATCCCGCAAGAAGTGGTGGCTCCAGGAGCGCCATGGCCCACCCAGGAGATAGAAGACCCCCCAGTGCAGAGATGCGGGCGGCCAACAAGGATTGGGGCGCCTCCAGGAGGGTGGTCCGGTGAAGATGCAGGGGGGCCCACGGCCCAGGCACAGGAAAGGGCCAGTGTCAGTGGCTGCCCCAGAGTCTCAGAGTCAAGCAGGGGGGGGGCACGCAGTAGCACCCCCCCCCTTGATGTACCTTTTTCTCCCCTGGCTCCGTCGCACAAACCCGCAGGGGAGCGCAGCACCCGGCGTCCAAGGGCGTGCCGCGGCACCACCCCGCCGCCGGGGTCTAACCACGGGGGGGCGGGGGCCACCAGCAGGGTGCGGCCCAAGACCGGAGGAGGCCTGGCCACGGCAGCGCCGAGGGAGTCCTTCCGTGAGGACTAAGCCGCCACGCAGCAGCGGCCGCAGCCGCGACACCCCCGCGCGGGGCCGCGGCTCCAGGGGGTCTGCTCACGCAGGATGGGCCAGGTGGAAGCAGGCGGTGGGGGCCGGGACCACGGATCACAGCACCGTGCCCCCCCAGAGCGGTCGGCAGTCCACGATGTGCAGGGGGGGAGGGCCAACAGTCCAGTGGAGGCGAGGAGCCGCCCAGCGGCAGTGGCCACGGCCGCGGAACCCCCGCAATGACAGGAGGCGGCCCTGGGGCAAGCGAGGGGTCCGCGGCCCCGGGGGGGCACGGCCCCGCACGGTGGGGCCAACAGGAACAGGTGATGGGGGCCAGGGCCCCGGGGCGTACCGCAGGCCCTCTCCAGAGCGGACCGCAGTCTCCGGAGGGCAGGGAGGCAGGCGTGTCTTCCCCAGCCAGGCCAGGTATTGGCGCGAAGCCGCGCCGACGGTGGGGGAAGGGCGAAGGGCCGCCCGGATCTCAGGATCCCCAGCTCCAATCGGATCAAGTGGTGCCAGGTCGCCTCAGAAGATGAGTCGCGCCCTCCAGGGCGAGGTGCCAGAACGGGAAGATGCCCAAAGAAGGATCGTGGGATCTGCAAGCCACGGAGAGATACGCTCAGGTGGCCATCTTGTTCGGCGCTCAACAGCGCCCCCCTTCTTTAGCATTACTTGAAACCAAAAGAGTGGAAGATTGTCTAAATGCCATAATCAAAGATGACTGACTAAATTATGTTGGTTCTGATGACGTGCAGAGTGGACTGTGAATGGAGGAGAGACGCTTAAGGAGGGAGGAGAGTAACCGCTATGCAGAGGTGGGCCTCTGTAGAAACGACGTCCTGGAGGGGCAGAGCCACAGCAAGACGCAGAACCTGCAGTGGCGTGGAGGAAGCAAGACCTGCTAGCGGAAGGCTGAAGGGCAGGAGTTCTGACCGAGCAAGAGGCTCCGGTCACTAGAAGGACGGAGATGAGAAGACAGTCTTCACTGGTGGCGTGACCACTGGAGAGCAGTGGTGGGCCTAGCAACCACTGCTGAGACGAGAAGAAGGTAAGGAGCTCAGGTCCCTGAGTTACACATGGCAAGTGGCTTTGCCGCCAGCATGAGCACCAACCAGTAAGTGAATGCTCCCAATGTGAGAACGCCAGTGGGGGATCTGAACTTTAGCTTCCAATGTTTTGCTAAACTGCCGAGGTTACGGAAACTGTAGAAACACGAAGGGAGAGCACCATGGCTGGGAAAGCCAACAAAGGTATGAGACCGCGAGAGAATAGAACGGGTACACATCCCATGTAGGTAAAGAGTGAAAGAGAAACAAACACTGTATATCAAGGCTGGAAAAGCTGACAAAAGTATGAGAGCCTGAAAGAACTGAACGGCCACACACCCTATGTAAAAGGATTGCAAAGGATATGTGTGTTTTATACCAAGGCTGGGAAAACCGACAAAGGTACAAGGAACTGATCAAATCAGAGAAGCGTGCATCCTACGTGAAATAGATTGAAAGGAGTATGAACACTATGCAACCAGTTTGGAAAAGCCAATTGGGTGACGGGTACCTGCAATAACTGAGGGGGAGATACTCTACGTTTATTAAATCTATTGAGAACCAATACACCTACCACAGAGCTACAGGACTCTGGGGAGTCCGAGTGCCACGAAGGTCGGACACAGAAAATGGTGTTAAAAGTGATCCTGGAGGAATTTGAACAGTTGGACAAGAATTCTTATATCTTTCCTCAAATATTATCAAGGGCAGAGAGGAAGCCATACAGAGGATTTGTATTTTTAATTGAAAGAATATAAAAGAATACTGTGAACTGTCATTATTATATTCTAAAGGACTGAAACAAACCTATCTAAGAGTTGGGACAGGCAGAAGCCCACACTGAGGCTATTACTCAAGCCTGCCCTTTTCTTTTTACATAGATTTTCTAAAGTGGTAGGACCAGTTAGTTGATTATGATTTGGACTCATGAGTATTTATTGTGGACTTCGACAAGCACGCTTGGTTTTGTTTTCGAAGGTAAGGAACTCCTGTCATAGCGATGGGGCCAAATAGGCATTTTTATTTTATTTTAAACAACCTTGCATCATGACCCGCTGTAGTATGAGTCCTTCTGGTTCACCAGAAGCCCCTCTCCCTTCATAATTTGCACCAAGTAATTTCTGTAGCAATGATGTCTGGATTTATCATTAAGAGCTCAGCATATTCTGCTTCGCGTTTTGCATGTAATCTATTGTGCCCAACTGTATTAACGATGCCGCTGCAGTTTTTCTTGCCAATACTAATTGCCTCTTGAAATTATTGGCGACATGAAGCTTCAGAATATTGATCTCAGAAAAACACATTGAGAAGTTTGTAAAAGCAGTAACAATATTCATGAGGGACACCAGATTTGTAATGCTTCTAATTTGCTTTAAAGTAATTCTTTGTGTACAGAAAACGTCTTCTGTGTCTTGGAGATTCACACTTTTCACATGTATGGATCGCAGTTTTGGTTAGGTTTGTGACATGTTCCTTATTTTCTACCTATGCATAGTCCTCTGCGCCTTACACTTGTCTCTGGTATGTCTTTTAACAGGTTGTTTAGCTTGACGCTGAAGAGGCTGATTATACTGAAGGAGCTGGACAAGGATCTGAACTCTGTCGTTATAGCAGTCAAGCTCCAGGTAGGTGTATGCATAACAAGCTGGACGGATAAGGGAAGTGGACCAGGAGGATGTGGGCAAAAGGCATGTTGGTTACATGATCTGCAGTACACTTGCAGTGAAGGTTATTTTCTGCTAGACCCTCTCTTTGGGTAGCTTAAACAAACATTTTAAACCTTATTTTACAATTATTCTCCAGCAGTAATGCCCACATAGAATGGCAATCGCAGGTAGTTAAGTGGTGGCGGGGCAAAGGAGTAATGGGCCCTGAAGCAGAGCAGGCGGCATAGCTATTTCCTGGTCAATAAATGATTCAGTGTCAACTGGCATGTCAGCTTTTTCCTCCAACAGATGTGTGACTCCCATCTGACAGAAGCCAGCTATTGTTGCTAGTTATCATGAAATATAATGTGCTGTAGTCATAGAGTCATAGAAGAGGGCCTAAAATAGTGCATCACGGTCATTTTGGGCACAGCACATATTTGAAGCTCTGTAATTGGTTGGGATCATAAACCTTTTAATTAATTCAGAAAGCTATCAATTTCTCTTACGGCCGGTGCACCTGCAGGCTGACATCTAGGTGTGGCTGGATGTTCTGCACACGTACATTTATTATTGGCTGATGGGTCTGCACACACGCTTCTAGTGTTGGCTGGTAGGTTTCCATGTGCCCATTTGGCTACGGTTGGCCTGCACGTTTGCGTTTGGCGTCAGTAAGTCTGCACATGTGTTTTTGACATCGGGAAGTCTTCACATGCACATTTGCAATCAGTAAGTTTGCACATTCGCTTTTGGCCGGTAGGTTTGCATGCACATATGTGATGATCGGTCTTTGCGCACATAGTAGGTGCATGCTTCATTTTGTCGCTCAGTTGGTACTTGATTTGGTCGCTCAATGTCGATGCTTGCTTGCTGGGACCATCTGCTTGCTCAGACTATGGGTGCATGATTGCTTGCTTGGATTTGTGGGTCACTTTGTTCTTGCTTAGGTTGCCAAGTCGATTACTAGGTTATACAAAAATAAAATGCCTCTTCTTTGCTGATTTTTGTTTTTCAAATTTGATTAAATTTCTAAAGCGCTTTCACCAAAGTTTTGCACAGACAAAGCAATCCAAAATTCATGGGATACAAACCTTACAAAATTGAAAGCTTTCGAAAAATCTACAGATTTGAACTAAGCAAAAAAAGTTTAAGACGAGTGGAAGAGATGATGTAATGATGATCTAACATTCAGAGGAAGATGATTCCAGAGCTTAGGAGTAGAAGGGTGTAGAAGTAGACACGGGACACAAAGGTGGCATGCTTGTTGGCACAAACCTTTATTTAACAAATAAAGGAACAACCCCATCTGTCCCTATAACTAAGAGGGGTTTCCCTGCCACGAACAAAACTAAGGATATCGTCGGCATGTCCGGCAAAAACATAGTCCTATGTCCCAAACCTAGTTCTGTCCCTTAGACTTCAAAAGAAAACTATAAACTAGGCTACACCCCGACTCTAAAAGTGTGGCTCCCTTCAAGATGATTTTTAGGCAGTTTGTGAGTGATGGCAGAAATATCCTTTTCCCCATGGTCGTTACTAAGTTTCTGTGTATTGTTCCACACAGATGGGGATGAGGTCTCTCATCCCCAGACTTTGAGGTGTTTTTATTTATAGTTCCAAAAACGAGATTGGGAAGGAGTCTCCCTTCCCCAATCCTTTCAGTAGCATCAGTAGTGTATGGATTCCTGCCAAGGGATATATCTTCCTTCCTCTGGTATTCTCATAACATCTGCCAAAGGATCTTGTTCTCTACCCCTGGTCTTCTTTTCTGTCTTTTGCCAAAGGATACACTTCTTATCCCTTGGTCTTTGCTTCTTATGTGGTTCCCAGACCACTTTCTCCGCTTTGTAATGTCTCTTACTTAACCCTGCTTCAATAACCTTCCAGGCATATTTCGCATGTGCAATTCTCTGTTTTGAATGGATTTTGTCCTCCCACGTATTCCTCATTTTATGATATTCATATCCTGCCAGCTTCACTGCTTCGGAAAAATAATTTTTGGCAGAGGGCTCTGTGCACGAGATTGTGGCGTCGATGTCCCTCGACGGGCTGCGTACCATGTCGACGTCCCCATCGGTATAAATAGCTTGTGCCGTGCCCGTTGGCTTCAGTTCAGTTTTTCCTATTTCTTCGGTCTCGAACGGCGCGCTTCGACATTTTCTTGAGAAAATGTCGTCTTCCACCCCTTCTACACCCAAGACGGGGTTCAAGAAATGTATCCCCTGCGGATCAAAAATGTCGATTACAGATCCTCACTGCATTTGTCTTTGGTGCCTAGGTTCAGACCATCGAAGTGGCAACTGTGGCTCCTGTCAGTCGATGACGGAGAAGGCCCTTTGTGAGAGGAAAGGTAAACTGGCGGTGGCGGGAAGCTTCCAAGGCCTCCTCGAAGGACTTGTCAAAGAAGCATAGAAAATTGACACAGGGAAGTCAGGAACTACTGTGGAAAGATCCAGTAGTAAAGGTGAATCTCGAGTCGACGTCAAAACGTCGAAGATTCGTTGAGAATAGTTTCCCCGACACAGACTAAAAAACATAAGTCGTTGAAGCCCTTGATGACTTTGTCGACGCCATCTGCGCAGACTGCTTCCACATCGAAGCCAAAGGCGTTTTCGACACCTTTGTCGAAGACGTCATCAGTGTCTTCAGACTCCTTCGATTCCTCCGACCCAAACACAAGTACAGGAAAGCAGATTTACTCCTTTACCTAAGTCAGACTTCTTTGTCTATGGCTTCTATATTTGAAGAAACTGTCTCTGAGGAAGAAGGAGTTTCTCCTTTTGGAGTACAATATGGTACCAGAGAGGTTCCAGAAAAATTAATCGATCCAGAATCGAAAAAGAGAGACCTGTGTGACACCCTTCACTCTGCTAGTGGCATTGCTACGTCACCAGAGCTAGAGTTTACAAAACCTGACCCTGCGGAACATGCGGATTCAGGGTACAGGAATCTAATGAATAGGGTTGTTGAATACATGGGCTGGGGTAGAGCGTCACCCACTTTTGACCAGGATGATATGACTGATATAATTGATCAGGGCCCCCAGAAGGACCCAGTTCTCCCCTTCCATAGGGCACTTCAGAGAACAGTGGGAAAAAAACTGGGAGGTTCCTGATGCTGTTGCTGCAGTCAACAGTAATTTTCCAAAAAAGTACAGAACTTCTAGTTCTGACCCTGATTACCTAGGTAGACATCCCACTCCAGAAAGTCTGGTTATTCAGGCAGCAACTTCGTCAAGACAAACAGCCTATGCATCTATCTGCGCCCGGATAGAGAGGATAAGAAGGTGGATGCTTGGGCCCGTAAGGTTTTTACCTCAGGTAGCATGGCTCTCAAGTCAACTAATATCACCTGTACCCTGGCCAGGTTTACCCATACCTTGTGGGACTGCAATTCGGTGCCGGCTGAACATATTCCGGAAGGCGAGGAAAGGGAAGGCTTCCTGAATATTGTCAAAGACAGAAAGGAGGCAATGGGGGAATGTCTCCAGTCTGGACTGGATATTGCTGATAGTATTAGCAGATCCATGGCTGCAAGCAGTGTTACGCAGATTTGTGTGGTTGAGGAAGTCGGGGTTTGCACCAGCCGTGCAGGCCAGGCTACTTAACATGCCTTTCGAGGGGATTGTGTCCTCCGACGTATTTCACATCTATGACAGTAATCACCAGAGCTGTGCTGCTTCGGAAAACATTTCCTGCGTTTGATCTGCCCCTTCGAGGACCTACTTTGATGGCCGACGTCAACGGATGTTATATGTAGGACGCACGACGCCTGTAGCCTCAGTTCTGTTTTTTCCGCGAACGTGTTCGCTTCGGAATCTCGGCTTCTGCTGAATCGGTTCTTCGAACTTGGTTGTTTGTGAAATATATCTTTGTCGTCTTCTACCCCGCGGTCGGGTTTCAAAAAGTGCCGGGACTGCGGTTCCAATATGACGCTTACGGACCCGCACAACGTCTGCCTGCGAGAGCCACGATACCGATGACTGCGATTTAGTGCCAGTTTTTGACGTCGAAGGCCATGCAGGAGCGGAAGAAGCTGGAGCAGAAGAAACTATCTGTAGGTAGGGTTTCCAAACCCCGTAATTCGAAATCCGCTGGGCTTTCGACCGACGATGCGAGGGGCGACTCTCCGCGTCGGCTTAAGTCCAGGGGGGTTCTCGGTCTCGGAGTGGTTCCCCGCCATTCTTCTGCCTCTTCTAGGCACTCGCGGAAGCGCTGTCACCGGTTGCCTTCGCCATCCTCGTCCGAGGACTCCGCCAGATGGCAGGTAGCTTGTCCCAACAAGCATTCATCTCCAGCGGAATGGGACGCATTTCGTAAGGAGATGATGACGATTTTCGAATCTCAGGGCTCTGTTCCGTCCGCGCCTTCGAGAGAAGCCGGCAAGGAACGCGCTAGGACCACTGTTCGCACGCCTTCGGGCTCGGGTGGTCGGCACGATCATCGGGAGCCGTCGAGGTCCCAATCGGACAAGGTAGATCGCTCTAGCCATGCCCACTCCAGGTCCCGGTCCTCGACGCCCTCGAGACCGTTGGAGCCTGTGAGGCCTTTTAAGAAGGCATCGGCGCCATGTGCGTCGAGGGACTCTCTCGAGGATCTGCTGCCGCGGAAGTCATCGGCTCCGACGCCGTCTAAGGACACGCTCGGGTCTCCGGCCTCCAAGCCGTTGTCGAAGCTGTCGGTGCCTCGCTCGATGTCGATGCCGATTCCGGCAACGCTCTCGACGCCTTTTGAGGAGGCTTTATCAGAGGTGCCCCGGAGACCGGTGGAAACCCCGAGGAAGGCCCTGAGTAAATCAGTGAGGCCTGTGTTTGAGCCTTTTTCTGTGCCCTCATTCAGGGATTTATTCCAGCCTTTGGATTATATCTCAGAGGTGGATGAAGGGTCAGATGTTGAGGGGTTTGTTCCTCATGAGGTTCCTGACGAACTGTTGTCTGGTCATAGCCAGATGGAAGACCTGCGTCAATCCTTGCATGACGCCAGTGGTCTGGACACCTCCCCGGAGGTTGAGTTTGTCAGGCCTGAGCCTGGTACACACGCTGAGTCTTCGTACAGGTGTCCCATGTCGCGGGTGACGGATTACTTGGGGTTGTCTGCTCCACCTGTGGATTTTCGGCAGGAGGACCTGACAGATATCCTTGACCAAGGTCCACCCATTGACCCGGTGTTGCCATTTCATATGGCCTTACAAAGAAGGGTGGCGGCGGCTTGGACTGCTCCGGAGAGTCTTTCGGCAGTAAATAAGTCATAACCGAAAAAATACCGTCCAGCCAGTGCCGATCCCTGCTACATGTCCACGCACCCAACTCTGGAGAGTTTGGTGGTACAGCCGGCTATGGCCCCAGCAAAGCAGGCGGCGTACCCTACAATTCCTCGTGATAGGGACGACAAACGCTTTGACGGTTGGGCAAAGAAGGTATTTTCTTCTGGAGTATGGCTTTAAAAGCAGCCAACTCAGTTTGTGCCCTTGCAAGATTCACGCACACTCTGTGGAATTGTGTATCTTTAGTGGCTGAACAGATTCCCGAAGGGGAGGAACGGGGTGGTTTTCTTGCCCTCGTTCAGGATGGCAAGGATGCTATGTGTGAATCCGTTCAGTCGGATCTGGACGTGGCAGACTGTGTCAGCCGGTCCATGGCGGCGAGCACCGTGATGCGCAGGTTTGCGTGGTTGAGGAAGTCGGGGTTTGCTCCTGATGTACAGTCCCGGCTTATGCCCTTTGATGGTGTCCATCTTTTTGGCAGCAAGGCTGACGAGAGCCTTGAGAGGCTGCAGACCTCCAAAGGTGCAGCGAAGTCGTTGAGTGCTTCAGTATGTCAACCTCCGCCTTTTTGTCCTAGCGGACAGCAATGGGGGGGAGGTTCCTTTCAATACTACTCTTGCTTTGGTAGATCGAGGAGAGCTGCCAGTCAAAGGGGCCAACGTAGGAGTACCAGAGGTGGAAAACGAGGTGCCAAAGCCGCTCGGGGAGTCGCCTCTTTGCCCTCGGGCACTGCCGCAGCCTCTTCCGCTCAGTCATGAGGCCATGTCCTATGGTTCGCCGGTTGGGGGAAGGCTGGCGCAGCATCTTGTAGAATGGCGTGCCATTACTTCAGATGTGTGGGTTCTGGAGATCATAGCCCACGGCTACTGTATTCCTTTCCGGCAGAGGCCTCACGACAATCCACCGGGGAAGCTCTCTTTGAAGAGCCTGGATCCGCTCCTTGCGCAGGAAATCCAATCCCTGCTGGAGAAAGGTGCCATAGAACTGATGCCTGGAGCGGAGAGGAACAAGGGATGGTATTCCCCATATTTTTTGATCCCGAAAAGACAGGGGGGTAGAGACCCATCATGGACTTGCATGGTTTGAACAAGCTCCTCAGGAAGGACAAGTTCAAGATGGTTACTCTCAAGTCCTCCAGGCCCTTCAACTTCAGGACTGGTTGGTGTCTCTCGACCTCAAGGATGCTTACTTTCATGTGCCGATTCATCCCAAGCACAAGAAGTACAGGAAGTACCTTCCTGTACAGGAAAGTTTGCGGTTGGTGACTCGCATTTTCAATTTCTGGTCCTGCCGTTTGGATTGACCTCCACCCCGAGGGTCTTCACCAAGCTGATGGTGGTGGTGGCAGCGTATCTCAGGAAAGGGGGATTTACGTCTACCCCTACCTGGACGATTGGTTGATCAGGGCGCGCTCTCCCAAGCAAGCCCTGGATCATCTGTCGGTCACCTGCCACTCCATTCACAAGCTGGGCTTCTCCCTCAACTTAAAGAAGTCTCATTTGACACCTACCCAACTGCTCCAGTACATTGGAGCAGTGCTCGACACATCCCTGGGGCAGTGGTCGCCTCCCCAGGTGAGGGTTCATCACATTCTGCAGATGGTGGACATGTTTCAACATTCCCAGAGTCTCCCGGCGTTCGAGTTCTTGATGTGCTCGGCCTCATGGCAACCGGTATTCTACTGGTGCCAGAGGCCAGGCTGCGGATGAGATTTTTGCAGTGGGCTCTCAAGATGCAGTGGTCGCAGTCCTCCGGCAGGATGTCGGATCCCGTTCAGGTGCCGCCCTCGGTCGCCCAGGATCTTCTGTGGTGGGCCGTCGAAGGCAATCTGATGAAGGGGACTCCATTTTGGCTACCCTGGCCGGAGGTGACGATCGTGACGGACGCATCCCTCACGGGATGGGGAGCTCATGCCAACGAGTGGACAGTCAGCGGTCGTTGGTCTCCGTCGGAGTCCAGACTCCATATCAATCTCTTGGAGCTGAGGGCCGTCAGGCTAGCCCTGCCGTCTGTGTGGGGGAAGAATGTCCTGATTCTGACGGACAATACAGTGACCATGCACTACCTCAACAAAAAGGTAGGAGCAGGGTCTCTCCCACTGTGCAGAGAGGCAATGCAGCTCTGGTTCTGGGCCATCCAGTAGGAAATTTCAATCTCGGCAGCATCTGGCCGGACACGAAAACACGGCGATAGACGCTCTAAGCAGGCAGAGCCGGGTCTCTCACAAGTGGGAGCTGGCTCAGGAAGTTCTTTTGGAGATCTTCACCCTTTGGGGAACCCCACAAGTGGATCTCTTCGCCAGCAGTGTCAACGGGAAGTGCGAAATATTCTGCTTGTGGGAATTTCCTCCAAGAGGAGCCTTGGGGGACGCGTTCGTGGTGGAGTGGTCCTTCCCACTGCTGTATGCGTTCCCTCCAGTCCCCGTCATTCCGCAGGTGTTGCGGAGGTTCGGTTCCCGGATGATCCTCATTGCTCCGGCATGGGCCAGGAGAGCGTGGTACCCGGACCTTCCAGACATGTCCATCTGCCCTCCACGTCGTCTTCCCTACCGAGACGATCTGCTCTAACGGGAGAGGGGTCGAGTTCTCCATCCAGAGGTCAAGTCTCTCAGCCTTCATGCTTGGTATCTGAAAGGCTGAGATATAAGGATTGGGACCTCCCTGATGACGTGATGGAGGTGTTGTCTTCGGCCAGCGGCCTGCAACAAAACCCCTGTACCGTTGCCGTTGGAAGAAGTTCTGCGACTGGTGCAGGTACAGAATGTGGATCCTTTCCAATGTTCCATTCCGTTGGTTTTGTCTTTTTTGCTTTCTTTAGCCAACAAGGGCCTGCACGTAGGTACCATTAAGGGTTACCTGGCGGCGCTGTCCATATTTAAGCGATTGTCTGAGGAATGTTCTTATTTTAAAATCCCTTTGATGTCTCAGTTCCTGAAAGGGCTAACTCATGTGTTTCCACAGTCTCCTTTCCAGGTGCCTGGATGGGAGTTGAATTTAGTTTTAAAGTTCCTGATGGGAGCTCCGTTTGAGCCCTTACGTTCTTGTCCATGGAAACTGTTGTCCTTTAAAACTGTATTTTTAGTTGCGGTTACTTCCACACGCAGAGTGAGTGAGTTGCAGTCACTTTCCGCCAAACCACCCTTCACTGTGCTTCATAAGGACAGGGTTGTCCTTAGGGTACGGCCTTCCTTTCTTCCGAAGGTTGTGTTATAATTCCATCTGAGCCAGAAGGTCATTTTTCCAGCATTCTATCCTCCTCCACATCCTGGTAAGGAAGAGGAGAGGCTCCATAGATTGGATCCTACGAGAGCTTTAAGTTTCTACATCTCACGCATGTCCCGGGTCAGAGTGGACGATCAGCTATTTGTGGGATACGCTGAAAGGCGTTTGGGTCAAGCTGTTCCTAAGCAGACCTTGTCCCGTTGGATCATCTTGACAATCTCTGAATGCTACCGTCTGGCGGGTAAGGACCCTCCGGTGGGCTTATGGGCTCATTCTACTAGGGGTGTGGCTGCCTCCACTGCTCTGCAGAGGGGTGTTCCCATTCGTAATATTTGTGAAGCAGCCACATGGGCCTCTATCCATACTTTTGTAAAACACTACTCCCTGGATTCTATCCATGGGCAAGATTTGGCCTTTGGTAAGGAGGTCCTCTATTCTGCAATTTGATTGGGCATTCTAAAATTCTAAATTCCTTTCCCACCTCCATACGTTGGTACTGCTTTGGGAGTCTGTCATAGATGTGGAATACGTCAGAGGACAAAATCTCCTCGAAGAACAAGTTACTTTCTTACCTAACGTTCTTTCGATGGGCTGTTCCTCCGACGTATTCCACATCGCACCCTCCCAGCCTGCCCCTCTACTGAATTTCTTATGCGATTGCAGCTTCCGTTTCCGCAAGGCTTTCTGTAGTCCTACTGGCAGAAGATTGGTGCCACATGTTCTGGGAAAAAAACTACAACTGAGGCTACGGGCGTCGTGCGTTCTACATATAACATCTGGTGACGTCGGCTGTCGGAGGAGGTCCTCGAAGGGGCATATCGACGCAGGACGCAATTTTTTTTCCGAAGCAGCACAGCTGTGGTGATTACTGTCATAGAAGTGGAATACGTCGGAGGAACATCCCATCGAAATAACGTTACCAGGTAAGAAAGTAACTTGTTCTTTGATGGCTTGAGGCTGTTTGGTAGTAAAGCTGATGAAAGCTTAGAAAAACTACAGACCTCAAAAGCGGCGGCTAAATCTCTTAGCGCCTCTATGCGACAGCCTCAAACCTTACTCGGGCTCATCTTCCTGGAGAGGTTGTTCTTTTCGGTACTACTCCTCTTTTGGTAGAGGAAGAGGACCGGCCATACAAAGAGGCAAAAGAAATGTTGCTCATGGTGGACGAGGAAAAAGTGTAAAACCAGCCTCAGGAACAGCGTCTTTGCTCTCAGCCGCTCCTGCAGCCGCCTCCAAGTCACTCTGAGGCTTTATCACACAAAACCCTGGTGGGAGGCAGAATCTCTCAGCATCTGAAAGAATGGCGGGGCATTACTTCACACCGCTGAACCATAGTGACTTCCGCATCCTCGATCCGAGACGAACCAGCGGTTGATGCTGAGAAGCCTTGTTCGACTGCCAAGACCTTAGCAAAGGTATTACTGATTGATATCCGCCCCCAGTGGTCCCTCTGTGGGCCTCAGGACCATCCACCGGGAACCAACTCTGTCAAAATTCCAGATCTGCTCTTGTTGCAGGAAATGTTAACCCTGCTAGAGAAAGGTGCAATAGAACATGTCCCTATAGCAGAGAAGAACAAGGGTTGGCACTCCCCTTACTTTCTCATCCCAAAGAAGGACGGAGGATTGAGACCCATCTTGGACTTAAGAAACTTGAACAAGTTCCTCTGTAAGGACAGGTTCAAGATGGTAACCCTTTCGCAGATCCTTCAGGCTCTCCAACTCCAAGACTGGTTGGTATCATTGGACCTTTAGGATGCTTACTTTCATGTGCCAATCCATCCCAAGCACCGAAAGTACCTGAAGTTCGGCGTTGGTGGTTTTCACTATCCGTTTAGAGTTCTGCCATTTGGGCTGACCGCCGCCCCGAGGGTTTTTACCAAACTTATGGCAGCGAGTCTCGGGAGAGAGGGAATTCACGTTTACCCGTACCTGGATGATTGGTTGATCAGAGCGCGTTCTCCTGAACAAGGTCAGGAACATCTGTCGATCACCTGTCGCTTCCTTCACAAACTGGGCTTCTCCCTCAATTTCAAGAAGTCTCACATGATACCATCCCAAAAGCTCCAGTTTATCGGAGCAGTCTTGGATACTTCCTTGGGCAAAGCCACGCCTCCCGACGTGAGAGCTTTCCACATTCTGCAGATGGTAACAAAGTTCCAGAATGCCCAACATCTACCGGCCTTCGATTTTGGGGTTGCTCGGCCTCAAGGCATCCTGCCTTTTTCTGCTGCCAGAGGCACGGCTGAGGATGAGATCTCTTCAATGGGCTGTCAGAACTCAGTGGTCCCAATTCTCGGGGAGTATGTCAGATTTTCTGCAAGTCCCGAGCGCAGTTGCTCAGGATCTACTATGGTGGGCTTACAACGACAATATCCTCAAGGGAGAATATTTTTGGCAACCATGGCCGGAGATGACAGTAGTGACTGATGCCTCACTTACGGGGTGGGGAGCCCACACCAACGACCTGACAATCAGCAGTCTTTGGTCTCTATCGGAGTCCAAACTACACATCAACCTTTTGGAGCTGAGGGCAATCAGACTAGCGCTGAAGGCCTTACTGCCCTCTGTACTGGGAAAGAATGTCCTGATAATGACAGACAACACTGTGGCCATGTACTACCTCAACAAGGCGTAGGGTCACTACCACTGTGCAGAGAGACAATGCAGCTCTGGTTCTGGGCAATACGATACAAGAAGGAATCTCTCTGTCGGAAGTTCACCTAGCTGGAGAGCAGAACACGGCAGCAGACGCTCTGAGCAGGCAGAGCACAGTGTCCCACGAGTGGGAACTACCTCAGGAAGTCCGTCTGGAGAAGATCTTCACCCTTTGGGGAACACCTCAAGTGGATCTGTTCGCGATCGTGGTCAACCGGAAGTGTGAACAGTACTGCTCAAGGGAATTTCCACAGAGAGGAGCTCTAAGAGACGTGTTTGTGGTGGATTGGAAGTTCCCACTTCTGTACGCGTTTCCTCCAGTCCCCGTGATTCCTCGTCTAATCCGGAAGTTGAGAACGTTTGGGAAAACCATGATCCTAATTGCCCCGGATTGGGCCAGGAGGACATGGTACCCCGACCTTCTGGACATGTCCATATGCCCTCCAATACGTCTTCTGCAAAGAGAAGATCTTCTCTTGCAAGAGGAAGGTCGGGTTCTGCATCCAGAGGTCAAAACTCTCAACCTTCACACATGGTTTCTGAGAGGTTGCGATAAAAGTATTGGGATCTTCCGGATGACATAATGGAGATTTTGCTTTCGGTCAGAAGGCCATCAACAAAATCCCTGTAACGGTGTTGTTGGAACAAATTCAGTAACTGGTGCAAAGATAAGGATGTGGGCCCTTTTCAATGTGGCACCCCAATGGTACTTTCTTTCCTATTGCATCTAGCCAATCTGGGGCTCCAGATTGGGACATTTAAAGGATAACTAGCTGCGCTGTCCATTTTCAAGCGCTCCTCGGATGAGTTTTCTTACTTCAAAATTCCATTAATAATTCAATTCCTGACAGGGCTTACTAATGTGTATCCTCCAGTCCCCTTTCATGTCCCAATTTGGGATTTAAATCTGGTACTAACTTGTATACCTTTTGAGCCTCTGCACTCCTGTCCCTTGAGGCTTCTAACATTAAAAACTGTCCTCCTTGTGGCCTTAACCCCAGCCCACAGGGTTAGTGAGCTACAGGCTCTCTCATGTAAACCTTCATAGACTACTTTTTACAAGGACAAAGTGGTTCTTAAGGTTAAGCCCTCTTTCTTACCAAAAGTAGTTTCTGACTTCCACGTGTCACAAAAAATCATATTACCTACATTCTATCCTCCTGCTCATGTGGGCAAAGAAGAGAGATTGCATAGATTGGACCCTAAAAGGGCTCTCAGTTTTTACATTTCAAGAATGTCATGATTGCGTAAAGATGGCTTTTTGTGGGTTATAAGGGCCATAAATTGGGATTAGCGATGACAAAACAGACTACATCCCGCTGGATCATTCTGGCTATAATTGAGTGCTACAGATTGGAGGGAAAGGACCCACCAAATGGGCTTCGAGCACATTCCACTAGGTGGTTAGCTACTTCTGCGGCTCTGAAGAGGGGAGTCCCTGCAGCAGATATTTGTTCAGCTGCAACATGGGCTTCGATGCCTCTTCTTCCAATGAAGGTCTATTTGCTAAGGCAGTACTTCATTCCGTCCATGAGAAAAATAATTAGTACTCCCACCTCCAAAATTACCACTGCTATAGGAGTCTTATCATTAGATGAGGAATACGCGGGAGGACACAATCCATTCGAAGAACAAGTTACTTACCAACTGTAACGTTCATTCGACTGGATGTTCCTCCCACGTATTCCTCACCGCCCCTCCCATCCTACCCACAGTACAGTTTACGTTAGTTACACTTCCCTCTCATGAAGAGTCTATCAGTCACGAGGCACGCCTGGGTGTTCTTCGAATATTTCCTTGAAAAAACAGAACTGAAGCCAACGGGCGCAGCACAAGCTATTTATACTGATGGCGACGTTGACACAGTACGGAGCCCGTCGAGGGACATCGACGCCACGACCTTGTGCGCAGCGCCCTCTGCCGTGAAAATTGTTTCCGAAGCAGCGAAGCTGGCAGGATACGAATATCGTAAAATGAGGAATATGTGGGAGGAACATCCAGTCGAAAGAACGTTACAGTTGGTAAGTAACTTGTTCTTCTCATTATTCGGGTCCCAGACACCTTTCTCAGCTTTATAGTGTCTCTTAAGCTTGGTTCACTCTCCTGCCAGGCTTCTCTTTGGCTCTCTGGGGTGTTCTTTCAGCCAATATGTCCTTATTTGATCTCTGTTTAGTCCCACTGGTTTGCAAATGATGGTTCTGCACTTGTTCCCAACCAGAGCCTCTGGGGTCTCCCAATGCCTTCCCGGACCCCCTCTGCGTACCTTTCAACTTTCTCTAGCTTCCCCTGCGGTCTGCTCTCAGCTTTTGGCGACTCCACCAAGCTAGTTTCTTCCCGCACGTCCGGTTCAGCCTGGACAACTCGGATGGGAGGAGGTGTTCCAACGGATTCCTCCTCCACATTTACAGCAGTTCATTGAAGAAAAAAGGAAACTGCTGGTAAGTTCGTTCCTTTTCAGGGCACCCCGGGCAGGGGACTCCTTCCCAGGATCTTTGGGGTCCGGGAGGGGCTCAGGTGGATCTATTACCAGGGATCTCCCTAAGGTGTCCTGAAAGGGATCTAAACGACACTCTGGAATTTCCTCTGAGGTTCCCTGCAAAGGGACTGCCAGGACCGGATCTTCATTCAAGGTTCCCCTTTTCGGGGCTAAAATTAACCCCAGTACTTTTTGGGTTTTTGTCACCTGGATCATTCCCGAGGTTTCCACATCTGGAACTAAGCGCATCGAGACACGTCTGGAGGTTCCTGTTAAAGTGACTAAATGTACTAGGGTTACCCCCGAGGTTCCCCATCTTGGGGCTATATCTAACACCAGCAAGATTGAGGGGCCCCCTGTCATGATCTCTGCTTCCAAAAGATCAGGACTTGCCCGACTCCCTTGGAAGCAGACCCATAACCCCGGTTCCGAGTGCCAGCCAGTCCCAATTGGGACCTTTTGGACCCTGTCCTGGCGCCAGTGGCACCAGGCTCATAAAGATGCCCAGTCCCAGCGCTGGAAGCGTCGGGCTCATAATGCTTGGGTGGACTTACCTGCAGCAGACCATGCTGCTTACTTACCTGCCAGTTGAACCCTTGATCCTCTTCTGTTTGGGACTACTTTTCCTGTTGGGTGGGGCAGGAGCCACTCCCTAGGTTCAGAACACTGGAACTCTTCTGGAAAGCAGGAACTCTTTTCTTACCTAGGCGTGGCTGTGGAAGGAGACACCTAAGCACTACAGGAGGCTATTTAAACCACACCCGATGGATGAATCTTGCTTTGCGTTATTCTGCATTCTCTGCAGCAGAACGCTCATCGTGTCTTCTGCTTCTGATCCTGGGCCTAAGGGAACAAAGGCTTACCATCCTGGAATCCAGTCTTCAGCAGCACCTGCAAAGACAAAGCAAGAACAGGTTAGCACTACGGTCTTCAGTGGCAGCGCATCTCTTACCTGGTCCATCGGCTGTCACCAACGCCTCGCGCTGCATTCCGGCATCTGAAAGACAAAGGCTTACCTACTCTTCGCATGCTCCGGAGGTCTTCGCACTGCATTCCGGCATCTGAAAGACAAAAGCTTACCAGCTCTTCGCACGCTCCGGAGGCCTTCGGCGCTGCATCCCGCATCTGAAAGACAAAAGAAGGTGCGTTTAAAGACATTGGGCAACTTTATTACTCACGTGCCATTACTCCTTTCCACGCCGAATCCAGTGGGTATTCCAGCACCCTTCAGCTTCTCTAAAGCTCCGAACTTGTACCTGCAAGATAAAAGGGACAGTTAGTGCGCATCGTGAAGCAGGCTACAAGCGCTTACTTACGTGCTTCCAGGCGCTTCTATTCCTCACGCGGGTTCGATCCTCAACTCTCATCAGCCCGCCATCCGCCATCGCCGGAACCCTGCAAAACAAGAGATATCATTACAAAAGACTTTTAGGACATTTGAAGTGCCCAGAACTTACTGTTCGTGCAGTTAACGACGGACAGCAGTCCTCTGAGGTCAAGAGGCCTGCACCCTTCTCCAGTGAAGAAACTGGTTACGGCACCCTGCCCCGAGGCAGATGGAGAGCTCGGCGTTCACTTACCTAAGGTGAGGGCGTTAACCTTTGGGGTTCTACAGGAGAAGAGAAAGGGAAGAGGAGAGAGGCACCCAATAACCCCAGTTCATTAATCCCATATTTTCTATCTGCAGACATCTTACTCTTCGAGTCAGACATACAGTGCACAGAGGTCCAGCCCAAAGAGCCAACCGTGTGTTACACATCACCTTTGAAGATACGGCATTCACCCAGTCAAGACCGGCGCCTCTGCGGGAATCAGGTGAGCGTTACACCCCCTTTGAGGGCTCTGGCTTCAGTGGGTGACTTTAAGCCTTCCCACACTCAGGCCTGTGGTTGAACCGATTCTGCTGAGGGGGCAAAGAAGCCGGTTAAATACCTTAAGTCTTCGAGTACCGGGCCTGCCGCGGTTCCCTCACTTGGGGCTAATTTATCAGCAGTCTCTAAGGGGTCGCAGAAACACTCTAGGTCTGCTAGCACAGGCTCTGCCAAGGTTCATTGTCACAATGCTAAAATGGAACATAAGTCCCCTGATTCTCCTGCGGTGACCACGGCCTCACAGACACCTGTGACGTAGTTGAACTCGGGCGTTAACAAAATGGCGGTGCAACCCCTGCGGTCCATGGCGGCCATTTTGTCTAACTCTCACACCAAAGTTCACAACGGCTGGTATTGAGGGCCTGTTTTTGGGGCTGAGCAGTCTTTTCCACGTTTTGTGGATAACCAGAACCCGTTCCGCCCTCCAATGGACTGGCGTACTCTGACTAAGCTCCTGCACACAGTCCCGCTCCCTCCAACTTCCGCTCCTTTGGTTTACGTGTAATCCACTTGGTTGAGGACCATCCTGGAAACCATCCTCTTTGCGGTCCTGGGGGTATGTCCCTTCCGAGTGGCCTTTACCTACTTCAGCGCCTAGACCTTCTTCTCAGGATGCGTTTTTTGGCAAGTTTCAGACGCTTATGCATTTTGATCCTATGAAGGCGTACGTTAAGGATTTATTTAAGGAAATGTATCGTAAAATGCCTGAACCGCCCCCTGCTCTGGCAATCCCTCTGCAGGTCCGGGTAGTGCCACCTCCTCCCCCACTTACTGTGGGGGCTCCTCATCCCCTGCCTCCACTTTCCCCTGTGGAAGACTCACGTTGCGCAATCAACCCTGCCCTCGGGGCCAGAGGTGCCACATGCAGCGGATCAGACTTCTACTCACGCCTCAGTGGATGAGGTTCAAGCAGACCAGGACAGCGACGACCCATCGCACTCTGTTGGAGCCTTTCATGACCGGGTTATGGATATGATGGCGTTGCTAGTCATCCCAATACCTGAGTCTGCAGCTCCACAAGCAGGGGTACTTTCTGGAGCCTTTACTCTGTCGACACAGGAGCACACTGGCCGGTTCCTTCAAAAGGATGTCCTGGTCGAAGCCGGCAAGGTCTGGGAAAAATCTAATTCCGGGCAACACCTAAACAAGAAAATTGCCGCTCTCTATAAGCTACACGCATCTGAAGACCTATCCTTGTCTGCATGTCCACTCGCCTAATCGACGGTTGTGGCAGCGGCTACGCTCCAGTCGAAGCCTGACTCTACATCCTCCACTGCAGCATCTCAAATCCTTTCCCAGGAGGACGCGCTTCTCCAGCATGGGGTCTGGCATGGATTCACATGCTCATGAATATTCCCCGTCGTCAGGCTGGGAATCCTCGGTAAAGAAAAAATCAGTATCAGTTTAGTTTCTGATCTGTCTTTCTCAGTAGTAACCAAGCACTGATCTCTGGGTCATACTGCCCCCCAGCCAATGACTGCCCTCTCCCTAAGCCCCACCTCTGGCAGCCATCCTCAGATTTTTAGCGCACGCTCAAGTGTTGGGAGTTCTTGTGTTTAGCTCTCGAGTTTTTTACTGTGTTTTCATGCTTTTTCAGGAGATTTTCTCATTTTTTCTGTTTAATCGAGCTTCAAGCTCCACCGTTTCTACTTCTGATAACTGAGACCCGTTTCGGAATTCTTCTACGCCCCTCAAGGGTGAAGTTTTCGTCGAGTTTACACTTCTTGGAGGATTCCTGAAGATCTGCGGCCTACCTCAACGGACATGGCCCCGGACAAAGGGAGCTCGACGCCCGGATCCAAGCTGTTCAGGAACTGCCCTGGATGCGGATTATATATCGTTTTCAAGGAGGACGAGCATTCGCAATGTCTCTACTGCCTCCATGGGGACAAGACGCACGTGGAGAAGGACTGTGCGTTCTGCAAGAACCTTTCGGAACGGACCAAACAAGATTGTCGTTCCTGCCTCGCCACCTGGCTGGAGAAGGGCACAGCAAGTGAGAAGGCGAAGAAGAAGTCTGAGCGGGCTTCTAGGTCCTTTGAGGGCGCCCCGGCGACAGGGGCCCAACAGAAGGCCAAGCACCACGAGTCCGCGGGCTCCGGGAGCGCCGAAAGGTCGCGGCTCTTCGGTTGCCAAGCAGGGCGCTACTTCCCCGGCACGTTCGACCACGAGCCAGCGCTCTGGTTCGAGGAAGAGTAAGTCCGAGAACTCGGGTAGGCCGCTGGAGCGGACCCTTTCGATCTAGAAAGGGGAGCGAGGCGTTGACCCCCCCACTCCCCCAAGGCGAAGGCCCAGGACGCACCTAAGGTGGTGAGGGCCTTGATCCACCCGGCTAAGGCCTCTACCGAAGTGGTCTCTGCGACCCTAGCAGAGCCGGCTGAGACTACGCCAATGGAAACGGCCTCTGGGCCCAGAGTATCCCTGCCGCTGCGGAAGGAATCCTCTTTCCAGCCCACCGCTAAGACCCCCGTGAAGCCCCTGGCTGAAAAAGAGGGGGGGGGCGGTGGCCGTTACAGTCTCGGAATCAGCCTCTGAGGAGGAACTGGTGGAGACCGAGAGGGGCCTCAAAGAAAGGTCCGTAGGCCTCAACGAGAGGTTCATAAACCTCAACAAGAGGTTCGAGAAGGTTCGATCCCAGGGGACGGTCCTTGCTGACGTGATCGAAGATAGCGGCGAGGACGACGAACAGGGCCCAGTGGAGCGGCCATCCCGTCCGTCGCAGCCATTGCCCGAGCCCCAGGATAGCTCGGCGGCCATTTTGTTGGCAATCCAATCCTCATGTACCGAGATAAGGACGAGATTACCACGGACCCCGACGGAGGATCCAGAACCAGGCCCGTCAGGAAACCCTCCGAACAAGCGGAGGAGAGTCCACCCTTCTCCGCCCTTCGTGCCCACGAGGGCAGTGGACCCCTCATCCCCCTCACCGGGAGAGGATACGGCGATGGATACGGGGACGGACGACGACGGCGGCAACAATGACAAAGCAGGCATCCCGTTGTCACCCACCCCCCCTGCTCCCCGCGGACGTCCCCAGCCGACGAGGCTGGCTCTTTCCACGCCATGATAACCAGGGCATCCGAACTCTTCTAGCTCTGCCCTGAAGAACAGAAAAAGGAGGGGTTTCTGTACCAACGACGAGAGGCTAAGAGGAAGATGGTCCTCGCGGTGCCTTTACTCGATGACATCTGGGACGAGGGGCTTGCTGTCCTCAAGAACCCTGCCAAGACACCCGCCAAGAGGGACAGGTACGAGATGAAGTACCGAGTCCCCGATGCCGCCCCCTTGTGCCTCAGGGCCCAGCCCAACGCTGGACTCGGTCGTCTCGGCAGCGGCTACGAAGAAGGCAGCGGGTGCGGCGGCTTCAACTTCCACTTCCCCACCGGACAGCGAGGGTAAGAAGTTGGACTCTATGGGACGATGAGTCATCTCGTCGGCGGCGACAACGATTAAGGCGGCCAATGCCTCAGCGATCGTGGCCCGCTACGACCGGGAGCTCTGGTTCAAGATAGCTCCCCTGCTAGATTTCCTGCCTGATGACAAAAGGGCGGGGGCCCTAGAAATTCTGCACGAGGGCGAAGTGGCGTCGGATCACGCCATTACGGTGGCAACGGACATTGCCGATACCGGATTTCACCAACTGGGCAACAGAGTTTGCCTCCGACGACGAGGATGGCTCAAGGCGACAGACTTTCGCCAGGACGTCCAGACCAGAGTGTTGGACATGCCGTTCGACAGCAACAACCTCTTTGGTAAGGCGGTGGATGAGTCTCTACAGGCCATCAAGACCGACTCGGAGATGGCCCGGGCCCTTGGGGTGCTTCAGCAGCGACGGCCCTTTCGGAGCTCTGGAGGCAGACAGGGTGGCTCCTCCACCTACCGCCAGGCGGCCCGCTCCTCTTCCCAGGAGGCCTACAGAGGTCACGGCAAGCAAGGGGGTTCCCGCTGTCATCGCCAAGGAGGCAAGGCCGCTTCCAAGCAAGACTGACCCGGCCGGGTGGTCGGGCCCCCACTGAAGCACCCCAGTGGGAGGCCGACTGACTAAGTTCGTCAGGGTGTGGGAGTCCATCTCCTCCGATCGTTGGGTGTTGGACACCCTGGCCAACGGGCACTCACTGGAATTCCTAAAGAAGTGCCCTCGTATTCCTCCCGTGACCAGGAAGGAGAATCGCGTCCCTCAACTGCTGTTGGAATTAAAGGCGATGCTCAAGAAAGGTGCCATCGAGCTCGTCCCCAGGAGGCTCCGGGGCTCCGGAGTATACACAAGGTACTTCCACGTCAGGAAGAAGACAGGCGGTTGGCGCCCCATTCTAGACCTGCGTCGGTTAAACAAATACATCAAGACGCAGCAATTCAGGATGGTCACCCTCCAGCACGTACTGGGACAGCTGGAGCAAGGCGACTTCCTATCGTCGCTGGACCTTACTTCCACATCCCCATTCGAAAAAGGCACAGGAAGTTCCTCAGGTTCGTGGTTCAAGGACGCCACTACCAATTCAGAGCCCTACCGTTCGGATTAAAGTAGGCACCCAGGGTTTTCACCAAGTGCCTGGCACCAGTGGCGGCGTGGCTGCGCCTGCAGGGGATCCACGTCTACCCGTGCCTGGACGACTGGCTAATCCGGGCAAGGTCAAGGGAACTCGCCGTCGATCATGTGGCGAGGACCGTCCGGTTGCTCACGGAGCTGGGGTTCTCCATCAACTACCCCAAATCCCACCTGGTTCCGTCGCGAGTAGCACTGTTTTTGGGGGCGAAGCTCGATACAGTGGAGCAATTGGCCTCCCCTTCAGAGGAGAGGACCAAAACCATCCTGGGCAAGGTACGGCGACTGTTAGCCACGGACGTGGCCAGGGTGAGGTCCATCAAGTCCCTTCTCGGGATGATGTCCTCATGCATCTACCTTGTACCCCTTTGCAGATTTCGGATGTGTCCGCTACAGGAGTTCCTCGACGCCCGCTGGTTTCAGGTGGGGGGCTGCTTTGAGGACAGGACCCCCCTCGACGAGGAGTTCCGTCGGGCGATCTTATGGTGGGGCACCCGGGCTCACCTCACGACGGGCACGGACTTTCAAACCCTGGCGTTTCAGGAGACGGTGACTACGGACGCCTCTCTGGAGGGTTGGGGGGCCCACACCGGAGATCTCCACTCAAGAGGCCTTTGGCTCCCGGAGGAGAAGTCTCTTCACATCAACATCTTGGAGCTCCGTGCAGGGTTCTGGACGCTCAAGTCGTTCCTCCCGTCCCTCAAGGACAAAGTGGTGAGGATCTTCACCGACAACACCACCACGATCAGGGAAGCAGGGAGGCACCAGATCCCCAGCCCTATCCAAGGAGGCCCAGGATCTGTGGCACTG
Organism: Ambystoma mexicanum; assembly: GCF_040938575.1. Taxonomy (NCBI): domain Eukaryota; kingdom Metazoa; phylum Chordata; class Amphibia; order Caudata; family Ambystomatidae; genus Ambystoma; species Ambystoma mexicanum. The sequence continues at coordinate 1,027,906,987 of NC_090923.1, read as the reverse complement.
GGCCGTCGCCGAGGGGATGTTTCTGGTTCCCTTCCACCTGGCAGGAATACAAAACACCATCGCTGACTCACTCAGCAGGGAGCTGCGCTCGGCCACGAGTGGGAACTGCGCCAGGATCAAGTGGATCGACTGTTCCAACGATGGGGCAAACCCCAGATCGACCTGTTCGCAACGGCGACAAACTCCAAGTGCCAGAGGTTCGCCAGCAGGTTCCCACAGCCGAGGAGCATGGGCGATGCTTTCTCGTTCCCTTGGGACGGCCTGTTTCTATACGCGTTCCCTCCATTGCCGCTCCGCCTCATCAGCTAGCTCAAGAAGTCCAGGTGCAGGATGATCCTCGTCGCACCGGCGTGGCCGAGGCAGGTCTGGTTCCCGGACCTTCTGGACTTGTCAATGTCCCCGCCAGTCAGGCTGCCGGCGGATGCAGATCTTCTCTCTAGAGAAGGAAGCGCCATTCTACACCACGACCCACAGTCGCTGAACTTGCAGGCCTGGCTCCTGCAGCGCTAGAGTTTGGAGGGTATGATATCCCGGCTGATTGCAGAGAGGTTCTTGCAAAGGCTAGGGCGTCCTCAACTCTCAAGTGTTACGGTCATAAATGGAAGAGGTTCTCTGTCTGGTGTCGTGCACAGAAGATTAACCCTCTGCGTATTATGGCCAATCAAGTGCTGCCGTACTTACTGTCGCTGGCCAAAGCTGGACTGGCTCCCGCCTCCATAAAAATACATCTGGCTGCCATCTCCCGATATACCAGGACTACGGTACTGGCGTCCTTGTGGTCTCATCGCCTGGTAAAGGAATTTATGAAGGGACTATTCCGTTCATTCCCGCCGGTGAAGGTTCCCGCCCCGGCGTGGAAACTTAATGTGGTGCTGACCAGGCTCCTGGGAGCCCCATTCGAGCCTATGCATTCGGCGCCCTTGAAGTTCCTGTCATGGAAGACGGCGTTCCTCGTGGCCATCACCTCTGAGATTCAGGCCCTATCTTGCAAGCCTCCATACTTGACTTTTCATGACACAAAGGTAGTGCTTAGGACGCACCCCTCCTTCATGCCCAAGGTGCCGTCGGACTTCCACCTCAACGAACCCTTGGTGTTACCAGTTTTCTTCCCGTCGCCTTCAACGCCGGCCGAGAGGACTTTGCAGTCGCTGGATGTAGCTAGAGCGCTGAAGTTCTACGTGGACCGCACAAAGAGTTTTCGGAAGACGTCGCAGCTATTCGTGAACTTTGGGTCTGCGAATCAAGGGAAGGCTCTCTCGAAGACTTCCATTTCCAGATGGCTCTCCGGCTGCATCATGCATTGTCACCGGTTGGCAAACCGACCGCTGCCCGGCCGTCCGAGAGCCCATTCGACCAGAGCGATCGCTGCTACCACGGCGTTCCTGTCTGGTGTGCCCCTGCTGGACATCTGCAGGGCTGCTACGTGGAGTTCGACGCACACCTTCACAAGATTCTACTGCGTCGATCGGGACTCCAGGGAGGAGTCCAGGGTCGGCCAAGCAGTGCTGCGCAACCTGTCTGCTTAATGTGAGCCTGATGAGGAGGTAAGAGATGCTTAATGTTGAGTTGTTGTATTGCTTAATGCTGAGCCTGTTGCCACCTCCCGGGGTTGTGCATGTGTATACTGCTATGTATTCTTTTATTCATGAGCATGTGAATCCATGCCAGAGAAGGAACAAGTTACTTACCTGTAACTGTTGTTCTCCAGCTTGGGTCTGGCATGGAGTCACATGCGAACCCTCCCACCTACCCCCCTGCGGCTCTTCACTTGGTCATACTGCCACTTGGCGTGCTACCAAATCTGAGGATGGCTGCCAGGGGCGGGGCTTAGGGAGACGGCAGTCATTGGCTGGGGGCAGTATGACCCAGAGATCAGTGATTGGTTACTACTGAGAAAGACAGATCAGAAACGAAACTGATACCGATTTTTTTCTTTACCGAGGATTCCCAGCCTGACGACGGGGAATATTCATGAGCATGTGAATCCATGCCAGACCCATGCTGGAGAACAACAGTTACAGGTAAGTAACTTGTTCCTTCTTGACGCCATTGGGGGAAAAGGGTATTTTCCAATTCGGCTCTTCAACTTGGTCAGGCTAATACCGAGCTTATCCTGGTGGCTGCTAATGTCAAGCTCTGGAAGGAGCTCGCTGAGTTTCAGGAATGTATTCCTCCTGATGCGTTCGAAGACTTTAAGGGTAGTTTATCCTATGCAAGAGTTCTGGCGCAGGATCTGCTGGATGCCGCGGCCCATCATGTATACACTTCCGCTCGAGGCATTATGGTCGGAGTAGACCTCTCCCGCCAAGTGTGGCTGCATGCTATGAAGTTTTTAAGGAAGTTCAGGACAGGTGCTTGATCTCCCCTTCGAGGATAAGGAACGGTTCCACGCCTCCACTGATGAGGAACTCACAAAAACCAAGGCAAGCACGCAAACTGCCAAGTCATTGTCTGTCGTTGTGAAAACCCCAGCAAAGTCACCTTCTACTCAGACGTCGGGTCTCAAACAAGGTCCTTCTCTGGTTTCAGTGGTTTTCACGACTGCCGTGCACGTCAGGCAGTTGCTCCCGCTGGTGGCCCTTGCTGTAAACAGCAAAGGCAAGGTGGCCGTTTTTTTTCTTGGTACACAGCCTCCTCTTCAGAAACGGTTGGTCAACCCCTGCCGATAAACCATCTAAATGATGATGTTTTTCATCGGTCGCACAAGACTCCGGTGGGAAGACTAATTTCGTCTCATCTGGAGGCATGGCAGGCCATCAAATAAGACCGATCGGTTTTGTCGTGGCCCGGAGCGGACTTCCGCTTGTCCCTCTCGCCTGCCCCATGCTCTTTCCCTCCTCTGCAGCAGACTGGGTCGCCCTCTATCAGAGCCGATTTACAGAAACTTCTAGACCTCAGAGCAGTGGAACCTGTTCCCTTGCGCGAGCAAGGGGAGGGCTATTACTCGCATCTGTTACCGCTGATTCATCGGTCGCTCTGGAAACTCAGGAGTGCCTCCAACTGCACTCCCCTCTTCATAGCTCCTTTGTGGCCAGCCAGGTTCAGGTGTGCTCCCCGATCAGGATGCCCCAGATTCCCAACCTTCTTCCCCAGAGCAATCACCAGTTGTGGCACCCCTCACCACAATCCTTCAGCTTGGCGGCCTGGTGCCCTAGTGCCGATTATTAGCGCAGTTCAACTCCTCTGAGGATAACATGCATATTATTCAAGCAGCACGTAAGCCCTCTACGAGAGATCCATACAGGAGCAAGTGGCACAGATTTTGTCATTTGTGTCTTGCCAAAGAGTTTGATCCCAGACAGGCTTCTATTGACTGTGCATTGTCTTTTATATCTGACCTTGCAGCCTCTGCCATCCATGTCTTATCATGCAGGACATACATATCTGCCATTGCGGCTTATCTGTCTACAGACAGTTGCTCTTTTTCACTGGCGAATTCTGTCATCAAGAGACATTTTGCAGGTCTTCATCTTTTTCTGCTGCTTCGTGCCCCTCATCCCAAATGGGATCTGAATGTGGTCCTCAGCGCTTTGTCATTAGCATTTTCAACCTATGGCCACTACCAAGCTCAAGTACCTTTCTTGGAAGGTGGCCTTTTTGATTGCGGTAACATCTGCAAGACGAATGGGTGTGCTTCAAGCTCTGTCGAACATCCGTTTCTACCTTTCTACAAGGATTTGGTTGTGCATCGCACTCGACCCTCTTTCCTTCCTAAAGTGGTTTCTGAATTCCACTTAAACCAGTCAATATGTTTACCGGTCTTCTTCCTGAACCCGGTCTCTGATGCTGAGAGGGTTTTACCCAATCTAGACGTCAGACATGCTCTGAAGTTTTACCTTGACAGAACAAGCGAACTTGGAAGTTCTTCACAACTGTTACATTTGGTGGCCCGAAAGGGAAACCAGCCTCGAAAGCGTCCATCTCTTGTTGGATAGCTTCAAGCAATTCCAAGGCCTACAAAATTAAAGGGCTTCAGCCCTTAAGGGCATTCATGTATGAGGAAAGGGGATGGGACTTAGGTTACTCCTAGTCCATAGTCCCTTTCCTCCATACACCCGCCCGCCGTCTACTCTAATAAGTATCCTCTACTATTGCTAGGTGGTCCTGGACCTGGCGATAGAAAAGGACTGAAGGGTGACGCGTGGGGCGGAGCTCAGGAAGGCAGGGCTACTGACGTGTATGGTGGCCCCGTGTAAAATAAAAGGATGAAAAAGTTAATTTATTTGATGCTTAAAAGTGCTCTGGTCCCGTCCCAATGGACGGAATGTCCCACAAGTATGGAGGAAAGGGGACTATGGACTAGGAGTAAGGTAGTCACTACGGTGGGTAACTTTGTCATTTCTTTACAATGTAAAATCAATTTGCTCTCACAAAAATCTTAAACTCATCCGGTGGTATTAGGAACAATGACTCAGATCAGGCAGGATATCTGGAATTTTTAGAAATAAGGACCACTGTGCAAAGCTATCAATTATGTTTCATGTATATGAGCTATGCTTGCAGCAGTGGCAGGAAACGCGCAAGTATTCACACGCGGTAAGCACAGCATGTACAGCAGAAGTTCAGACTCGCCGGACATACAGGAAAAGTGCATTTACATATGAACGTGGCATGATTACACTTGTATCCGAATAACAAATAGTAAACAGCAATCAATGGTCAACCTCAAGAAGCCACAATTGGAGCATTGCATAAATATGATTGTTTCGAGATTTTAAGGTTTGACTCATTCTGAGAAGGTGTACACACTATCCAACATCATTTGGCAACAACTCCATCCGTTTTTCCAAACGGTGCACGTAACCTAAATATTTGAAAGGCGAGGATCATTACCTTGGCCTGTATGAAGCTCTCTAAGCGAAACACGTGTAGACCATGTATGAACACACTGGAACTTAAATTGAAGCAATATCTTTCGTTAAACCCAAATCTTTGGTTTCTCATCAAGGTTTATAATAAGCAAACACACTTGGATATAAGATAAACAATGTCTTACTGTTTTGTTTAAATAGAGCTTTAAGTTATAAATGTCACCTTTTATTCTATACTGCTTGCACCATTTGATGGATCATAATTTCCTAATTAGCGCTGAGACAGTCCTCACATCACATTAGCAACAACAGACCATAGTTACTTAGTGGGTTGTACCAGAACTAGCTTTTTAGTTGCAATGTAAAATATTAACCATGAAATTTGACAGTCACTGTTTCTAAAGTAACTGTCATTCGAGTGGATTGTGTCCTCCAACGTATTCCTCATCTTAGATTTATTCCATCCAGCTTTAGCTGCTTCGGAAAAAAAATTCGGCAGAGGGCACCATGCGTCGATGTCTTCGAGTCGATGGCCCCTCAAAGGCCTTCGTCGAGGGTGACATCATTGGGTGTTATAAGTAGCACACGCGCGCCCGTTGGCTTCAGTTCCGTTTTTCCGCAGTATACATTGCTTCAGAGATTCAGTGCGCCTCGAATTCTGTGAGATCAAACTAAATATAACGAATATGTCCTCGTCATCGATGCCGACCACAACCCTGAGATCAGCTTTCAAGAAGTGCAAATCGTGTGGTTCAAAAATCCTGATCACAGACCCGCACCGAGAGTGTTTGTGGTGCCTCGGAGAAGGCCACGACATGGAGGCATCGGTCCAGGTCCCAAAGCGATTCCCATCGCTCGTCATCTTCGACAAAAAAAATCGAAGAAACAACGCAACAGGTCCCCCTCCACCTCATCCTCTGACGAATTCCCAAAAAGGATGAAATGTCCCACTAAACATTCGCCATCCGAAGAATAGGAAGCATATAGGGTCAAAATTATGGAGGTGTTCGAGAAAGCGAAGCCTCGGTCCGCGCCTTCTTCGGAAGCCATCCAAGAGCGTCATCGCTCTGACACTTGTGCGCCCTCGAGCCCGGGTGACCGAAAGAGGAAGGATAGAGAACCTTCTAGGATGCCGAGTGAGAAAAGCTGCTTGAGTCGAGTCGACCGCTGGAGGTCACCGACGCCATCAGAGACTGAATACACCTCGAAGGGCAAGTCTTCGAAGAGCGCTTCGACACCCTTGAAGCCGGCGCCATCGATGACTGGTATTACGTCGACCCCTTTGTCGACGTCAACCCCGAAGCCCTCGGCTACCAAAAGCTCCAGTTCGGCCAAAGCAGCCAGAAAAAGGGGAAGAGAAGGCTACAAGACCTGTAATGCCTTCAGGACCCATTAATACTCCTCCTCCACCTCTCCCAGAAAAGGTTTTCAAACCTCTTTCTAGGAAGGAATTCTTCAAGTCCTTGACCTCAATTTTTGAGGAACAGGAGAAATCTGATGAGGGGAATGTACCCTTTGGGCTGCAATATGGCACTCCAAATGTCCCAGAATGTCTGATTTCAGAAGAAAGCAGGATGAGGGATTTGGTTGAATCACTACACAATGCAAGTGGCATTGATACATCTCCTGAAAATTAGTTTGGTAGGCCAGAACCAGGAGAACATGCCAGTCCATCATACCGTCAGCTAATGACAAAATTGATGGATTATTTATGATGGGCCAGACCTCCAGCCCAATTCATCCAAGATGATCGAACAGACATATTGGCTCATGGTCCTACTGAAGACCCAATACTACCCGTTCACGTAGCCTTGCAAAATAGGGTGGCCAAAAATTAGAAGACTCTGGATTCTATTCTGCCAGTGAACAAATCCCTCACTTCAAAATACTGCCCTGCCAGTAGCAACCCCGGCTATCTGTCAAAATATCCCACTCCTGAGAGTTTGGTCATACAGGCAGCCACAGCTTCTAACAATCTGGCGTACCCTTCTATCCCTCCGGACAGGGACGATAAGCGTGTGGATGGCTGGGCACGGAAGATATACTCCTACGTCCCGTCCCCTTTCCTCCATACTTGTGGGAGATCTCTCCGTCCTGTGGGACGGGACCGGAGCACTTTGTAAAAAGCATCCACATTTTTCCAAAAATGTGTCCTTCCTCTCTTTCCTGCGCGGGGCCCGGCACGCGGCCGTAACCCCGCCCACCTTGGCTCCGCCCCGCGCATCGCCCCTCACTCCTTTTCTCCGCTCGATCGGGGCCGGACGCACTTGCATCCTCGGAAGACTTTCTTCCCTGTTTTCCTCTCTAGCTCTCGCTAGCGTTCGTCTTCTAGTCTGTCTTTTAAATTAGACTTTCCAGACGGTTCTTCGTGTCATAGTCGCTTCGCGAGGGCAGATCCCCATCCTCTTTGTTTAGAGTGTTTGGGTCCGGAACACCGTTGGGACTCCGGTTTTTACTGTGACTCCCTTTCGGTCCGGGCTCTTCAACGTCGGTTGGAACGGTGGGAGGAGGTGTTCCGACACACTACCCCATCTCATTTTCAGGCTTTCATCGACGAGAAGAAGAAACGCCCGGTACGTTCTTTACTTTTCAGAGCACCCCGGCCGGGGGATACCTTTCCGGGTTCCTCTCGAGCCGGGAGGGGCGTTGATCGCTCTGTCACCGGGGTTCGCCCTGAGGTGCCTTTCGGGCCTAATAATTCTACCGGAGTTTTCTCCGAGGGTCTCCGTAAGGGGCCTGTGTACACCGGAGTAACTTCCGAGGCCCCTCCTGTGGGGGCTGTGTGTAGACCCAGTTCTGCTGAGTCACAGGTTACCGGAGCTTTCTCTGAGGCCTCTCTTTCGGCTTCCCTCAAAAACCAGACCGGGGTGCGCCCCGAGGCCTTGGTTGGGCTTGTGTTTACCGAACGGATGTTCGAGGCCCGTGCCGATAAGGCTATTACCGGGCCTAGGCCCGAGGTCCCTCGTACAGAGGCTAAGGCTACCAACAGTTCTGAGGGGCCGGGCAGGGCCCTGTCGATTGAAAGCGGTTTCTCACCGTTCCCGCTCTTGTGGTGATACCAGATCTGTTGAGAGGGCAAAGAAGCAAGGTTCTTCTTTTACCGGCAGTGCCGAGGTCCTTCCTCAGACTCAGTTGGCGGTTCGTATGTCGCAGAAACATTCCAGGCCTCCCAGTACCGGCTCTGCCGAGGTTCCTTATATTAAGGCTAAAATTAAGACCCCTGATCCATCAACGGGGACCCCTGCCTCACCTCCTCACGTGCCGCAGTTCCCCTCAGATGAAGACAAAATGGCGGCCGTTCCAGCCACGACCACAGCGCCCATTTTAGGAACTACCCCTACAACTACGCAATCGGCCCCTGGTGTAGGGTTCGGTCCTTCGGGTGAACCTAAGGTCACTTGTGCGTATCCTTACCGGCCGCCCAGATGCCTCTTCCGCACAATGTTTCATTGCCTGCAGGGGCGGCCCCTTTGATTTATGTGGATACGTCGGCGGAGGGCCCGGCGTGGCACCCTTCTCCGTTACGTCCCTGGGTTTGTCCACCTCATGAGAGGCCTCCTCAGGTTCCAAAGCAATCTCCTGAGGACGCTTTTTTCGGTAAATTTCAAGCGCTTATGCGCACCGACCCCATGAGGGAGTATTTCAAAGGGCTTTTAAAGGAAATTTGTCCACCAGCGCCCCCCGGCTCCACCCGTTCCTCTGGTGGTTCCGCCGCCGCCTCCTTTGTCCGTGGTGCCTGCCCCTGCTCTTCCGCCTTCCAGTGGACAAGGCAGTGCCTGACACGGTTCATCAGGATCCTGACCTGTCAGATGACCCTCAAGGCGAGCAGGACAACGAGGACCTTCCCCGCTCTGAGAGCTTTTCATGACCGGGTACTGGACATGATGAATTTCTTAGATGTTCCTGAGGCACCTGCTCCACAGGAGGGCGTGCTTTCTGGGGCATTCACCCCGTCTCCTTTGGAGCGTACCAGCCTTTTCCTGCAGAAGGATGTTTTGGCCGAGGTCCGAAGAGTCTGGGAAAAGCCACACTCAGGACTTTTTGTCAATAAAAAGATTGACGCGAGGTACAGGCTACACTCTTCGGAGGAAGTGGCCTTGTCTTGTCCACCTCCCTCCTCCACAGTGGTGGCTGCGGCCACGTTGCAGTCCAGACCTGCAGCATCCTCTTCCGCGACGGCTACTCAGGTCTTGGCAAGGGAGGACAAGCTCCTGGACTCCCTAGGGAGGAAGATCTTTGCCAATTCGGCCTTGCAGCTCAGGCAGGCCAATGCCGAATTGATTTTGGCGGGAGCTAACATGCGGATGTGGAAAGGTCTGTCGGAGTTTGAGGAGCGCATTCCGGTCGAAAAGTTTGAAGACTTCAGAGGTGGCCTTTCCGATGCCAGGGTCTTGTCCTAGGATATCCTGGAGGCTGTGGCTCATCATGTAGACACCTCGGCTCGGGGCATGATGCTCGGGGTTGATGCCTCGAGGCAAGCGTGGTTGCATGCCACTAAGTTTTCAAAGGAAGTGCAAGACAAAGTATTGGACCTTCCATTCGATGGTAAGGAGCTTTTTCATTAGTCTACTGATGTAGAGCTCACCAAAACCAAGGATAGCACTCAGACGGCTAAATCATTGTCTGTTCTGGTTAAACCTCTCTTCAAGGCTCAAAGGCCGTTGTCACAAGGGTGACCTTCCTCTGGTTTTAGGGGATTCCTCGACCGTAAGAATCGCAGAGTGGATACTCCTGCGGGGAATAACCGCCGTAGACAACAGCGTACGCGGTATTTCTCCGGCTCCTCAGCCTCCTCATCAGGTTCAGGTGGCACCGCCACCGATAAACCTGCCAAATGAGGGTTTTCCGCGCTCGCACGAGACCCCGGTGGGAGGGCGCATTGCGTCTCATTGGGAGGCGTGGCAGACCATCACAGAAGACAAATGGATCCTGTCAGTCGCCCGGGCGGGCTTCCGCTTACCTTTACCCCCTACCTCAACCCTCCTTTTCAGCCGTTGGGCTCGCCCTCCCTCAACGCCGAGGTTCAGAAACTCCTGGACCTCAGGGCTGTGGAACCCGTTCCCTTTAGGGAGCGAGGGGAGGGCTTATACTCCCGGCTGTTTACGGTGCCCAAACCCAACCAGGCTGGCCTGCGCACCATCCTAGACCTTTCCCAGTTCAACCTCTTTCTACCCCAAGAGAAATTCAAGATGATCACGCCCAGCCAGATACGTTCCTCTTTGCAGATGGGCGACTGGCTCAGCGTAGTGGATCTTCAGGACGCGTACATGCGTATCCTGATTTGGGCTCCACACAGGAGGTATCTCTGTTTCTCTTTGGGAGAGGAGCACTTCCAGTTTCGGGTGCTTCCTTTTGGTCTCAGCTCGGCCCCGAGTGTCTTCACGAAGATGATGTCGGTGATTACGGCCTATCTTCGTCTTCAGGGTATCTGTGTATCCTTATTTGGACGATTGGCTTCTACGATGCCCTTGTCCGTTGGTGGCAGGGGGCAACCTCCAGTCTCTCCTTCAGCTCCTGCTCCATCTTGGGCTGTCGGTGAACTGGCGGAAATCCTCCATGACGGTCTCTCAGGACCTGATTTTTCTGGGTTTTCGTTGGAACACGATCGACTGCAGAGTATACCTGACCGGGGACAGAATGCCGGATCTGTTGGCCACTTGTCAGATGTTTGCGCAGTCGGAGAGTATGTCGGCCTGGTGGTTCCAGAGGCTTCTGGGCCTCATGGCCTCGTGTGTGCTGGCTCTTCCTCTTGCTCGTCTCAAAATGAGACGGACCCAGATGGCCCTTCGGAATTTATGGCGTCAGGCAGTGGACCCAAACTCCATGCGGATAATGATTCCGGATTCCATGAGAGTGGACCTGGACAGGTGGTCATCTCTCAGCAATCTGTCTGGGGGCGCGGAGTCAAGGAGCCAAGGAGGGCAGGGTTTCAGGACCCGGTCCCTATGGTGACGATCACGACGGACTCCTCCCTCCTAGGGTGGGGTGCGACGTTAGATCTCCTTCAGGTCTCGGACCTCTGGTCGCCTCAGGACAAGCTCCTGCACATAAACCATTTGGAGCTTCTGGCGATTTTCTTGGCGCTCAAGGCGTTCAGACCGGTCATTGTCAACAAAGTGGTCCGCATAAAAACGGACAATGTGGTGTCAATGTATTACATCAACAAGCAGGGGGCAACGAAGTCCCCCCCCCCTCGTGGACCTGTCCATCCAGATTTGGGAGTGGGCCGTGCTTCATGGTGTCTGGCTGCTTGCAGTACACATCCCGGGCCAGCTGAATGTCACAGCAGATGCCCTCAGCCGGCGGACAGTGGTCAGCTACGAGTGGGAGTTGAAGCCGGAGGTCCTCTCAGGGATTTTCTCGCGCTGGGGCACACCGCAGGTGGACCTCTTCACGACGGCGGTGAACAAGAAGCTTCCTCTGTATGCCTCCAGAGGGGGGCTGGGAGCCTCCTCTCTGGGGGATGCTCTAGAGATTCCATGGCACAACATGAGAGCTTACGCCTTCCCGCCTCTGCCTCTAGTTCACTGGGCAATTTGGAAGTTGAAGAACTCAGTGAACTGTTCTCTTCTACTGATAGCCCCGTGGTGGCCGGCCAGGTTTTGGTTCTCAGAACTCCAACACCTGTCGGTTTATCCGCCGATCAGGTTACCGTTAACTCCCGATCTTCTCCACCAGGGGGAGCAGCAGCTGTGGCACCCCTCCCCACAATCGCTCAGCTTGGCGGCTTGGTGCCTGAGTTCAGGTCTTTAGATCATCTGAATTTGTCTGCGGATAACATGCGTATTATCGCCAGAAAACCCTCAACCAGATCTCAGTACAAGAGTAAATGGCTCAGGTTCTGTCATTGGTGTCTAGAGAAGAAATTGGATCCAAGGGGGGGCCACGGTTGACACGGTGTTGTCCTTCGTGTCCTCCCTAGCAGAGTCAGGGGTTCATGTTCTGTCATGCAGGACTTACCTTTCAGCGGTCTCTGCTCATCTTTCTACGGATCAGTGTTCGTACTCTCTGGCTAAGCCAGTGGTAAAGAGGCATTTCGCTGGTTTAACACGCCTTTACCCTCTAGTTCGTAATCCGCACCCGCCATGGGACCTGAATGTTGTCCTGACGGCGCTGTGCCATAAACCTTTTGAGCCGATGGCTACTGTGGACCTCAAGTACTTGTCTTGGAAAGTGTCCTTTTTGGTCGCCGTCACATCGGCAAGGAAAGTGAGTGAGTTCCAGGCATTGTCGGTGGAGCATCCTTTCTTGGTCTTTCACAAGGACAAGGTAGTCCTTTGAACTAATCCGGCTTTTCTGCCGAAGATAGTGACCAAATTCCATTTGAATCAATCGATCTCCCTACCAGTCTTTTTTCCGAACCCCGCCTCTGAGGCGGAGAGGGTTCTACACTGTCTTGATGTCCGAAGAGCTCTTAAATTCTACCTGGATAGGACTTCCAAGCTTAGAAGTTCTTAACTTTTTGTGACTTTCGGCAACCCTCAAGGCAAACAGGCGTCTAAGGCAACTATTTCTAGGTGGATTGCTGCCTGTATCAGAGTCTTTCACTGTCCAAAAGCTGAAACCTCCTAAAGGTATTCATGCACACCTGGTGCGGGGCAAGGCAACTGCGGTTGCTTTTCAGAAGTATGTTCCCTGGTAGTCCATCGCTAGGGCAGCTACTTGGGCCTCCATCTGCTTTCTGTAAGCATTACTGCCTCGATATGAGTTCTAGAGCTGATGCTCAGTTTGGTCAGGCTGTGCTGAAGAACCTTTTTCAGTAAGGGGTATTTCCATCCACCGGTAGTTCCTGTAAGGAGTGCTTGGGAATCTCCCACAAGTATGGAGGAAAGGGGTCGGGACGTAGGAGTATTACCAGGTTACACACCGTAGTGACCACCTTACTCCTAGTCCATAGTCCCCTTTCCTCCATACGCCTGCCCGCCGTCCCCTCTAATAAGGTTCCTCTGTATTGGTAATGGGTCTCTGACCTGGCAAAGAAAAAGACTGAGGGGCGATGTGCGGGGGCGGAGCCAAGGTGGGCGGGGTTATGGCCGCGTGCCAGGCCCAGTGCAGGAAAGAGAGGAAGGACACATTTTTGGAAAAATTTGGATGCTTTTTACAAAGTGCTCCGGTCCCGTCCCACAGGACGGAGAGATGTCCCACAAGTATGGAGGAAAGGGGACTATGGACTAGGAGTAAGGTGGTCACTACGGTGAGTAACCTGGTAATTTTCAGCTGGGAATATGGCATTAAAATCAGCCAACGCCACATGTGCCTTGGCAAAGTTTACGTACACTCTGTGGGGGTGCATTGCAATGGCGGCGGAGCACATACCAGAAGGGGACGAAAGGGGAGGATTCCTAGCCATCATTAGAGATGGGAAGGAGGCCATGCAGGAATCCCTTGAATCTGGATTGGATACTGTAGATAGTGTGAGCAGGTCCATGGGCACTATCACAGTAATGCGCAGATTTGCGTGGTTATGGAAGTCGGGTTTCGCACCAGACGTGCAGAACAGTCTTCTGAACAAGTCCTTTGACAGGTTTCGCCTTTTTGGCAGCAAGGCTGACGAGAGCCTTGAGAGGTTGCAGACCTCAAAAGCAGCTACCAAGTCTTTGGGAGCTGCTATTAGGCAACCTCAGCCTTTTCGTGCGCCGGGTCAATCTTGGAGGGTACAACCCTATCGTTACTACTCCTCATATGGAAAGGCCAGAGGGATGGCCAGTCAAAGGAGCCAGAGAAAGGCCACTTGCGGTGGACGAGCAAAACGTGCAAAACCAGCTCCTGCTACAGCCTCTTTGCCATCAGCGGCTGCAGCAACTGCCACAAAACCACTTTGAGGACTTGCATCACAAGACACCTGTAGGAGGCAGGCTGTCACAGCATCTGCAAGAATGGCGAGCCATTACTTCAGATGTTTGGGCTCTAGAAATAATAGCCCAAGGTTACTGCCTTGCTTTTCTAACGCAACCTCAAAGCAATCCACCAAGGAGACACCCTTTGAGGTTTTCAGACCCGCTCCTACATCAGGAAGTTCTAACCCTGCTGGAGAAAGGTACTATAGAACCAGTACCCGCAGTGGAGAGGAACGAGGGATGGTACTCCCCGTATTTTTTGATCCCCAAAAAGGACCGAGGATTGAGACCCATCCTGGACTTAAGAAACTTGAACAACTTCCTCAGGAAGGACAAGTTCACAATGGTTACCCTTTCTCAGATCCTTCAGGCCCTTTAACTTCAGGATTGGTTGGTGTCATTGGACCTCCAGGATGCTTATTTTCATGTGCCGATTCATCTCAAGTACGGAAAATACTTGAGGTTCGTAGTTGGCGACTCACACTATCAGTTTCGAGTCCTGCCATTCGGATTGCCCTCCCCCCAAGGGTTTTCACCAAACTAATGGTAGTAGTGGCAGCGCACCTCAGAAGAGGGGGGATTCAATTCTACCCCTACCTAGACGATTGGTTGATCAGGGCACGTTCTGCAGAACAGGCACTGGATCACCTGAAAGTCACCTGCCACTTCCTCCACAGACTGGGCTTCTCCCTCAATTTCAAGAAGTCACAAATGACACCTTCTCAACGGCTCCAATATATAGGAGCTCTATTAGACACTCACTGGGAAAGAGCTCACCTCCCAGGTTGAGGGCTCAAGACATTCTTCAGATGGTTCCCAAATTCCAAAATCTTCAGACCTATGACTTCTTAAGGTCACTCAGCCTCATGGCATCCTGCATCTTCCTGGTGCCGGAGGCATGTCTGAGGATGAGATCCCTTCAATGGGCTCTAAAGACTCAATGGTCCCAGTTCTCACGTCAAATGACAGATCTTCTCCAGATTCCGAACAAGGTTCGACAAGATCTCCTATGATGGACTTGTTCAGAGAATATCCTGAAAGGAGAACTTTTTTGGCAACCATGGCTGGAGATCACAGTAGTGACGGATGCCTCACTCATGGGGTGGGGAGCTCATGCCAACGGTCTGACAATCAGCGGTCGTTGGTGTCCATCAGAGTGCAAACTACACATCAACCTTTTAGAGCTGAGAGCAATCAGACTAGCGCTGAAAGCTTTCCTGCCATCTGTCAGGGGAAAAAATGTCGGGATAATGACGGACAACACAGTGGCCATGCATTATCTAAACAAGAGGAAGTGTAGGGTCACTACCTCTGTGCAGAGAGGCAATGCAGCTCTGGTATTTCGTAATTCAGGAAGGAATCTCTTTAACGGCAGTTCCTCTTGCCGGGGAGGAGAATATGACGGCAGATGCTCTGAGCAGGCAGAGCATGGTGTCCCACGAATGGGAACTGGCTCAGGAAGTCATTCAAGAGATCTTCGCCCTTTGGGGATCCCCTCAAGTGGACCTATTTGCGACCGGAATCAACCGGATGTGCGAAAGGTATTGCTCAAGGGAATTTCCTCCGAGAGGAGCCCTGGGGGACGCATTCGTAGTGGAGTGGAATTTCCCACTATTGTACGCGTTCCCTCCGATTTCCCGTCATTCCTCAGGAGACTGAGCGGCTTCGAGAGCCGCATGATCTTAATTGCCCCGGATTGGGCCAGGAGAACGTGGTACCCCGACCTTCTAGACATGTCCATCTGTCCCCCAGTACGTCTTTCTCACAAATGGAGGGTCAGGTTCTCCATCCAGAGGTCAAAACGCTCAACCTTCACGCTTGTTATCTGAAAGTCTGTGATACAAGGATTGGGACCTTCCAGATGACGTCATGGAGGTCTTGCTCTCGGCAAGAAGGCCAGCAACAAAGTCTCTACACCGTTGCCGTTGGAAAAAGTTTTGCAACTGGTGCAGAGAAAAGAATGTCGATCCTTTTCTATGTTCTATTCCGGAAGTACTGTTCTTGCTCCTGTCCCTAGCACATAGAGGTCTAAATGTTGGAACCATTAAAGATTATCTTGCAGCGCTTTCCATCTTCAAGCGCTCGTCAGAAGAATGCTGCGATTTCTAAATTCCTTTGGTAGTGCAATTCTTAAAAGGACTTACTAATGTGTTTCCTCCTTACCCATTTCAAGTGCCAATTTGGGATCTCAATCTGGTCCTAAAATTCTTAATGTGTGCTCCTTTTGAGATTTTGCACACTTGTCCATTAAGATTACTGACATGGAAAACTGCTTTCCTAGTTGCTTAACATCTGCAAGAAGAGTGAGCGAATTGCAGGCACTGTCTTCTGGGCCACCCTTTACTGTGTTCCATAAGGACAGAGTTGTGTTGAGGGTTAAACTCATTTTTACCTAAAGTGATGTCTGATTTTCATTTAAGTCAGAAAATTGTTTTACCCGCATTCTATCCTCCACCTCATCCTAGTAAGGAGGAGGAAAGATTACACAGGTTGGATCCAAAAAAAGAGCTTTAAGTTTTTACATCTCTAGGCTTTCCAAGCTCAGAGTGGACAATCAACTGTTTATCGGCTACACAGGAAGGAAATTGGGTCAATCGGTGACAAAGGAAATAATATCACGCTGGATTGTGCTTTGCATTTCATAATGATACAGATTAGCACAAAAGGACCCACCAGAAGGTCTAAGGGCTAATTCCACCAGAGGAGTCGCCTATTTGACAGCTCTACAAAGAGGTGTTCCTATGAGGTACATTTGCGAAGCAGCAACTTGGTCTTCTCTGCATACATTTTCAAAATTCTATAGTATGGATGCTTCCCAGTCTAAGGAGCTGAATTTTGGTAAAGCAGTACTATATTCAGCCATCTAAGGGTATCGAAAAATCTAACCCCTCCTCCAGAGAAATTGTCCATACTGCTTTGGGACTTTGATGAGGAATACGTTGGAGGACACAATCCACTCGAAGAACAAGTTACTTGCCAACTGGTAACGTTCTTTCGATTGGATGTTCCTCCAACATATTCCTCATCACCCTCCCAACCTACCGCACTGTAGATTTTTCTGGGTTTTTGCCACTTCAACTCTCGCAAGGCAAATACCTCTCTGCCGGCACAATCTAGACAGTGTAAAAACAATAGTAAAAGGGGAAAAACAGAACTGAGGATAACGGGCACTTCACGTGCTACTTATAACACCCGATGACGGAGGCCTTCGGGGGACCATCGACTCGACGACATCGACGCACGGCGCCCTCTGCCTAAATTGTTTTCCGAAGCAGCTAAAGCTGGATGGAATACATCTAAAATGAGGAATACGTTGGAGGAACATCCAATCGAAAGAACGTTACCAGTTGGTAAGTAACTTGTTCTTCTGCCCCTGCCATCGTCGAACAACTGTAACTCAGCCAGTGCCATGCATTGCTGATCTCATGTGTGTCATGGTCACATGAAAGAGGTAGGGGGATTGCATGTGGCAAACCGCTGGGCCAGGGACTGCCACTTGCTCAACAGTGCTGTCCCTGGAGGTGGTATGCGAGGGATCCACTTGTGCCTCCTCCAGAACCCTAGCATCGCTTCTTATAGCGTTCATGACTTCCTAAGATACCCAGCAGGTTGTACAAGATTTGAGGTGCACACGTGATGGGAACATCATTGGGAAATGAAGATCCCCGCTTACAAGCCCATAGGCAGAGGGCTTCTTGAGTTGGAGGTCAACATATGTGGGTGTTAGCTTAAGAAACATGACTGTCAGCAAGAGGTCCGCGAACTAGCTTGTTTAAGATCAGTTGGAGATTGCAGCCTTTACAAGAAGATGATCAGTCATACCAAGAGAAGATTGGAGCAACCGCATACGGCTGTAGTGTCATCCTAGCATCTAGTTAGCAGTGGTGGGATGCTGGCTGGCTCCAAGATGGTTGAAGGCTCTTTTTGACCTCGCTGCAAAATGATGCTTGGTGACCATAGCAGAAATCGATTAAGATGGGGAAATTGCAGGCAGGTCCTGTCCAAGTAAATCCTAAAGCCCGCTCTTAAAAGATACACATCTTCCTCTGGTGTTCATTTTACTATCCTATTTACATGCCCTCATTGCGTACAAAATCGGGCCTGATAGATGGTGGTGTGGGATTTAGAAGATGGTTGAAGAGCATGGAGAGTCTTGACCCTGTGTGGTTTGTCTGCTTTCAACAAAACTTGGCCATCAAAATGATACAATTATCATGAACTTTGTTGCATTTGATTTTAACTGGTCATTTGTTTTTAGAATTTCATTACTTTAAGAGGTTTAGTTCTTGGGCTTCATTGCACACTGTGCTTCAGACGAGGCACTATTCTTTCTTTATCTTCTTACTTTATTGATTATCATTTTGCTTAGACGCTGCAAGACTGCCAAGATTGTCACTGAAAACTACATTCCCAGCAACCACCTTTAGCACAAATCGTGTCATTTAAGCGTGCTCAGGACCATAAAGGGCTTATTTAGCGCTTAGGCAAAGCTTGTTTGGACATGGTCGGCATTAGCACATGACACTGCCAGTTTCCTCCTGAACAGTGTAGTGGATCTCCTCAACCTCAGAGGTTTGGAAACCTCAGATCTTTAGTCAAGGTCTATTATTTGTCTAGGTTGGGCTGACTTTCTATACACCTAGCCAGACTAGTATTTTAATGAAATTATTTATTTTCTCCAGAAGAAATGCTGCTCAGGTTGAATAACATGGTTGTGTCTGTCCGAGCTGTGTATAAAATCTCAGGAAATGTTAAATAAACCTTGCTTAGGATTTGGCTGTAAAAATTTACTTTTTATAACCAAAACAAGGTTAAAGAATTAACTATTGTCCATTTTAAGCACTTTAGCCGTTATATGTTCATTTAGGCAGGTATAAGAGTCTGTGGCCTAGCCATTATTTTTAGATAATCACTTTTTTTGGACTTTGTAATTTATAATAAACTATGAATAAAATATTATGGTATCATCCCCTGGCCCATCTAATGCCTTTTTAGATTTAACCTATGACTAAGCACACATAGGATTACGGTTTTACATTTTTTGGTTGAAGGTGAATAGAACATTCTGGACGTTTGTGTAGAAAATGCTCAGATTTTACATCCATTATATTGTTTAACCAAATTTTGCTCTACACTAATCCTGCATATGTCAAGACATTACCTTAGATCCAATTCTGTTCCGACTTCCTAATTTACAACTGATTATCACGGTTCCTGTGAATGGTTAGATCGTTTTATTTGACTGTGAATTCTTTTTTTTTAACCAAGTAATATTTATAAAAGGTTTAAGAAAAATGTCACTTTTTAGATCCAAACAGAAACCTCTTAATATCTGTTGGCACATTGTTGGACCTTGTTAACTCTAATCTGGGCTTTTCCCATGGGGTCCCCTGCTCAGACTATAATAGACTGCAGGAGGCCTTCAAATGGATTGTCCTCCCACGTAGTCCTCATCTTTGATAACTCTTCCCAGCGTCGAGCGACTTCAGATTTTTTTTTCTCTTTCAATAGAGATTGTCGACTCAATGCCCCTAGACGACATTCGTCCGCTCTCGAGCATGACGTGACAGATCTTGTGTGTATCTATATATATTTCGGAGGGATTGTGTCCTCCGACGTATTCCTTATCTTTGATATCCTTTCCAGCTTGCTGGCCTCGGAAATGTTTTCACAGTAGAGTGCGCTGCGCGTTGACGTCCCTCTAGACAGCGTCCCTCGACAGCCTCCGTATCGGCGCCGACGTCACCCTGAGTATAAGTAGACTTGCGCATCATCCGTTGCTCAGTTCCATTTTTCCGCACTTCGTGTGCCTCGGAAACGTAACGCTCGGTTCGTTTTCTTCATATAAAAACCTTCTTATTCTTCGAAGATATTTGGTTCTACATGATGGCATCTTCATCCGAACCATCGACTCCACGGTCCAGATTCAAGAAATGTCGCGACTTTGGAAAGAAAATGTCTTTAACGGATCCTCACAGGATCTGTTTGTGGTGCCTGGGATCGGAGCATCACTGCTCAGAGTGCGAGGACTGTATGTCCATGACGGCGAAAGCCTTGAAGGAGCGTAAGGGGAAGTTAGAAAAAGGTAAGGCTTTTAAAACTTCTACCCCTTCAAAAGTTTCTTCGGCTGACTCGAGGCATTCGTCTCCTCGTCAAAACAAACACTCCTGTTGGAGATCTCGAAGCGGTTTCCATCATTCTTCGAGATCAAGACACTCCAAAAAGAGGCGTCATAGATCTCCCTCTTCCTCTTCCTCTAGTTCCCCAGAAAGGGTCACCTGACCCACGAAACACAGCTCTCCGGCTAAGTGGGAGGAGTTCTGCAAAAAAATGCTTAGCGTCTTCAAGAAAGCGGCCTCGACCCCCTTGGAGATGTCTTAAGGGTGATACCCTGGGTGAAGGACCCGAAAAATCAAAACGTCGCGAGTCGTTGAACCCGGCGAGTAAAAATACTCGAGAGTGCCATGAACCCTCGAGCAAAGGCAATAAAACCACGTCGTCGACGCCGTCCTTGAAGATTCCTTCGACTCACAAATCTGCGTCATCTACGCCTCTGTCGAAGGACCCTTCGATGCATAAATCGCTTTCATCGACGCCGTTGTCGACCCCGATAAAGGACAAGCCTAGAACTGCCACTACATCACAGGTAATAGAGATGTCGAAAGCCCTGACCATGACGTTGAGAGTGCCATCGACAATCTCGACAGCGCCAAGTAGGATTCCGGTCCTCTCGAGTTAATCGAGGCCTTTTTCGACGCCCTTTTCAGGATAGTCGAAGCCTATGACGTCCACGTCGACAACCACGACGTTTTCTCAGGCAGTAACACATTTTGCTCCTTCTTCTCTAGAAATGGGTTTTACACTATATCCTAGGTCTGATTACTTTAGAGCCTTGTCCTCCATATATGAGGAAGGGGAGGACTCTGACCACGAGAGACCTTTTAGTCTGCAAAGGAATACAATACCCATTCCAGAGGAATTAATCTCTGAAGAAAATAGGTTAAAAGATCTTCAGGAGTCTGTGCATAAGGCAAGTGGTATAGATACTTCTCCAGAAGTAGAGTTTTCTAAACCAGACCCTGGAGAACATGCTAAGATACCTTACAGGGCTATTATGGCTAGAATAATTGAGTTTATGGGGTGGACTACAAATACTCCTTCTTTTCAGCAAGATGACCTTACTGATATATTGGATAAAGGACCCCAGGAAGACCCCGTTGTTCCTTTTCATGCTGCTCTGCAAAGAAAAATATCTGCAAATTGGGAAACTCTTGAAGTTATCGTTGCAGTAAATAAAAAACTCTCTGCTAAATACAGATTATCAGCTTCAGATCCTGAATATGTAAGCAAGCATCCAACTCCGGAGAGTTTAGTTGTGCAGGCAGCAACTTCATCAAAAAGTAAGTCAGCATACCCTACCATTCCACAAGACAGAGATAATAAAAGATTTGACGCCATGTCAAAAAAAAGTCTTTTGGGCATGTAGTATGGCGCTGAAATCTATCAACGCCACTTGCACGCTAGCAAGATTCAGCCACACACTTTGGCAGTGCGATATATCTGCGGCTGACTGTCTCCCAGAATGAGAAGAATGGGAAGCATTCTTAAACATCATCAGGGATGGAAAGGATGCAATGTGTGAGTCCCTTCAAACAGGCATTGATTCAGCTGACAGTATCGGCAGGGCCATGGCGGCAAGTATCACAATCCGCAGGTTTGCGTGGTTGCGGAAGTCTGGTTTTGCTCCAGATGTGCAAGCTAGACTTTTAAATATGCCCTTTGACGGCACTTCTCTATTTGGAAAGAAGGCTGATGACAGCCTGGAGAAATTGCAAACATCCAAAGCAGCAGCAAAATCCCTTGGGGCTGCAGTCCGGCAAACTCCAAATCGCCCCTCAGGTACATTCTGGAGGGGTAACTCCTTTCGTTTTTACTCCGCATTCGGAAAAGGCAGAGGACAGCCAGCTCAAAGGGGCCAGAGACGATTCTCCCGTGGTGGACCGGGTGAATGTACAAAATCTGCATCAGCAGGTGCTACTTTACCCTTAGCATCTGAGGCAGCCACTTCTAAACCCCTCTTAGGTCTCCCCTCACAAGACATCAGTAGGGGGCAGGTTAACTCAACATCTGGCAGAATGGCAGGCTATTACGTCAGATGCTTGGGCATTGGAGACAGTTGCCCAAGGTTACTGTCTGCCTTTCCTACACTTTCCTCAGTCATCCACCAGGGAACAACTCTTTGAAGCTTCCAGATCCGCTCCTTATGCAGGAGATCTCAGACCTGCTAGAGAAAGGTGCCATAGAACTGGTACCTGTAGTGGAGAGGAACAAGGGTTGGTATTCCCCCTACTTTCTAGTACCGAAGAAAGACGGAGGACTGAGACCCATCTTGGACTTGCGAGAATTGACAAATTCCTCAGGAAAGACAAGTTCAAGATGGTAACTCTTTCTCAGATCCTTCAGGCCCTCCAGCTTCACGACTGGTTGGTATCTCTAAACCTTCAGGATGCTTATTTCCATGTGCCAATCCATCTCAAACACAGGAAATACCTGAGGTTCGCAATTGGCAACTCTCATTATCAATTTTGAGTTCTGCCATTTGGGCTGACCTCCGCCCGAGGGTCTTTACCAAGCTAATGTCGGTTGTGGCTGCAAGTCTAAGGAGGGAAGGGATTCACGTCTACCCCTACCTGGACGACTGGTTGATCATAGCAGTATCCCCGGAACAAGCTCAGATCCATCTAGATTATGTTTGCCATTTCCTGCACAAGCTGGGCTTCTCCCTCAACTTAAAGAAGTCACAGATGATACCATCACAGAGGCTCCAGTTCATTGGAGCAGTCCTGGACACATCCCTGGGAAAAGCCTTGCCACCAGAGGTGAGGGCTCAAGATATTCTACAGATGGTCACCAGGTTTCAAAATGCCCAATGTCTACCAGCCTTTGAGGTTGCTCGGTCTCATGGTATCCTGCATCTTCCTAGTGCCAGAGGCTCGCCTGAGAATGAAATCCCTCCAGTGGGCGCTAAGGACTGAATGGTCACAATTCTCAGGAAAAATGTCAGATCTCTTACAAGTCCCGGGCAGAGTAGCTCAAGACCTTCATTGGTGGGCCTGTCAGGAGAACATCTTAAAAGGAGAACAGTTTTGGCAACCATGGCCGGAGGTAACAGTAGTCACGGATGCTTCACTCACTGTTGGGGAGAATTCTCTGTTAAAGCTAATTCCCCAAACCTAGTGAGTGCCCCAGCAGCTTTGCTGGATTTTTGGGGTTTAATTTTTTTCTCCTGCTAAGAGTGAGACTCTTTTCCTCCCACTCTTAGGCATGATTTGAGAATGTCCTTTGACTTTGTAATGTGTTTTATGGGCTATGGGGTCTTTTACTCCATAGGGCTTCATGTGTTTTTGGTATATGTTACACAGCACCCTCAGTGCACTAACACAAGGGTGTCATAGTGACCCCCAAACATAGACTCCATACCCTGGGACTGACTACTGTCTCCCAGGGCATGTAAAGTCACCATTGGCTTTACTAGGCCTTAAATTGTGAACAGAACCAGTACAAACCATCATATTGTGGAAGTACTGGTAGGGGTAATTCGATTGCCCCTGGGTCTGTTTTTCAAGGGGGCACTGTCCAGTCCCCCCTTGTCGAGTTTCTGGCTGGTGGCATTGGATACCATGCAAAATATTCCACCGGAATATTTCCTATGGGATTTTCCCATTCATTTTAAACGCACCACTTTTTTGGTGCAATGTTAAAGATACCGCCGGGTTATTTATTTAATATTTATTCCCCGGTTGAGATTTTTTGCCAGGACTCAGTTTTAAAATGGCGTTTGTGTTCGCCTCTGAAACCCCAACCCAAGTCGAGCCCTTTGTTCCACTTTTGGCGGGCTTCTGCACAGAAGCCTCCAAAAGTGGTGCCACTCTGTCTGGGTCTACAGGATGTGTGGGGGGGGAAATAGGCACCCTGGACTGAGTTGCCTTGGCAACTCAAGTCGCACTCTTGTGTGATTGGCCCAGTGGTGAGCCGCCCGGCTCACCACTTAGCATGTTTGATTGAAAGCTAGGCTGATGAATGGGGCTTTTCTGCATAAAAGCAGGGCTTTGGGGACTGGAACTTCAGAAGTCACCACAGGACCTAAAGAATCCGAAGAGGGGAGAAGCTGAGCCATCTACAACGACGACACCACCGGTGGAGCCCTGCTGTACGAAACTCACCACTTTCCCGACGACAGAGAAGATCTTCTTCCAGGAGAGTCTTCTTCCCTTTGAGCTGGTGGGACCAACCAGTTTGCCTTTTTTTTACCTCCTGGATAGTCTTGTGGTCGAATCGCCCGTGCCAAGCACCCCGGCGGCCGGATAGCCACGCTTCACCACTACCGCGAATAAAAGGATAGTACATTTTAACCGGGAAACTCCGCGGCTGGTTTCTTCCCTGGCAGTGCAACGACCTCAGCTTTCCTCCTGTTAGGCAGAAACCTATGCAGTTCCCTCTGGGACCACTGCAAAAGATTTAAGACTACAAGTGTTTGGCAGTAAACCCACTTGGTAGCAGTCTGTACAACACAGATTCACTTGGTAGCTGTGGCTGAGCAGTCAGACTTCCCTCAAGAAGAGTTAGGCAGTATACAGAGTATTCACAATAGGTCAAAAGAATACAGTAGAACAAGTAAACACTGATCAGAGCTTGGTGTAAAAGAGATATAATTATTTATTTAAAAACCACATCTAGAAAAACACACAGGCACTAATAGTAAGCAATTCATAAACACGGTCACTAAAAGATATACACTCCCTTAAAAGAATATTAGACAAGTCTTAAGTAAAGCCCCACTTATTTTCAGACAGCGGTGAGCGTTTAACGCAGATGGCACTCTAATAATTCGTTTTAAAAGGGAGAGAAAAGCAGAGTATAATGTGAAACAGATCCCAACACTTTCACAAGAACAAAACAAGATAGGAAGGCAAGTAAAACCGTGAAGTTAGAGTTCAGAAGGCCGGATCCACTTTAAGAGGATCAGAACGAAATGTGTCCAAGGTCACACGGTTGAAGTGTACAAGAGTCTTGCAAAGGTTCAAAAAGAGTTGGACCAAAAGAAAGGGACCAGTTAGAAGGTCAAGGCGGCCAGCCCAATCCAGAAGGTTAAGGGATTATTATTACCTTGTAGCAATCTTTAGAAAGGGGGGCCTGGCAGACACGGTACCTTAAAGTGGTGAGAATACTCCAGCGGGGGCAGTTGTTCCTGGCAGCGGATGCAAGTCGGTGCTTCGTCCGGGGGAAGAAAGGATCTCGTCGGGGAGGAAGACAGGAGTCCGTTGCACTGCCAGGGAAGAAACCAGCAGCGGAGTTCTCAGGTAAAAGGAGCAGTCCTTTTATTCGCGGTCCAGTGGTAAGTGGCTGTCCGGTTGCCGGGGTGCTTGGCACGGGCAATTCGACCACAAGACATCCTGGGATGCGAAGAGAAGAAGGTAAACTGGTTGCCCACCAGTCAGGGGAAGAAGACTCTCCAGCCGGGAGATCTTCTCTGTCGTCGGGAAGTGGTGAGTCGGTTCCGCAGGGCTCCACCGGTGGTGTCGTCGTGGTAGGTCGGCTCAGCTTCTCCCTCGTCGGATTCTCAGGTCCTGTGGCGACTTCTGAAGTTCCAGTCCCCAAAGCCCTGCTTTTATGCAGCACACCCCCATTCACTCAGCCTAGCTGTCAATCAAACATGCTTAAGTGGTGAGCCGGCCGGCTCACCACTTGGGCCAATCACACAACAGTGCGACTTGAGTTACCAAGGTAACTCAGTCCAGGGTGCCTAAACCCCCTCCCACACCCCATGTGGTACCCAGACAGAGTGGCACCACTTTTGGAGGCTTCTGTGGAGAAGCCCGCCAAAAAGTATAACAAAGGGCTCGTCTTGGGTTGGAGTCACAGAAGAGAACACAAACGCCATTTTAGAATTGAGTCCTGGCAAAAAATACCAACCGGCTAATTAATATTAAATAAATAAACCGGTGGTATGTTCGAGGCTATGAGAATTAAATAATTAAAGTTGGTTGCCTCGAACAATATGAAAATCCCATAGGGATATATTCGCGGTCGAATATAAAAAGTAGTATCCACTGCCACCAGCCAAAACTCGATCAGGGGGGGACAGAGACGTGCCCCCTCGACTAACAGACCCTGGGGCAATCGAATTGCCCGACCAGTACGTCCACAATATGATGGTTTGTACTGGTTTCTGTTCATAATTTGGGACTAGTAAAGCCAATGGTGACTTTACATGCCCTGGGAGACAGTAGTCAGTCCTATGGTATGGAGTCTATGGTGGGGTGTCACTATGACACCCCTGTGTTACTGCACGGAGGGTGCTGTGTAACACACATAGTAAAAACACATGAGACCCTATGGAGTAAAGGACCCCATAGCCCATAAAACGCATTAACAGTCAAAGGAACACCATAAATCAGGTCCAAGAGTGGGAGAAAAAGAGTTTCACTCTTGGCAGGAGAAAAAAACAAACTCCCGAAATCCAGCAAAGCTGCTGGGGGACTCGCTAGGTTAGGAAATTCAGCCTAAGGAGAGAATTCTCCCGAACACCTCCACGTCGAGATCTTCTCTTCCCCTGGACGAAGCCCCGACTTGCACCCGCTGCCTGGAACAACTGCCCCCGCTGGAGCTTTCTCACCATTTCGGGTACCGTGTCCTGCCTGGTCTCCCTTGCAACAGACTGTCCAAGGTGTCCCGTAAATCTTTGACTCTCTATCCTGGGGTGACCTCGGACCCGTTAAAATTACCTTTCTAACTTGATCCAGCCTCTTTTTGACTTTCCTGCAAAGACTTTGAGTGCATTCTCACTGTGAGATATTGGGCACATTCCGCCTTGCTCTCTCCAAGGCCTGTGAACTTTTTGCTCTACAGTAGACCCTGCCTTTCTTGACTTGCTGTGGTTCTTTAAAAGTGTTGGTACTGTGTGATTTTCCTATTCTGTCTTTTCTCCCCCTTTTTAAACAAATTATTGGAGTGCCTCTATTTTGCTAAATAAGTGGTGTCTTAAGCTAGACTTGTCAAATAATTAATTGGGGAGGTGTATATATTTCTAGTGACTGTGTTTGAACTTGCTTGACATATTAGTGCCAGTGTATTTTTATAAGTGTATTTTTAAATAAATAATTATGTACTTTTATACCAAAGCTCTGGTCGGTGTTTGCTTGTGCTACTGTATTTTTGGCCCTATTGTGTATACTCTATATACTGTCTAACTCTTCTTGAGAGAAGTCTGACTGCTCAGCCACAGCTACCAGGTAAATCTGGGTGGTGCAGACTGCTACCAATTGGGTTTACTGCTAACACCTGTAGTTTTGCAGTGGTGCCTAAGGGAAATGCACAGGTTTCTGCCTAACACTCACATGGTGGGGAGCCCATGCCAACGACTTGACCATCAGCGGTCGTTGGTCTCCATCAGAGTCCAGACTACACATCAATCTATTGGTGCTGAGAGCGATCAGACTAGCGCTGAAAGCTTTTCTGCCATCAGTACAGGGAAAGAATGTCCTGATGATGACGGACAACACAGTGGCCATGCACTACCTCAACAAAAGAGGAGGCGTAGGGTCACTGCCACTGTGCAGTAAGTCAATGCAGCTTTGGTTTTGGGCAATTCAAGAAGGAATCTCTCTATCGGCAGTTCACCTAGCCAGAGAGAAGAACTTGATGGTGGACGCTCTGAGCAGGCAGAGCAGTCGCTCTCGAGTGGGAACTAGCTCAGGAAGTCCTTCAAGAGGTCTTCACCCTTTGGGGAACCCCTCAGGTGGATCTGTTCGCCACCAGCATCAACAGGAAGTGCGATCAGTACTGCTCAAGGGAATTTCCCCGAGAGGAGCTCTAGGGGACGCGTTCGTAGTGGACTGGGATTATCCACTTTTATAGGTGTTTCCTCCAGTCCCCGTCATTCCTCAAATGATCAGGAGGTTGAGAAGTTTCTGAAAATCCATGATCCTTATTGCCCCAGATTGGGCCAGGAGAACGTGGTATCCGGATCTTCTAGACATTTCCATGTGTCCCCGAATTTGTCTTCCGCAAAGAGAGGTTCTTCTATCGCAGAAGGGAGGTCAGGTTCTCCATCCGGATATCAGAAACCTCAACCTTCACGCCTGGTTTCTGAAAGGTTGAGATACAAGGATTGGGATCTCCCGGATGACGTCATGGAGTTGTTGCTTTCAGCCAGAAGTCCAGCAACAAAGACTTTATACCGCTGCTGTTGGAACAAATTTTGCAGCTGGTGTAGAGAAAAGAATATTGAACCCTTTTCATGTAGTACACCGATGGTGTTATCTTTCTTTCAGGTCTTCAAGTTGGTACGATCAAGGGCTATCTCGCAGCGCCGTCAATCTTTAGGCGTACTGCTGAGGAGCCTTCATATTTCAAATTACCCTTGGTAATCCAATTTCTGAAAGGATTAACTAATGTTTATCCCCCAAAGCCTTTTCAAGCTCTATTGTGGGACCTAAATCTAGTCTTAAAATTTCTGATGGGTACTCCTTTCGAACCACTTCATTCCTGTTCATTAAGATTTCTCACTCTTAAAACAGTCTTTCTAGTGGCTCTAACTTCCGCCAGAAGAGTGAGCGAATTACAAGCTCTATCTTGCAAACCTCCTCATACAATCTTTCATAAAGACAAGGTTGTTTTACAAGTGAAGCCTAATTTTCTCCCAAAGGTGGTCTCTGAATTCCACATTACTCAGAAAATAACTTTACCCTTGTTCTATCCTCCTCCCCATCAAGAGAAAGAGGAAGAGAGATTACACAGGCTGGATCCAAGGTGTGCCTTAAGCTTTTACATTAACAGACTGGCAAGAATCAGACAAGCAGACCAATTGTTTGTTGGATATGCAGGGCCCAAATTAGGGTTGCCAATTACAAAACAAACCATTTCAAGATGAGGGGGTTCCGATTAAGGACATATGTGCGGCTGCCACATGGTCATCCGCACACACTTTTACCAAATTTTACAGCCTTGATTCTTCTAGCCAGGAGACAAAATTTGGAAAAGCTGTGTTGCATTCTGTTTATCTTTAAAGGGAAACATTTCATTTTTACTCCCGCCTCTTTATGCTACTGCTATTGGAGTCTATCAAAGATAAGGAATATGTCAGAGGACACAATCACTTCGAAGAACAAGTTACTTACCAAACTGGTAACGTTCCTTCGATGGGATGTTCCTCCGACGTATTCCTTATCGCCCCTCCCATCCATCCCCGCAATAAAACCTCCCTTGTAGTTGCAGTTTACGGTCCTTCAAGGTTACTAACCAATTCGTGCAAAGCAAAACTAAACTCCAAAACGGAACTGAGCAACAGACGCTGCGCGAGTCTACTTGTACTCAGGTTGACGTTGGCGTCGATACGGAGGCTGTCGAGGGACACCGTCTCGAGCGCCCTCTACTGAGAAAAAAATTCTGAGGCCAGCAAGCTGGAATGGATTATAGCAAAGATAAGGAATACGTCGGAGGAACACCCCATTGAAAGAACGTTCCCAGTTTGGTAAGTAACTTGTTCTTCTGAGGCTTGTGGAATCTACTTAGAACACATGCTATTCATAGGCCGACATCTAGTGGAAGCTGCAGAGTATTACAGTTGTTGTTTACGAAACTTGAACAAGGACGTTGACGGGGCGTGCGAGTAATACTATCCCTAGTGTGACATCCACTGTACCTATGGTGCTTCATGCTTCGAGGTCCTCAGATTGTTTTTTTCCGCCATCATTGTCGGACGCTGAAAGCGGACTTCCTTAAGGCCATTGCCACTTTATTAATAATAATTAGAGCTAGTTACTCTTACTGTCCTTTCTTAGCTGTTCCCCTACAATACCTTCAGCGACGGCTTCGAGGGCTACCTTCGTCGACTGCAGAACTCGCTGCGATGAACATTTCCAGAGGGCCTTAGAAAGCCACTCCAGGCCTCGCCTCTCACAGGGAGAGTGGTTAATTTCTTAGTTCCCTAAGACATTGCATACTTCCCCTTCTTCCCACTTAATTCGCCAAGCTGCCTTCCCCACACAAAATGGAAAATACACCATTTAAATGTTGTCCTCCTTGCAATCGAACATTTCCCTGGAAGGACTTGCACCGGGTGTGCAACCTTTGTCTTCCAAGGGACCATAATGAGGGCCACTGCAAATCTTGAAAACTCTTCAAGCCCAAGACTTTAAAGGACTGTAGTGCTGGGACCACCAGACCGACACTGCTGTCGATGTTGAGGGTACCTCAGGTGACGGCAGCATCAGCATCTTCACTGACAACGATGGCGAATGGGATTCGTCAGATCCCACGTGCCAGCCACCAACCCCATCAGGCAGGCTAGCGGGTCAGTTACGGAGACGTCCCCCGACAGCACTGGCTCAGACAAACATACCCACACTAAACACACAACCCACGCCCACAAGTCGACTTCCACACTGACCCGAAGGCCACACACGGTGTCGAGGGTGGGGGGGAAGTCCGACAGTTCCCTGTCCTCTGGGCAATCGCGCTCGTGTTTGCCTCACAAAAGACCCCGAAAATCAACTGAAAAATCTGGTGCTGACACTGTGTACAAAGATACCAAATCCACGCACGCCGATGACTGAACGTCGAAAGACGCGTCGACGGCCCTTACGTATGCCGAGAAACAACAGTCGAAAGATACGTCGAAGGCCCCCTGCGAAATCCGCTCAGAGTTCGAAAATGTCTGAACTCATTAAAAAAAAATTCCCGGACATGCTACTTAAGGGTCGGATTTCGAAACTATCCAAGTCCACAAGTCATCTAGCCAAAAGAAGACTATGACCCAGGGAAAGGCAATCATTTCAGGGGCTATGAGGCACAAGACGCCATGCACCTGAGGCAGCTCCCACTCCTTCTACTTCAGCTGTTGTCCCATCACCTGTTGTCCCAAGTTCTTCCCAGTGGTCTGCAGAGGAAATGGATAGGGTCATGAAACGCATGTCTTCATTGGCCAATTTCTTTGACAGCCACCCAGAGGTTTTAGAGAATCTACAAAGCATGCCACCAGCTAGTGGAGGTGCACTTAACCAACCTCCCGCCAAAAGGGCTCATAAAGACACCTTGCAAGCAGCCACCCCTCAGCAGGACACAGGATAGCTTTCATGCAATGATTCCACTCAAAGCTTTCAAGACACTGGAGTATACACACACACAGACACTGAGGACCAAGGGGACACTGGGGTTATAGACCAGTTTTATGACGACTATGAAGAAGTCCACGTCATAGTCACCGGATCATACAGATCCACCAGTGGCAGACTCATCGGTCGACAACCAAATCCAGTATAATGATATACTCCTAAAGGCAGCTGAATATTTCCAAATAGAAACACAGGAGACCCAAATAGACAAAGACTTTAAGAACATCTTGGGAGACAAAAATCTGCTACTCATTTATCGCTATCCTCTAGTCTGTACAGAGGTGAATACAACCATCTTTGGTAACCCCAAACTTAACACGGGCTGTAAATCCGCATATTGAAAAGGTCTTCCGACCAGCTCACTCAGACCCCCTTTACATTGGGTGTCAGTTAAAGCCAGACTTGTTACCTCTACGAGAAAGAGTGGGAACTCACCTAGCCTCGTCAGGTGCACCCCCTGACAAAGAAAGTAAAATCATCTATACTTTTGGTAGGGAAGTCGCAGCCTCGGCAGCATACCAGGTGAGGATTGCAAATAATACCACCTTGCGGGCCAGTTACAACTGGCACAAATGGGACGAGGTAGCCAAATGAATGGCCTCAGCCCCAGAGCCCCTTAAATCCCAACTCTCTCTCGCCTTGTCAGAAGGAAAAGCTGTTGCTAACTTCATTCTAAGAATTAATTTAGATTGCTGCTGATAATGCAGGTAGGATAATTGCTGAAGGCATGATCACCAAACACCACGCATGGCTACACCAGTCTGGCTTTAAACTCGAGACACCGGCGACTCTTCTTAACATGCCGATAGAACCAAATGTCTTGTTCGGCAAGGCAGTAGAAGACGCCCTCAAAAGTGCCAAGGGAAATGCGACACCTTAAAGTCACTGGGCCAGATTACCAGTAAACCCTCAGGTCGGAGAGTGGACTATAATTTGTGTCGCTTTAGGGGACAAAATTCACAAAGAGGGTCTGGGCACAGAGCTCGTCCTGGGGCTCCCGCAGGGCCAGTCCTCACAAGGTTTCCATCGAGGCCAGAGAAGATCTTGCGGCAGGGGCAGATCCTCCTCTTCCAGAGGCGGCTCGACTCCCCCAAAACAATGACCACCTGCTACAGGTTCCCTCCCATGCCACTCCGGTATGAGGACGCATAACACACTTTACCCACGTATGGGAGGGAATCGCCTCAGACAAGTTTGTGCTTTCAATCGTGGTGGGAGGTTATTGTATGGAGCTGCGACAGCGACCCGCCTACCATCCCCGAGACAAAGAACCACCTCAAAGGAAGAACAACGCATCCGACTGGAAGAGGTGGCAGTGCTGCTATTAAAGGACACAATCGAAATCGTCCCGGCCGAACCAGGTAAACAAGGATATCTATTGTATGTACTTCCTTGTGCCCTAAAAAGATCTCGGAGTGCGCCCTGTATTAGATGTGCATCCTGCAAACACTTGTCAAGCCACAAAAATTCCACATGACAACGCTACAAGAAGTAATCCCACTGCCAAAGTGCGAGGAATACATGGCAACCTTGGATATGAAAGATGCTTATTTTCCCATTTCAATGTTCCAAGCACACAGAGAATTCTTGCGTTTCAAGATAGCAAACCAGCTCTACCAATTCAAAGTGCTACCCTTCCAAATAGCATCTGCTCCAAAGGTATTCACCAAGGTACTGGCGGCGGCGCACCTACGCTGGGAATCAATCCTAGTGTACCCTTACCTGGACGACTGGCTGATCACAGGGGAAACCCCCCAAATTTGGAAGCAAAATACCCAAAGAATGATCAACCTTCTTTTCCAATTGGGTTTCTCTAGCAACGAGAAGAAGTCAAGCCTTGTACCATCCGGGACCAACAGTTCTTAGGAGCTGTATAAAAACAGAAGGTCTAGTCTTTCCATCAAAGCAAAGAGTACAAAACATATGCCTGAAAATACCTCTGTATCTAGCTGGTCGCCAGATACCCGTACGCAAAACAATGTGCTTGCTCAGAATGATGGCATCATGCATTTACCTGGTCCCACACACACGATTGCACATGCGCCCAATGCAAGAGTGGTTGGTGAAACACTGGTCTCAGGCAAGCGGTCAGTGGGATGATCTAGTGGTCGTTTCGCCAAACACTAGTACAAGCTCTATGTTGTTGGACAAAGGAGAATCTGTTGAAGGGAAAACCCTTCCACGTCCCGGCGGTGCAAGCGATCATTACAACAGACGCATCACTCACTGGGTGTGGGGTCCAGCACCTTCATATCACAGCGCATGGTATGTGGACTCAAATCACAGCACAAAACCACATAAACCTGCTGGAACTTCTAGCAGTACTCAAAGCGCTTCAAGCCTTCGAAGCACATCTGACAAATCAGTCAGTACAAATTCTCATAGATGGCACCACTGCAATGTTCTATATAAATAAGCAGGGGGGCACACATTCTCCAAATCTGTCTAGACTAGCGCAGAAAATATGGAAATGGGCACTCAAACGGGGAATATTCCTAACTTCCAAACAAGTTCCAGGGGAACTCAACACTCTAAGCAGAGATCCACTACCAGAAGAGCACAAGTGGCTAGACAGAAATGTCGTAGATCACATTTTTACACAGTGGGGCTACCCCTCACTAGACTTGTTTGCAACAAGAGAAAACAAAGAAATGCCCAGACTTTGCATCTAGGTCTCCTCAACCGGATTCCAAGGGGAATGCCCTGTTTGATCAGTTGGTTAAGTAAATTTGCCTACGCTTGTCCCCCAACTCCAAAGCAAACTGGCGATGTGTGACCCGATCAAGCTCCATGCCCGTTCAATTTGCTCCCCGAGCATGGGGGGACAACATTACACCCTCAACCTCCCTCTTTGAACTTGGCACTTTGGCTCCTGAATTCATAGAGTTTGGACATCTAAATCTACCTAAAAGGTGTATGGATATCCTCAAGGCAGCACGTAAAACCAAACACCAGAAACTGTTATTGTGACAAGTGGAGAAGATTTGTAATTTGTTGCCAGTCAAAACAAATAAACCCAATAGAATGTACTCCATCACACATTCATCATTACATGCTTCACTTATTAGACTCAGAGTTAGTATTTAACTAAATAAAGGTTCACCTAGCAGCTCTATCCGCATACACCACCTCTCGGAGAAAAGGTGTCATGGTGGAAAATCCCTGTCATTAAGGCATTCATGGAAGGAGTAAAGAGACTCGACCCTCCTATTTCAAACCCACCGCCAGGCTGGTACCTTAATGTAGTACTTGGAAAACTCATGGGACCCCTCCTTAGAGCCTATGCATAAGTCAGGCCTTAAGCCCCTTACGTATAGAACGGCTTTCTTGGTGGCTATCACCTCGATAAGGAGAGTCAGTGAACTGCAAGCTTTGTCAGTGCAAAACCCTTTCTTTGTGATCCACAAAGAAAAATTGGTATTAAGAACATACCCAAGTTCATTTCCAAGTTCTATGTCAATCAGGCCATCGAACTACCTGCTTTCTATCAAAACCCAACAAGCTCAGCTGAGCAAAAACTCCATACATTAGATGTAAGGAGGGCGGTACTCTACAATGTAGACTATGTAGACAAGACCAGACCGCTAAGGAAAACAGGCCAACTGCTTGTCTCCGTAGCTCCAGGCAGAGGAGACCGCATTTCCAAAAACGCCATCTCCAGGTGGATAGTCTGATGCATACAGCTCTGCTACTCTCTATTAAGCAAAACACTGCCTTTTACACCAATAGCTCACTCCACTAGAGGTACAGGAGCTACTTTGGCTTTTATCGGAAAAGTCCAGCTGGACGCCATTTGCAAAGCAGCTACATGGAGGTCATTACATACCTTCACTCGGCACTACTGCATTGACAGCCACTCTAAAGCAGATTTGCAAGTGGGACAAGCGGTGCTAAAACATCTATTTGTTGCTGTACCTTCTCACAACCCACCACCTTCTCCAAACACTGCTTGCTAATCTATGCATAGCATGTGATCTAAGCAGATTCCACAAGCCTCAGAAGGGATACATTACTCGCCATAATCGTATTTCTGATGCTTGTATCTGCCTAGATTCACATGCGCCCACCCTTCTTTCCCTTGGAGTATAAGGAGAATATATGTTTTCTGTGCTTTATCTGATACATAGCCTGCTTTAATGCATACACTTCATGCAACCTCATGTCTGAAACAAAACAATCTGAGGGATCTTGACGCGTCAAGCTCCATGGATACAGTGGACGACATGCTAGGGATAGCATTACTGGCATGCCCTTTCGACGTCCCTTTTCGAGTTTCGAAAACAACTGTAATACTCTGCAGCTTCCACTAGATGTCGGCCTATGCATAGCATGTGAATCTAAGTAGATACAAGCATATATCATGCACTGTGCCTGTAACTTCAGTTCTGTTTTTTCTTTTTTTTTTTAGAGCTTTATTTAGTTGTAGTGTGAAAAGCAGGTATGAATTAGAAACATCGAAAAACTCCAGTTTATGCCCGTCATCCTTTAGATTAACCCCTTCCATCCTGTTATAGACATCTGATTTCACAACATTTGTAACAATTATGTAACCTCCCAAATCTCCTCCCGTCCACCCCCTCTCCCGTCCCAACTTCCAAATACAGAGGTGATGTTTCAGAGATTCGCCCATTGTCCATTGTTGTCCGTTAACTTTGTCTTCTCTTCCGAAGTTTAGGGCTGTTACCAGTCCTTGTGGATCCCCGTAGAGAACAGAGTAGTTTCAAAGCAGGGTGGGCTTAAAATAGCTCTGGTCTCTGCTACATATTCATGAAATGGAAGTCATGTTGCCAAAAACATGTGATATGTGCAATTGACCAAGGCGCTCACTTTCTTCATTGCCATAATACCCACATTTTTACTCACCAATGGCCATTATCGGACCCTATTCTGTTTTCCAGCTATGGGCTAGAGTGATCCTTGCCGAAATAAGCATATGAGTGATGAGACCAGCGCCAGCCTCGCTGTTGCCATTTATGCCCTCTGCTGTTCGCCCAGTAATACCAGCGTGGGGTTGAAAGGCAGTTGTATATTCAGTATGTCTTTAATATGGCTTAGGATTTCTTTCTTGGACATGTGACCCAGGTCACCCACTTGCCCACATTTATGCGAACGCAAAGGGGACATTTTGGGGTTAATAGTGTGTAAACAGTGTGGAGTCTTATACCACCTAAAGCATACCTTACATGCCGATTCTTTGATGGCTATACATTAGGTGCTCTTAAGTGCACAGAACCAAGTCTGATCCCATTCCTCCCCCATTATGGTAAACCCAAATCTTGTTACCATTTCGCCATGTATGGTAGGACATCCACAGGTTCTGTGCAATCTAGCAAATAATATAATCTTGCAACCCCTTTTCTGTGGGACCCCTCCCTTATCTAGTTCTAATCACACAGGAGTTCTGTTAGCCGCTCCTTTAATCGCTCTATTCGAAATCAAATGTCTAATTTGCACGTAGTGGAATCTTTCTTGCTTAGTCACATGGAATTTCGTTTTACAATCTTCAAATTGTAATGGGGCTCCCATCCTGATAAGTCACTAAGTGTTAGTGTCGCTTGTCCGTCCAGTTCACCCAAATGTTGGGGTGTCTCCCTAGGGTAAAATCAGCATTGCAACTCATCGGTGTGAATGGACCCAGTCCCGGATTCAGTTTCTTGTCTTGCAGTGCTTTATCCCAGTATGTAAGTGTGGTCTTTTTGGTGTCAAGCAAGCTGCCTCCCGCCTCTCGATGCAATTGTTCCAAGAAGCTCAGACTTTCAAATGGGATGTCAGTGGCACCCTGTTCTAACTTGCTCCGCCCGTTTAGGCCTTTCTGTGGGAACCATTGCAACATAGGGGCCACCTGTGCTAGGTAACTCTGGCACCCCCCCCAAGCCACCCAATGCCAGAGGCCGAAACAAGATATTCCTGGGTTTGTTCCCTCCCACCCCCCCAATGAATTGTAAGATCTCCCTCTGTAGAGTTTTGATCGGCTGGACTGATATCCGAATTGGAATAGAACTCACTGTATATAAAAATCTAGGCACTAAAGTCATCTTAATGGGTGTTATACGAGCGAACTATGGGAGTTCTTGCATGTCCTACCTCTTGAGAGCATCCGATAAGGCTTTTAGATGTCTCAGAATATTTGCAAGCAAACCTTCATATGTGGGCCTCAGATTCAACCCCAAACATTCTATTGCATCACGTTCCCTAATTAGTTGATAATTCGTGCTCCATTCCACCACTCGTTAAGGATCGTCTGTGACATTAAGCACTTTTGATTTAGTGTAATTGATGCGGAACCCAGAGACCTCTGCAAATTCACCCAAGAGACCGCACCCTTGGAAGTGAGTGTGCCATGTTCCGAAGCCATAGCAATAAATCATTTGCATATAATACAATTTTATGTGTAACCCCATTAGCCATAACAGTCTGTACTTCTGGGTCTGGAATTTGGAAGTTGGCTAGAACAATGCGAATGAAGGTCGGCCCACATCCAAAAATGTTCAATAAGGCCCAGTCTCCACTGTCAAACGCTCTAGTAGCATCTAGTGCAAGCATGGACATATTTTGGCTGGTCCGCCAGCCCCATATCGCCACGGTCACTGTCCTCCGAATATTTGAGTGTGTCTTCCTATAATAAATCCAGCTTGATGAGTGTATGATCTTTGGCAATACCTCCATAAGCCTCTGTTCCAAAATCTTCGCATAGAGCTTAGCATCTCCATTGAGTAGAGAGAAAGGGTGGTTGCTAGTACATTCTGTCAGATCTTTTCCAGGCTTCAACAGTAGAATAGTCGTTGACGCCCCATATCCCGGGTAACTACCCCTGAGTCTCTTAGCTTGTTAAACAGTGTGCTTAGAGGGCAGATTAAGATATTCCGGAACGTTTTATAGTATGCGTTCCCAAGCCCATACGGCCCCAGGGTCTTGTTACTGGCTAAAGATCCTACAGCCCGACCCACCTCCTCCTCGGTTATCAGGCTTCTAGTAGTGATCTATCTTCCTCTGATATCTGGGGCAATTCTAAGTTTCCCAAGAAGGCTTGGTGGGTCCTGACATCTAAGTTTTCCATTTTAAGATTCCACGAGAAGAATGCCTGCATGATGGCTGCTTTCTCAGTTTCCCCCCTTTATCCTCCCCCACTAGGTTTTTCAACTGGGTAATATAGTTTTTCTTTGTTTCATTAGCTTTGCTGCAAGAAACCAGTTGGCCTTGTCCCCTTTCCTGTAATATGTTTCGTCTGAATTAGGAGTTGTGCTGATCTATCCACGAGGTGTGCTTCCAATTGCGCCTTTGCCTTCATTAGTGCTCGCCGAGTCTTGTGGATCCCCCCGTTTTTGTGCTGTTCCTCCGCTTCTTTTACCTCCCATTCCAAACTCACCCTCACAATCTCCTTCTCCCTCAACAAATGTGCGGATTGGGCAATAAACTCTGCTCGCATGACGGCCTTGCTGGCATCCCAAATTGTGCACCAATCCATCCCCTCTGTCATTGTTGCTAAAATAGTTATTCATAGCTGTTTCGCTGTGCGAGCCGTGTTTAGCCGCCATGGTCTTCGGGTCCTCCGGGTTGCTATCGTAGGTTCAGCTCAGAAAATAACTGGGGCATGATTAGTTAGATATCGCACCCCAATCTCCAAATTCGTCACTTGGGGGATAAATGTGTCTGAGACCAATATCCTATCATATATCTATACGCAAAAAGCCCCTCTGCACAGCAGAATAGTCTGTGTATGATCTGTCTTGTTTGTGGAAAAAACATGTTTCTATTAGAAGCTCTCTAAGGAAGCGTGCTAGCCTATGCTTACCATCGTTGAGGGTGGCTGGGAGAGTTTTATCCATTGAAGCATCCAATACACAATTAAAATCCCCCCCTACCAACACGTGTCCCACACACCACCCTGCCAGTTTACCCAACAGATCAGTTAATAATGTATCCTGTTATTCATTAGGACCGTATGTAGCAATCAAAGTAACCAATTGGCCCATCAGCTGCCTCCCTCTCCCTCCCCCCAGAGCCAAATAGCATCCCTCCGGGTCTTTATACAAGAACAGTTTCTCAAACCTTATGCCCTTCGCAATAAAAATTCCTACACCCCTTTTCTTATTGCCATTGGATGCAAAGAATTGTGTGGGAAATGCGCTTCATCCCCAGGAAGCAAGTGAGTTTCTTGTAGCCACTCCACCGAGACGTGCATCTCCAACAGACAACTCAAAATTGAGTGCCTCTTAACTGGCGAGTTTAGGCCCTGGGCATTCAACGAAATCTTTCGTATCTCAGCCATCATCAATTCCTGACAGGTGTATTCCCTGGGAGCCCAATAGAGACCCCCCTCCTTGACTATGAGAAAACCTCCTATAAACCATCATCCTGTTGGGAGTCAATAAACAAAGTAACTTCCCCGCCCAACATCCCTTCTAGCTTTGACCCCCAACATCTTGGATGTCATATTCACCCTGCAGGCACCATCGCTGTCCCGGGGTAAATGTGACTCATCTTCAGCACTCTTCCCCGCCGCCCCCCTCCTTAGATTCTGTCCAAATAGAAGTAGCCCCCGATTTGGCCCAAATTGCTAGCATTACTGACGCTGTCAAGCCGTTAATGGCATCAATCTCCCAGCTCCCCTCCCGAGGTGCATGACCTCCAAAAAATGTTTGTCCAACCTGGTCCAAGGCCAGTCAAGTCAGATGGAGGTTGTGCTTTGGCCCCCACTTACTCCTTCCTTTTCGGGTGTGGACGGACAATCTTCCACTTCTCACTCTTGGGAAGCGCTCCTGCAGACAAATTCTCATCCCGGTTTCCATCCGGGTCCCCATGACTCAGGTCTCCATCCTCCTCCATTAAGTCGGTGGCCTCAGCTTCAGTTCAGTTTTTCTTCTGCAGTTTGCTTCGGATGGGTTCATTGTCTTATCGACCGTTATTTTTCAAAATGTTGACTACTAAGACAGGCTTTTAGACTTGTGCGGATTGTGGTGCCAAAATGTCACTGCATTTGCCTCTGATATCTCAGGATCGAGCACAAGGCGGAAGACTGTTGTTCCTGTCGGCACAAGACAAGGAAGGAGTTGAGCGGAAGGGGAAACTTGCTGCGGGTAGGCCCTTATCTAAATCCCTATCAACGACTTCTTCGAAGAGATCTTCATACGAAAGGCACTCGAGAGGTGATTCACTGCCATGGAAGCGCTCCAAGAAGGGCTTGCAGTCTCGAAGTAGATCGCACCACTCCTCATCCTCTGCTTCCCAAAAGAAGGCCAAGAAAAGACATTGTTGGCCCAGCATGTCGACTTCCGACTCCTCTCCCGAACGTAAAGTTAAATGTCCAGGTAAATTGGCCGAGTGGGAGGATTTCCACCTCTGCATGGTAAAATGATTTGAGAAGGCAGCTTCTCCTGCCCTTTCCCAAGAGCCGACGAAGGCCCATGAGCCCATTGCTCCCTGTAAGGCCGAGAAGGTGTCTGTTAAGGTTTCGGCTTGCGTGCCCTCGAGCCTGGGCTAAAAGTATTCAACCCCTTGAGTAGTCTTGAAGGCTCAACAAGGAAAGGTCTAGGCCTCATTCCTCTGTAAGTAACCCCATCGAGTCATTGGTTGAGGTCTTTGTCGATGGAGCCAGTAAAGGTTTTTAAACCTCTCCCGAAGGAAAACATTTTTTGTCGTGGTCTTCCATTTTTGAGGAGGATTAGCCTACTGAACAGGACACCACTCCTTTTGCACTGGAATATGTGACCCCAAATGTTCTTGAGGCTCTGTATTTCAGAAGTCTAGGATGAAACATTTCATAAACTCTTTAAAAGATGCAAACGACCTTGATACCTCTCCTGAAATGGAGTTTGCTACATCAGACCTGTTTTATCATGCAGAGGCCTCTTACAGGTCACTTATGAATAGTCACATATTATCTGGGAGGGCGAAGCACTGCCATGGGTTACCAGCAGGATGACCTTACTGATCTATTGGAGAAGGGTCCCCAAAAGGATCCTATTTTGCCATTCCTTACTGCCTTGGAGTAGGGTAATGGCCAATTGGGAAGCCCCAGATACCAACCCTGCAGTGAGTAAAAACCTGACTAGAAAATATAAACCAAGTGTGCACCCAGATTATTTGTCCAAACATCCAACTTCCGAATGTTTGGTAGTGCAGGCTGCTACCTCATCTTCTAGGGCTGCCGCCTACCTGACTTTACCACCTGACAGGGCTGACAAAAGGTTTGATAGATTAGGCAAGAGTTTTCTCTGCCAGTAGTATAGGCCTCATTACAAGTGTTCCGGTCCGGTAACAACGGGGCCGGTAAGCCTACCGGCACCATTGTTACCTGACGGCACACTGCAAGTCTAACTGCCAGAATTGCTGTTCCCGGCAGGTCTGACCCTGCCGGACACAGCGGCCACAGTAGGCAGACTTACACGGAAGCACTGGCACCTTTATTAACGGTGTGGTGCTTCCGTGTTCCCTATTCCCATAGAGTCCTCCGGGACTCTATGGGAATGGGGAATTCCATTTTTCCGGTGCCTGACTTTCCGGACCGGCGGGGTTAGAATCCCCTGCTGTTACCGGCAAGCCAGGTGCCAGAAAAATGTGCAAGTCTGGTGGCAACCTGCCGGGTTTTACCAGCATGATTCCCGCCGGGATTGTAATGAGGCCCTATGTCTTTAAAGTCCATTCACTCTACTTGTGCCCTGGGCAGACTTACCTTCATGTTATGGAATGCCATAGATATGGCCGCGGAGCATATGCCAGGGAGTAAAGGGATGGTTTCCTAAATATTAAGGATGACATGTGTGAGTCTTTGCTTTCTGGTCTTGATTCTGCTGACAGTGTAAGCAGGGC
This sequence comes from Ambystoma mexicanum, assembly GCF_040938575.1. NCBI lineage: Eukaryota > Metazoa > Chordata > Amphibia > Caudata > Ambystomatidae > Ambystoma > Ambystoma mexicanum. Next base: position 1,027,865,356 of record NC_090923.1, on the reverse strand, counting down.
TATGACAGCCAGTAGTGTTGCGTGCAGATTTGCATGCCTGCGTAAGTCTGGCTTTGTGGCTGATGTTCAATCAAGATTGTTGAACATGCCTTTCGATGGTTCCCATCTATTCGGAAGCAAAGCAGATGAAAGCTTGGAGAAAATCCAGTCTTCCAAAGCAGCAGCGAAGTCGCTTGGCACGGCAGTTAGACAACCACACCAAACCCACCGACTCCTCAAGGCTGGAGGGGTCGGTTCTTTTGTTATTGCTCCTCATTTGGAAGGACAAGGAGCAAGGGCCCAGGCCAACCAGAGTGCCTCGAGGTGGACGAGATTGTGGTGGAAAGATTGCCCTAGCGGCAGCCCCCTTGCCATCAGCTGCTGCCACTGCTACACCCGAACCCCTCTCAGGCCTTGATCCACAAGACTGTGGTGGTGGGCATGCTCGCTCATCATTTGGAAGAATGGCATAGCATTACTTTTGATGCTTGCGCTATGCATACCGTAGCCCAGGGTTGCTGCCTTCCTTTCTTGAAAAAGGCCTCCAGGTCATCCATCCGGGAGCCACCTTGAGGTTGCAGATCTATTCCTTCTGCAAGATGTTTCCATTCTGCTGGTGAAAGGTGCCATAGAGCCGGTACCTGTAGTGGAAAGGAACTGGGGTTGGTACTCCCTGTACTTTTTGATCCCCAAGAAAGACAGAGGATTGAGACCCATTTAGGACTTGAGATACTTCAAGTTCCTCAGGCAGGATAAGTTCAAAATGGTCACTTTCTCAGATCCTTCAAGTCCTCCGGACCCAGGATTGGATGGTATAATTGGACCTTCAGGATGCTAACAAGCTTTTACATTGCTATTCATTACAAGCACAGGAAGCATCTGAGGTTTGGCATTGGCAGTTCTCACTTTCAGTTTCGGGTTCTGCCAATCGTGCTCACCTCTGCCCCAATGGTTTTCACCAAGTTAATGGCGGTAGTGTTAGAATTCTCAGGAGGTGGGGGATTCACATCTACCCATACCTGGCGATTGGCTGTTCAGGGCCAGTTCTCCCGAACAGGTCCTGGAACATCTCGGCATCACCTGGTGCTCTCTCCAGACTGGGCTTCTCCCTCAATTTCAAGAAGTCCCAAGATAACTTCTCAAAAGCTTCATTTCTTATTATTTTAACATGTTTTTATTGGCATTTGTATAGTTGCAGTCGTGCAATTCAACATTTCACTTTTCCATGGCTAAATTAAGTTTAATAACAACAAATCACTAACAAACAACTTCCTACATGTGCCATGTGTTGGTTTAGAACAACGGTTGAGGGAAAACTCCTCATTGTCTGGGGCTCAACTCTTCTTTGCATTCTTCATGTCCTACGGTTGGCCATTGTCAATTGGGTGCTGTGGGATGATTAACTGGGCACATAATGGGTGACTCCTGCCCTGATTGGTGCACTCATGGGGGTTTATCGTCGGAGGGCTGAAACAATTCCCAGATCTACGCCTTCCATGCTACAAACTTATCGTTACTGTCAGGTTCCGATCTGTTCGCCCCCTCCACCCACACCTTGGTCTCCACCTCTGCCCACCTTTCAAATTCCTTGCACCATTTTCCAAATTGTGGCCCGCAGCAGTTTTCTAGGACATGGCAATAGTTCTCTTGGCTAATATACATACCAGATCCATAAACCTAACCACATGTTTGTA